>NW_025110742.1:19209-470005 GCF_011392965.1 Frieseomelitta varia
TTTTAATCTAATTAAAATTAGTATCGATCATATCGTCGTCACATGAGATACACAGAAGTGGAAAAATAAAATTTTCACACACGACGTGTAGTGTTAGAAAGAAAAAGAAATGATAACGAAGAAATAATACAAACTGCGTGTCTCGATTATAAGCTGATTGTACAGTTAAAGACTATACCGCAGATGTACTGCGAACTTTATTATTATTATATTTTATAATGGAGCCTTTAGTAACTATACAGTTATTGTTCGAAGCGTTTGATTCATTATAGTATAGCCAGGAAAAGAACGGAGAATACATTGCCTTTAATTCCTATGTAGCGTAGCGAAATATCGTCCTCTATCTCTCTTTTCATCCTCCTCCCCTTGTCCCGCGTCATACTTATCGTCGTTGTCGTCGTCATCGTCATTATGCATAGCCGCGAAGCCATTCCAACACACCGTGTCATCTCACGTACATACGTTCAGTGCCTCCTCTTTGGTTGCGCCCTGAAGCGTTTTCGCTGTAAATACACTTCGCGAAGACCTCGCTGTTATCCGAGGGGCCCTTTATCTCCAACGGTCCCCCCGATTCTGGCCTCCGCCGACCGTAACGAAAGCTCCGAGCTCTCTTTCTCCATTTTCTCGCGACGCACGACTACACAACGCGTAAACTACGTGCAAAATCATGTATGCATGTGTGCACCCGGTGATGTAAACATGAATTTACGCTGGAAATTGAACGTTTCAGAAACGTTTGGACGATTTCAGAATGTTTCGCGGGCGGTTATTTAGAAACGAAAGAAACGAACGATCCGGTAGATTCGACGGACTTGTTTAGAAAGCACGTGACTTCGTCCATTTCCAATTTTCTCAAGTTTAAAGTTTCGGGACTTGTAGAAGCTTTCAATTTCTCGATTCGTGTTTGTTTCACGAAGTTGGAAAGCGCCGCTTTGGCTATCTTCGACATGGAGATTAAGGGGACGACAATTGTAAATTAGATTTCGAAGTGAATGATCGTTCAAAGTTACTATCGTGCGAAGGAAGGAAATCTTCTCATCGTGGAGAGAATCGTTCGATTTTGCCGTGCATTCTTCAGTTTTGAAAATTGTCGCGTACATGATCGTAGATGAACGTCATGAACGTGACGATCAATGTGATGACCGTGTTCAGCGTTCTTTCTTTCAGTATTTTATTCATTCACATTTATGAAAGTTTTATCGACTAAACTATTAAACCATTAAAGATATGAAATGATGTCTGAACGTGAAACTGAACAGAACAAAAAGCTAGTGAACTTTATTCTATTATTTAAAACGAATTTAACTTTTTAATTGTAACTAGTATATGTAAAATCAAAGAACTCCAATTGTACGAACCTCCCCCCTCCCCTTCAATAGGTTTGTATATTTGGACTTCTGATTAATTAATTGTAATATTATTATGTTATATATGGTATTATATAATATTGTATATGATATTATATAATTTTATATATACTATTATATTGTATTATATGGTATTATATTATATACTATAATATTCATATTACAATATAATGTTGTATGATGTAATAATATTGTTATATTAATTAACAAAATTCACGTCTTTGTTTTTATATTCTTTCGTATCATCCAACACGCGCAACGTAGGACCATTCTTCTCAATCATTTTGTACATACGTCCACACGCACATGTCGATCAGTCGGATACTGTTTCTTCGTTACGACGCCGCGTAATTTCATCCTTAATTCTTTCCTTCCTTCGCAGCGACGCGAAACAATCCTATTTTGCCATTTTTACGACATTGACTTTAATCAGGGCTACTACTAATTATTACTATTGTCATAATTATTATTATAATTATCATTATCATTATTATTACTATCACCATTATTATTATTATTATTATTATTATTGTTTCATGCGTTAGTTATTTATGAAACAACTCTACGAAACTATCTCTCTAACTTTATTTGTATTTTTTTTGTGATAGTCTCACTCTCGTCTGCCCACGTGAACGAATCCTTTTCAGTTACGCGTTTTGACTTTGAACAGCCTGAACACCCAACGTACATATTCCATTCTTTTCCATTGCTTTCCCTATTATATATTTCTCCTTCCTGTTCAGATAGACAATGGTTTTGGAGACAAAACTCGAAGGAAAAAAATTTTGTCCTTCGCATTTCTCAATTCCATATATTTCCTTCTTCGTAGAATTCTCGGGCCATTTTTTGATTTGATGTAACTGAGGAACGTGAAATTTTCAGATCTTTTTCTTGGTAGTTCTAGTTCGGTTTATTTTAGCATTTTTGTTTCGTTCGTATTCATTACCATCAATTGTGTTTATTTCCATTCTATATTTAATTTTAAAGTGTCTGTATTTAATTTTAGAGTGTCTCATTTTAGTTTATATTGTTAGTTTTTTCTTTTTTTTTTTTTTTTTGAAAACATGAGCCTTTTTTGAAGCTTAATATTTTCTTATATTACGTTTTAATTCTTTTTACGATAAAATTTTAATTCATACAGTAGCTTCTCTCATATTGTAGACGTTTAAACAATCAATAAAAATAATCTTAAAATATTTCTGTTGCGTCATTGAAAGAAATGAAATCAATAAACAAAAAATAAAAGTTCCTCACGAACAAATTTAAAAATAAAATTCCGTTCGATTCATCGACACATCGATTTCTCTATAAAGAGCTGCAATTAGATATTCAAAAATTAATTGACTTGATGACCTCTGACCGTAATAGTGTCAACGAAGAGTTAAATTACGTTTAATGTGTTAAATTACATTTACGTTAAGATGCCTCTCGAACAAATTTAAAAATAAAATTTCATTCGATTCATCAACAGATCGATTTCTCTGTAAGGAGCTGCAATTGGATATTCAAAAATTAATTGACTTGATGACCTAATGGTATTAACGAAAAGTTAAATTACATTTAATGTAGACACACGTGAAAAATTAGATCTATCACAATTGGACTGTTGCTAAACGGAGAGTTCTACTGAATATCATATTAGTTTTATCATATTATGACGTAAATAATCATATTATGACGTAATTATACGTATCAATTAATGAAAATTGATATGTGCATTTTGAGATATCGTACTCGTAGCCGATGAGGGTGTGACTCAATTTATCGCTTTTCTTTTTGTCGATAGACACACACACACACACACAGACTCGCGCACATATAAATAAAACACAGTGAAATACATTGAAATACAGTGAAATACATTGAACACTTGTGCATACGCAGAAATCTATACGTAGAAACACAAACGAATACAACTACACGTATAAAACAGTAATGTTGTGTACGTCGGTCCCTACAATCTTGTATATATAGTTTATTATTATTATTATTATTATTATTATTATTATTATTATTAATTATTATTATTAATTATTATTATTTTATATTATTAATATTATATTATTTTTCCGTTCTAGTCTTAAATAAAGCTATACTATTATAAGATTAATCTTTGGTTTATTTATTATTTGATTATTTTACCCTGTCCTCTTCACTCGATACCCTGCCAAATCATCCCCCCCCCCTTGCGTTCGTTTTCTTTGTTTTTTTTTTTCTTTCTTTGGTGGGGTAAGTCGTCTCGATTTAAACAACGATATTATTTGATCCAGAAGTCATCGAACGCTTTCCTTCGTTCCGTAGTTATTGTGTAGAATTTGTTTAGAACGCTGCTAGAAATAAGCCGAAAAAAGCCACCAACGAAATGAGTCAAACAGCTAGCCTATTTTCAAATGTAATCCATTAAATAATTAGCTTCTCAAATATGAGAAAATCGCCTACCAATATGGAAGATTCACGAAACAGAGTTTGATTTGTCAAACATGTATACGAAGATCGCAAGAGGAAGAACACGATAAATATTATTCATTTCGCGTGATTCATTTTATCGAACGACGAGTCCGAAAGATACACCTGATGAAATTTCGCGAGACAAGATATCATCGTTAAGACAAACGATACTATGAGTCTGGAACTTTATGAGTAAAGGTGGCTGAATAAGACAGATAAATAAAATTTCAAAGAGGGTTTGAAACACACGTGACTGACTTCAAACTCAAACACGTACTGGAACTTTAAAACGAAATTGCGAGTATAAATGGTCTCAAATAAAATCCCAGCAGACGATATCAATGACAAAAGAGGAGCGAGGAATTAAACAAAGGAACCAATTCTCCAATACCAAACGTGTATTTTAAAATCACTTTTGACTGATTCAACTCAGTATAGACTTAGTCATATAATCGTAAAATGACATCAGAATTTACCATCGTGTTCTCGCCTTCGTAGCCTACGTCTCTCTCTAACAAACATTGAAATCCGTCGCGAGAGGAACCGCGTGAAGCATCGACTAACCAGCGCGAATCGAGACTGGAGACGGAAGAAAGCTTGTTTCCAGGTACCACGGCCGGTCGATCACGCGAGTTTCGCGCAAACCACCGGCTGTTAAGGCGAATTATGACGTGGCTCGTCTGGTAGTCGTGCATCACACAGGTAATTAAGCCCGGGGTTCGTTCCGTGACACGGACGATTCGACGACTCGGCACGACGAGTACGTACATGACATTCTCGGGACCAGCCGAGCTAGTACTGGCTATGGAAAACAAGCGAGTTTGTCGTCTCGGGTTCCGAGCGACACGATCGCGTTCGAACGATGAATTAAAACTACCAGGGAAGCGTTAACCCCTCCCCTGCAAGATATTTCTAATGCAGTCCAACAGTTTGGGCATGGAATTTCGTTTCAGAGCAGGAAATATGTATATTTATAATAAATATGTATATTTATAAGTATATTATAAATATACATATAAATATAAATATAAATATAAAAATAAAATATATTTATAATAAATATACATATAGAATTATATAAATATAAAGTCATATATATATATATAAAATTTATAAATTTAGGCAGTTTGACTTTTTTGTATCATTCGATATTTGATACAGAGTTTATTGCTCTATCGTTCTGGCTTCAGACTATAATTGTTCGAATATTCTTCCCAGGTTCCTGGAAGACTGCAAGTCAGACATTATAAGTCATCGTTTTCAATGAAATTACGTATATATATATTTCAATGAAACGTACGTTAACTTTCACTTGCTGTTACAATTTAAATATTACGTAACTGCTTTTCCGAACTTGTGCTCAGCTTTGCCAGCTCATCGGAGATACATTTACGACCCACCTGGTCGATTTCAATCACCGTTAAAAAAAAAAAAAAAAAAAAGAAAAGAAAGAAATAGACAACTCTTCCTCTACACGAGTCCAGGAAACTGGCAGTGAAAACGTGCGTGTTGGCTCGTCCGTTTTATAATTGTTACGTGATTTACACCCGGCCTATCTATCCAAGGTTTTGTCGATCGAGCCATGGGGCCCGAGGTAATTAGTCGCGCCACTTTTTTCGCCGCGTCTTCCAGCCAACAATGGAGGCGATCTATACGCAGAGAAAGAGAGAGAGAGAGAGAGAGAAGTGGATGATTGCAAGCGAGGGCCATTGTACACGTGGTCGTGGGCCCCGTATTCACTGCCATCACCGATACCAACGAAATTCCCTAAACGACGCGATTCACGCTCTGAATGAAAGCAACGGAGACAGCGAGAGAAAGAAAGCAGAGGTGGAGGAGTAAGGGGGGGAAAAAGGAGAACAAGAGGGTGGGATATTCATTCGGAAAATTGATTCCTCGGTGACGAGCGATCGTCGGTGCGTTTGAAACCTCCTCGCGGCCTTTGTACCCACCACACACGACAAAGACCTCGATATTCCTTCGTGAGATCTAATGGCTTTGTTCGAGACGCGTTAAATCGCCTTCGTGAGAGTATTGTGCCTCGTAACGATCCGGTGATTACTCTTGGCACCGCTGACTTTCTGTCTTCTGGAATTATCACTCGACATTCCCGCTTCTTCGTTCTTCTCTTCGGGGTGATTGATACGCCCGCTGCATTCCGTGGATTGAGTCTTTCCGAGGTATTTTTGGGAGCTATTGATCACGCGACTATCGATCACTTTTCTTCCTCGTTTGATTTTGAATGGAACCTTTGCCTGATCGCAATTCGATCGCGATTATTAAAGATATCGGCGTGTATTCAATTATTGTTTCCACTAATGCAAGAGGAATCACGTCACGACTGTAATAGTGAATCATGATATTTCGATTGAAGGGAGAATAGTTACGTGTTGCTGGATCAAGTTTAAAACTATACGATTGCAAATGAGTTGGTAATTTGTCCATCGTGTGCTCTATTTGGAAATTTTTGTTCGATACAAACCTCGTTGGAAAGATTATTTCGAAGACTTGTGAACGCGGTAATTTTAAATTCCGTAGAAAATAATATACTAATATGTTGATATATATTATACTAGAATACTAATATATTATAATATATATTATACTAGAATATTAATATATTATAATACATTATATATATTAATATTATAATATATATAATATATATTAGTATTCCAGTAATATATATATTATTATAATAGAATACTAATATATTATAATATATATTACACTAGTACAGTAATATACTGATAATATACGAATATATTGGAAAATTATCGATGCATTAAAAAAAAAGACCATCGTTCCACTCGCGAATTCGCCCCATTAACCAGTCCCATCAATCTCCCCGCGTCCAAAGGCATCCCAACTCCATCAACATACGAATGCAACGCAGCCTATCACCAACTCTCCAATTCCTTCAAAAATCCCACACGTTCGTGTGCCGCCGTTATATCGCGATAATAGCCACGTGGCTCGTGCTTTTGTTGAAAGTTCAAGGTGACTCTCCCTTTTTGCCACGTGTCCCCGAGAGAACTTCCTTCTTCTGTATCCTTCTCATACGTCCCGATGCATCGAGTGCGCCCGGAGAGGTAGAAATTCTCATTCAAGTTGATCGAAATTCACAAAACTTGCCCGATGGAAGGGGAGGTTCTTCGAAAGCTGTGTTCCTTCCGGCTCGTGGCGGGCCACGTGTCGCTCCTTCCGCGTCATTTTGAAAAGCTTATGCTAATGGAGGAGGACCGCGCCAGAACTGCGACACCGAAATGCCGCATGGTTGGCGAGGTGGTTTTGTCCACCCGTTTTGTGCCCGGGGAACAATTACACGCGCGATTCGTGAAATTATGCAAAATGCGCGAGCGTTGGAGCACGCGCGGCAGCCACGTGGCCTCGTCGACGAGGGAATGCAAATGATAACTCCGACTCGGGGGTTGGAGCCAGGCTTCTTTTCTCTCTTTCCACTCTTTGTCCATCCATTCGTGTGGAAATTCTACGTGCGTCGTGTACAATGTGTTTCTGAATTGGCGACACAACTGGAGGAAGGGTGAACTTACCGGGTGAAGTATGGTGTGTGAGCTCCTCGTCGCCAGGAAGCATAATTTTAAAATTTTCCATTTGATTTCGATTTCAATTTCGCTTCATCGGCCAATACAATAATGTTGCACGAGAGTCAAAAGTGAGACTCGTCCAACATTATACGTAGGAGTGTAAAGATATCGAGATAATGACAGCGTATGACTTGTGGCATTTGAAACGAATGACGCGGCACGAAGGTACGCCTAAAGGTCAAGAAAATCCGACATCCAATTCGATTCGAGCCACGCTCGCACCGAACCACCGCCAGGTCAACATTCGAACCCGCAAGTAATCTCGTAAACGGGTGAACGAGTTCACCGGTAAGGCTGTTCGAACCTCGGCAACGCCATCAGGTAGGAATTAACATGCCGTTGGTCGTTTCTTCTTTCACCTTTTTCTCAGTTCTTCTTTTCTTTTCCTCGGTCGTACGAGAGAACACCTCGCCTCGGTGTTCGTTTATTCGCCTCTAATCCCTTTGAATGCATCGCGCGCGATCCAAGAGAGTTTCGAAGAGTCTTGCCCTCCGAGTCTTTTCACCTCTCTCCACGAGAGGCTGCTCTGTCGCCGTGAGTTTCGCGTCCTTCTCCGTTCTCCGAACGTGTCCCGAGCCATATGTTACCCGATCCACGCCGGAGCTATTAATTATATCGATCTATATAGGCTGCGTAGTTAGCCGTAGCCAGGGCCCTACCACGCTTTATGGTTCTTCTCGCGTCCCCTTTTTCTCTCCTATGCGGTCCCGTGATAGTTGTTCCTTCTCTTTCTCTATCTCTATCTCTCTCTCTCTTTCGAGCCGATCCAGCGACAGCCGGGTGAGAAGGTGAAAAAAGAAAAAAGAAAAAAGCACGCGTTGCACAGAAATACATAAAACCCGACCAGAGGTATAAATCATTAGGGACCATGAAGGAACTATTATGTGACTCATGGCTCGTGGGGATGAGAGAACCCGGGAACCGAGGAAAAGAGAGAGAGCCGAAAAAAAATCCTGCCATGGGGGGTTGACAGTCATCCCCCCAGCATAACCGCTGTGGATTTCGTTTCTTTTTTTTTTTTTCTTTCTTTCTTTCTTTTTCCGTTTAGACACGAGATTGCCAGTGGCTTGGCGATGTTGGTTAATTGGATTGAATTGGATTGGTCGAGTTCAACGCGATTTGGAGAGAACTCGGGATATGTAGATACTTGAGAAAGCATAGTTTCAAGTATGTCTATATCTGACGATGTTCAAGTATCTGGCGCGCGCGTTTGAAAGATAAAAATTTGTTGAGAAATAATTTTGAAATGTAACTTCGTGCAACTTCTGAGAGAAAGAGGAATCTAGCGCGGGCTAATTTTGTAAAATTATAAATTACCACTTAGGCTCCGTTTCTTCGATCATGAAAAACAGCAAATTAAATTCGCAGGAATGTTTATGTGTTGCATAAAGATTCGCAATCCGATTAGTGGTAGAAAAACTAGATGTTGATCTAATCTAGCAGTCTTTCGTTACAATTTTAATTTGTACAATGATAAAAATATACAGATTAACGTAATAGGATTTTAGAATCTTTTTAGATTACATTATATCAAACAATTTCCGTTTTATTTTCTGAACAATTTTCTTAGAACCCCGATGTCCTAAAATCCCAATTTCGTTTTAATAGTTCGTTCAATTAGGAGAATAATTAATATTTCTCTCGTCTGTTGTATCTGTAAAGACACATTCTCGCAATAAAGACAAAATTCTTTTTTAATAACAGAATTGCGAAACGATCACCGTTGAGAAAAATAAACCGTGTCGAATAATTAATAATACAATTATTTCCCCATCATTACGACGTAGGATGCTGTAGGCAATTAAAAAGAGTACGCAACGTCGAATGATTTCTCTCGTCGTACAAGTTTTTTTTCTCCTCGCTTAATTGACCACACTTTAATTTGCCTTACGGTTTACGCAATTTCGCGATTATTATAACGTCATTTTAAAAAAAAACAAACAAGCACGCTATAAGAATCTCCGATTCAGATCTCCAGGTGTCCGAAAACGCATATTGTTTCAAATTCTAAGAAAACTGAAAATTGAAATCCGTTGAAGCTTCGAGAACTATCCTTTTAGATTGTAAGAATCTAAAAGTCATGAAAACCATCAAAAATCAAGCTCTAAGAACAAATAAATAAATAAATAAATTGAAAGCTGCTTCTCGAAGAAGAAGAACCTCGACTAATAAAATTTCAAAGCTTCGAAAAACTCAAATCTCACACGCTGTCGATCGTTTGCGCGAACGATCTACGAGTCTCTCGAGAGTTCCAGAAAACACTGAAATCGCCGAAAAATGGAAAGACAATCTCTCTACGAGCTGGCGAACGACTCGAAAGCCGAAAGAAGGAGACGAGGATGAACGGGCGCGCGCAGAGGCGACGGAAGGCGGCTCGGTTTTCGCGCGTAGCGGGGCTCGATTCCATCGCGCGTTCACTTTCGCCGCGAGGAATTCCTGAGGGGGACTTCTTTCGGCCCTTGGCAGACTCCGCGTCGGACAAGGTGCTGAGAGGAGCTGGCGCGGAACGAGTCACGAGACCGTTCGTGAATAACCTAGTAAAAGTAGCGAACTATAGAGTTCGCGCCGGCGACTCTTCCCTCTTCTTCCTCCCGGTGTTTGTCGAAGGCGCTACTGGAATCCGGCAAAAAACTCACCGGTCGGCTACCGGTCACTCTAATGCTTGCCTATAATGTGCCACGTTATTTTCAACGCTGCCCCATCGCCAGCCGCGACGCTTCCTCGTGACCTCGACGCCGCGAAAACGATTCCGGGACAAAGGCTCGGGAACTGTTGTAACGTTACAACGGAGAAAATCGCGCGAACTGAAAAAAAAGCTGGACGAGATTGTGTCCTCGATTATTGAATCCTTTCTTCCTTCTGTTCCTCTCACTCCTTCTTTTTTTTTTTTTTCGTAGTTAATTGTTCCTTTTTTGGGTGGGGGGATAAAGAGATTGGAAGATGGTGTGAAACTTAGTTTTGTAAGTTTAGAAAACTTTTACTAACTTACTAACTTCAGTTTAGTGGCGTGAGCAAAATAGTTTCGGAAATAGGATTGTATTTTTGGCAATTTTCTTTGGTCCAGATTCGACGTTAATTAAATTCTGTTCTTTTTAGGTTGTAACGAGATATAATGGTGTTTTCTTTTTAAAGGAAGCAAGATTGGAAGAATTGAAATTGTGTCCTCGATCGTCTTCTTTGATTAAATCTTCTGTTTCTTCCATTCTTTTTCTTTTCTTTTTTTTCTTTTCTAAGTGATAATGTTGATAATTGTTTCTTGAAGAAAATAAAGAGATATAGGAAGAATAATAGGTGGTGTGAGATATGTAGTTGGAAACAGGATTGTATTTTTGGTAATTTTCTTTGGACGTTTAGTCCAAATTTGATGTAATTAAATTCTGTTTTTTTTTTTATTGTAAAGAGGTATAATGATGTTCTTTGAAAGGAATAGCAAGATTGGAAGAATTGAAATTGTGTCCTCGATCGATTGCTTTGATTAAATCTTCTGTTTCTTCCACTCTTTTTCTTTTTTTTTCTAAGTGATAATGTTGATAATTGTTTCTTGAAGAAAATAAAGAGATATAGGAAGAATAATAGGTGGTGTGAGATATGTAGTTGAAAACAGGATTGTATTTTTGGTAATTTTCTTTGGACGTTTAGTCCAAATTTGATGTAATTAAATTCTGTTTTTTTTTTTTTTTTTTTTTTTTGTTGTAAAGAGGTGTAATGATGTTCTTTGAAAGGAATAGCAAGATTGAAAGAATTGAAATTATGTCCTCGATCGTCTTCTTTGATTAAATCTTCTCTTTTTCTTTCACATTTCTTTCTTTTCCTTTTTAAGTGATAATGTTGATAATTGTTTCTTAGAAAAAATAAAGAGATTGGGAAAAAAGAGATGGCGTGAAATAACGAGATAGTTGGATATAAGATTGTATTCTCTTTAGACGATTAATCCAAATCCGGTCCGATTAAATTTTATTTCTTCGAACGAGATAATGGCGTTCCTTGGTAGGAATAATAAAATCATTCTGCTGTTATTCACATACATATTCATTTGAATTATTCCGATTGTCAGACGTATTTTACAACGCACCTATTTTTATAAAGAAATATTATTTAAAGTCAGAATCACTGAACACATCGTGCGTTAATAATATGCGTAGTTAATAAATATAACAAAAGCGAAAAACATCTGCGGGCACAATGCCACACGCAGCTTCCTCGGCCTTTAAAAAAAATAATATCGATAAAATATGAATAAAAATCAAGGGGATAATTTATCCACGGCGCAAAATAGGGGGGGGGGGCAGGGATGGAGGGCAAAAATCTGGCAGCAATTGTGCGCGAAACGACGACGAGGCGACCGAATTGTTACGAGCCGAGAACGATGGTACCATAAACTCTCCGCGAAGGCAACACGGTGGGACGAGTTATGGCAATGATGCCGGGAGTTCCACGCATGACTCGGCACCGCGCAAGTACCGATGGGCCTTGAGAGGCGATCGAAAAAAGAGCAAAACCGGCGCGGCGACGCTCGGTGCCTTGACGCGTACCGAGCAATCACCGACACAAAAGAATCGAGCGTTAATTATCGAAAAAGTCTCGTCGTCCAACGGGGGGGGGAGGGGGATACTTTCACGAGGAGTGACGCAAAGAAATTTTCAGTGCAGCCGATATTGAATGAATCGGTTTCTCGGCAAGCTGCGTTGCGAAACACCGAGAAAATTACCAGGCAGCCTTAATGTTATTATCTCGAGGCTTAAGAATATTGTTTTTCGTGACAGTAAGGAAATGCACTGACTTTTGTGAATATTCAGATGTCTGAAAATTTAACAACACGCTCGTCAAACGAAGGGCATTTTATACAGCGTGGCAATTTAATCAAATGTGATAGATCAATTACGATAAAACAATTTCATTCGATAGCGAAGATTTCGACTTTTATTAACTACTTATCGCCTACTTTTTCTTATCTAACAACAATATCTGAAACGACAGGGTATGCGGTAGTGGTACGCGTAATGTTAATAACGTATCATTATTTCGCATTATTCGACAAACAAATACGAGTCAGCGCCGCAATGTGATTACGTCGAGTAATAGAAAAGTGGTACATGCATGCGAGCATATCTTACGTTTGAATCTATCTATCAACGCAATCAAAGATCGTTTGTGTCGAACTCTGTCATTTGTGCTTACGCGAGACGCGACATTGACCCCGCCGCGTGTCATAAATCGTTTCTCCAATAGGTATTTAATAGTTAGAAGTTCAGGATACGCGTCTACATCATACTGTTAACCGCGCGGAGGTGGACTAATGGTTTTTATTTACACGATGAGATATGCTCCGCACATGTAGATCAAGGACCGAAGGAAATTAAATTAGGTTCGATCGGCGAGTCGAGTAAAAAGTTGACGGCGATTAATGAAACGAAAGATAAATTTAATTGCTCCGAGGAGTCTTATCTCTGGAATTGAAAATTAAAAGTCGGCAGATAAATTTAATTACTCGGGGAGAAACACGTTGGAACGATGATTAGTCGGAATATAAATTGAATTTCTTGGAAGATAGCGGATTTTCTCTGTGTGAGAAAAACAATTTTCTGAAATCTACTGATGAATTTCATTGCTCGTACGAATCTGTTGACTAACGCTCCGATAACGCAATTTCATTTATATTATCTTGCATTATCAAATTGTACGGCTTGTATTATCAAACTTTAAAGGTATTCTCTAAAGGTAAACTCCAACGATATTCTCGGAACATTTTTGTTGTTGTATCTTTCATTTTGTAAAATAAGACAAGTTGAAGCACATTTCACTAAAAACCGTAAAATCTTCCAGTATCTTCCACTTTCTCTCTAAAATTATTAAATTCTCCAACCTGAATCTAAGTTTCGGAAGAAATGTAAATTTTGGAGGAGGGGAGCCACTCGTCAATTTCCACACTCGTGTTCGGGGGCAAAACAACGAGCGGATCACCCTCGCCAAGGGCAACAACTGAACGTGCCCTAAAGAGGAACACGTAGCGGTGGGTGCATCTGGATGCTCGGCTACGATTCTCGACCGCAGAACGCTGGCGTACCACCGCGAGAGCTACGACGTCGCGGCACCGGTGGTTGCCGATGTTGTTGCTTGAATTATACTCTGATTATACTCCGTCCGCGCGGCAGCTATGATTAAACATTAAACAACGCCATTACGCCGTGATGGAAGAGGGGAACGAAGAGAGGAGAGGAACGCGCGCGAGGTAAGAGGAGGAAGAGGAGAGAGGAGAGACGAGGATAAGAGGGAGGATATCAGGTCTGGGAGTTCCACGGTTTCCACCTCGTGGTCGTCTTCGTCGTCTGGTGACCGCGGTCGCTCGTGTCCTCCTACGTAGTCCGAGGATTAGCCTGTAATTCCTGCAGGGCTGGCTGCTTGCTCAGCTCCTCTCTCTGACTGCTGTTGACTGGCTAACCAGAAACAGGAATGCCAAGAAGCGTAATTAGCTATTCGGCCGCGAGAGGAGCCTATTTGCTTTACTGCATTCCGCGCGCCACCATTCAGGATGGAGCCCCGACCAGCCTCCCAGAGGGGAGAAAGGGGGGAACACGATTCGAGTAGGAAGAAGAAGACGACCAGAAGGCAAATCCTCTCGATCGGTAGGAGAGAACACCGATCCTAACGAGCTAGGGAATCTAGACGAAGCTTCTAGTCTTGTTCCCTCTTTCTCTGTATTTATCCTGCTTCCTCTTGTTCTCTCTGTGTGTCACACGCGCCGAGGAGATTGACTCTCGTCGAGAGAATCAATCGACGTTTATGCGGCCACGAGACAAAAATCCTAGGCAAAAGGGGATGATGAATGACCGCAATTTGATCGCGGTATGGTTCTTCGTACCAAGGGAAATTTTTTCTGAATTGGTTGAACGTCTCGTTTGATGGAAAATTGTGTTGCATTCGTGATACATTTGCCACTCATTCTCAATGGGGAAGGCATTGTTGGCTCGTTCGGATCGTTGCGAGGATGATCTTCTTGATTGTTGCAGGTTTGTCGTTGAGGAACAATGGTTCCCCTTCGATCGTTGGAAATTCTTTGACGATTCTTTTGACACAATCTTCTTGGTTGTTACAGATCTCTCAGTGAGTTTTCGAAGAAATTATTGCGACGATTCGTTTTCATGAGCGAAGGAAATTCCTCCACTCCCCCTTTTTGACTGCACGTCGATATCTCCGAGAGTCCAAGGAGGAACTAAAACTGACATTATACCGCGTCTTGCCTAAGCAAGTTCTATAGCTATTGCTTTACATAAAACTAAGTCCCATAAATCCAGCAAAGTCAGTACCAATCCACGAGATAATTTAGTACCTGTCAAACGATCACGACAAAAGCATCAATTATATCGTCAGTTAACGTACCCTCTATTGCAACTCAAAGAGCAACAACATGGTAATTCTTGCCATTCGACAAACTGTTCTCAACCATTCTTATCAATAATTCCATATCTTCTCGAGTTTCAACCAACCATCGTACATCCACGTGATGTATCAATTAAATCACTAAAGCCCACGGTCAACGACTCTCTAAAATCAATTCTAAATCGACTCTAAATTTGTCGACGCGAAGCATCCAATCGCTACGTTTAAAAAAAAAAAAAAGTACGGACGCGTCAAACTAGTCACAACCAATCCAAACCTCCCTTCTCCACACCCGTTTCTCGTTACACGCTCGTTAAACGAAAAAAAAAAAAGAAATCACACGAACACCCACCAGTCGTCCAATGCAAACTACCGCGACCAATCCTAAACCCTCTGCCTCTCGTTCACGCGCAACACGCAAAGAACCTCTACCGCTTAACCGGAAATTCCTCCGGAGAACTCCACCGCGCAAAACGGAGGCGCAAGCCTCATCTCGCTCCCCTCTAAAAACGAGACGAGACGTTGAAACGCATGCCTGGACAAGTTCGGTTCATTTCCTCGGTATTATGTCGCGATTCTTCGGGAGCTCGCGGGACGTGACCGCCGTCAAACTGTTCATCATCAGTCTCTGGCCGTAGCTAGACTTTGGCGAGCGCAATCGCTGTGGTTTAATGCGATCCTCACGGCCGATCTTTCCTATCCGGCGGCGGCTGCTGCTGCTGCTGCTGCTGCTGCAGCGTTCGTGGAAACGCGATTTCCGAGTTTGTTGCTCAGAGGGGGCTGACGGGGGAGGCCGGCCCTCTACGTGACGTTGGCACATAGTTGTTCGTCGTTGCCCCCGGCCGTGCACGCCGCAAACACGGTTAGTTACAGGCAGACTCGCGCCGCGTGACCGACCGACGAAAATTGCAAAATAGCCTCGCGGACGAGTCTCAACGAGTCCCGCCTCGCCGCCGGGATCACCCAGTGAAGAGAGAGAATGAGAGAAAGAGAGAATTGCACCGCTGAATGCTGATGGACAGAGTATCTCTTTCCAAATGTGAGTTTCCTTACGTTCCGTTGCCGCTGCTCCAAGATTGCAATATTTTGGGGACAATCCCGCGAAAATCTTTAGTCTCCGAGGTTCTGAGGGACTGGAAGTTTAACCGCTTGCGCTGGCAGCTGATTACGGACCGTAACGAGTGACCGAACTGTATACACAACAATTCGTCTTCTTTTTGAATTCATCGGTATATCCCTGGATTGAAATTACTAAGAAGCAATGAATCTATTATTTGTTTTGCCTTGATTATACTTAAATATACTTAAAAACTGAGAAAATATTGCAATTTTGGGACAACAAATGGCCACGTCATTCCAACGCAAGAGGTGAAGACATATTGAAGACTGGATATGGACATTTTCACTTGAATAGCAAATAAATGTACATTTATTTCTCAGTCTTGGTCATCGTTGATCATCTGGATTATTTTGATCGTGTTCAACGATTTTATTTATATTTTCGTTCATCTTGGCCAGCCTGATCTTGCTCGCACTTCTCCTGCAGAGTACAGAAATTCTGTGACATTTTATTCCAACGAAGGTATAGTCTCTTTACAAGGTATCGAAGTATCATAAATTTCACAAGGTGTTATTCACCTCGTATCCTCTATCCGTACAATGAACACAAGATAATCACCACTCTGCGATACGTCCTTCTTGTTCATCCCTGGGATTTACTTTACGCCGAACGAATTACCTCGTGGAATCAATTACGTCGTGATTCCACGGTAGGAGGTAAATCTCGAAAAACCGCGGCGAGATTGCCGAGGGTACAGCCAGGGAATGGTCCGAGAGAACGAAACTAAATTAGGCATAAATTAGCTGATTACAGAAAATCGTTGGACACGCCGCGAATCACCGGTGGCATTCGGCTTCTCCTCTCTTAGCACCTGTGCCCCCACTCGGACACACACAAACACACACGCGCGCACATTCTCTCTCTAGCCAATTTCCAGCTGGTTTCCTGTCTCTCGTTTCCTTTTTCTCGGCGTGCACAGCCCCCGAGAGAGAAAGAGAGAGAGCGTAACGATCTCCTCGCCGCGCTGTTGTCCTAACTCGCTTATAATAACTCTACCCCGGCCGGGTAATGACGATCCGGTCTTGGCATTATTGTTTCTGCGGCAGCCTCCTCTACCTTCTCTCCCCCTTTTCTTTCTTCTCTGTCCACGATTATTCGGGTAATTCGCCTGGCTGCTATTATCTCAGCGCCAGTGTGACAAACGCGCGGCATTCTTGAAATCGAAAGTGGAATAGTCTTACGCGGCGCGGAGCACCTCGTGGCGTTTATCCTGTTTCACACACACTGGAATTCCGAGGATTCGACGCGACTCCAGATGATCCGAGATTGCAGAAAAATCTTGCAGGAGAGCTCTTGGCTTTCTTGCTTGAACTCAGCTTCAGGTGGGAATGGCTTAGACGTTCGACTATTTGCAGGCAAATTTTTTCCCCAAATTCGTTCCGTAATTTTCTTTTCGTAATGAAGAATCGTGACAAGGGTATCTTTCGTGCCTTTGTGAAATTTTTGTATTTTATTTTCGACGAAGGAAGTTTCAGGATTTCTTCAAATTTTTCATAAAATAGCCAAAAGTAGACTCGGATGTAAATTTATATAATATGTAAGTTTATATAATATTTAATTTGTTTTAAACGTATAATGTATAATACTTAAAATTGCTTATTTCTCTCATTGATCGTTGATTTTTTTTATAATTATTAAAACTATAGTCTCCACTTTTAGTTTCTTTCAATCGAAGACTAATTCTTCAAGTTTCTGACACGAATCGTTCAATCTGAACAATCATAATACTACAATTTTTACAAACGAAACTTTTTGCCCAAAATATAAACATCTCAAAGACCAAGGATGAAATTTCACATTAGCTAAGCTCACAAACCCAAGTATCCGCCACAATCTCGCCGAAACGAAGCAACGTGGATCAGCAGAGTTCCAAATGAAATGTACACGAATCCTTTGGCCGAATGGGAATCGACGCTCGAACGAGCAGAAAGGAATTAAAGATGGCCGTGATTGGCGTTGGATCATCGCCAAAAAACGTCGAGCGTAACGAAGTTTTTCGAGCTTTGCGGGCGTCGATAAGAAACTGAACTGAGGGGTGAGCACGTCGCGTATTAGGAATTCATATGTTGGCCCGTTGGAGGCTTCTCGAGCGTGATCGATACGGAGTTATTCTCATACAGCGATACTCAATTAGTCGCGTGAAAGAATACATCTTCCCTCTTGCCGTAGGATCGGTTTACATGCGACGCAATTATAAATTCTAGTTGATACTTCTTGATATATATTGTACAATTGTTGGCGTTGTACAATACTTTATCGGGTAATACCATGTAAATTCGTGTGAATTCGTAATTTATTATTCACACGGACTAACACGATCATTACTTAACTAACCGTGTTTCGATACTTTTTCGTTATTCTTGTGTTTGCTGGAGCACAACGTGGGAAGATTGACGACCGACAGACTTGTAAATTATAATATTCTTCCTGAAGGGTGAGGATAATTTGTCTCACCATTTCTCTTCCTTTTTGCGAATAATGCTTTTACGTTTCAATATATTTATTATTGACTTTATTGTTATTTGTTTAATGATATGTTACCGGCCATTTGAAGCCATATGGTAATTTCATTTTTTTTCAGCCTTCAGATGAGATTATATTTTCATTCGTGGTCTCGTGATTTATCTTCTATTGAACTTGCTGTTAAATCTGCGATTTTTTAACTGAGCGAAATTTTAAATTTGGCCGGATTTGTAAGATGCCAGAACGATCTCTCGGATGATCAATCATTTTTATATAGATACAGAGTCCTCTTGGAACAACGCGAATAGAATAGTGCAATTTTACCCATCCATTAAACATTTAATTATTGCATTCTAATATTTTCAGAAAAGACGGAAAAATATTCTAAATATTTTCTAAGTTACTTCCCATTTTCCAAACTCAGTAAATAACTACTCGTTCATTTTATGTTCCTTTTATTATGCACTTATCAAATAACAATATTATTTACTTTATAATCTATTAAATTCATTAATCTATTAAATTTGCAATGTCGATAATTTTACTGTATTATACTGTTATTTTATAATATCAATTTCATTGTGCATTCACCAACAAAAATGATTGTACGACGAAATAGCTGTTCTTCGAAAATAATACAAATAACAAATAGAAAGAAAAAAAATATAAAAAAAGTCATGGCCTCTTGAAATCTTCACCTAAAATCGTCAAATACGATTAATAAACTGATAGAATAATGAAAAAGATCGCAATGGAGAATAACTATGTTTAAAAAAGAAAAAAAATTACTCGCAAGCATGGTTACACACGAGCATGAGAACCTCCCTTGCTGAGGGGGGGGGTTGGTTTCTTCTTCGCGTAGCCTCAGATTTTCTTGGCATTCGAGGCTCCTTCGGTTTCGAAGTCGGACGGAATAGAGAGGGGTTGAAAGCGGGGGTTGCAGACATACATTAATAACCAGAGAGATACGTATCTCCTCCTGTATCCCGGCCGGTGGAATAAGAAGATACATCCCTTATATAAATGTATGACTAACAGATGGAAGCTTACGCGGAGCTTGTTAGGAAGAAACGAGGAAACTCTTTCTCCTCTCTTTCTCTCTCCGGCAATCCTTTCTAGTTATTTCCCAAGTATCTTACCAGACCGCCGTCTCCTCCACCTCCCCGCCCATCTTTTTATGCTGAGTTATTCCTTTTCCAACGTGAAAGTATCTTCCGATCAAATTCGTACGAATCGCTACGTATTCCCTGGAACAATCTGCCTTCCACTACCAAGCACGGTCAAGCAGCTGGAATTTCTTTTTGTTATCTGTCGTTAAAAGTCTCTCTCAGGTGGAAACTTTTAGATTGGGTCGAGTTAGGTCGGTGGCATTCAGGAAGCTTGATTTTTGATCTCTCGTTCGTTAAGTTCTGTCCTATCGCTGGTCGTCGAAATATTTATTACGATATTGTAAGATATTATTATTAAGACGAAAAGCACAACGAAAGTATATATTTTGTATTCGTCTCGTTTTAATTATCCTAAAATATTTGTAGAAATAGAGACAACGGTCGTCAGTGATGACTATCGTAACAGCCAACGTGTTGAAAGTATGAAAATACAACAAATTTCATTACTCATTAGAGACATTAACTAATAATTATTCACGAGACTCTCTTATGCAGATCTTTGATTTGGCGAAACTGCCTCGAAGATCTCAAACGAACATAAATTTGTGTGGAGACCAAGTTGTCCAGTGTTTGGAGACTTGGACATCTTTCATCTCATTTGATCAATTCTTTTCACTCGTAAATTATTTGAAAGAAATTTATAAACGAAGAAGTTATATACAGCGCAATGGAACTAGCAAATCGTTAAGACAACGAATCGAGTAATACGTGATATTGTGAACACTTGCATATTTATACGCATCAATACGACGTACGATCTTTGAAATTTTTAAGCTTCGTGAATTTCTCGCCTTTTCGCGTCGAGTGATTTCTCGATCGGACGATCCACATCGAGCGGCATTAAACGATAACGGAATAATTTCCCATTAGAAAGGCAATTAGAATCAGCGGAAGATTTCGCGGTTACCACGGTTGTCGGTAAAGCCTCGGAGCGTGTAACTGGAGCGTTCAAAGAGCAATTTGCAGAAACGTCGAGCCGCACTCCAATTCCCCACGCCCAGGCGGATCTTTTCTCGAGAGCCCCGCAATCACCGGCCGCCGTAAAGACTCGCGATCGAAATAATTACCTCGCATACATTACGCCAATCAGAGACCGCCAAACATGGGTAACCAAGTTTCCTCGAACGATCGTCTATCGTTCTTAACTCCTGCACGTGCCCGTTGTGTGTTGGACTACGATCTGAAAAATCGTGGCTGCAAATTGGCGGTGGAAAGCGTCCCTCTCTTGTAACTGAAACATTCATCACGAGAAAAATAGTGATTTTTTATGATTCTCGTTATCAGTTTATTATTCATACGTGCGAAGGGCATATGACATTCATGATTGATATTGAGAGAAAAGGAAAATTTAGATAGTTTGAAAATGAACAATATCTACAGAAATATCGCAAAAATGGGAAATGAAAATTTGAAAATGTGAGACAACTTTAACTGGTGGTTAATTCGATTAACATTGTAAATTAACCGAAGAATACAAACAAATAAAATATTACATCGACCGAACTTTAGCGGGTAACCTACATAACGTATTCGATTAATTTATTACTTTATTGTTCATATACGTAACAGATGTAATAAACTTAGATTGATGTAGCTGAGGGAAAGAAAGGTTTAAGAGATTCAGTCATTTTAAAAACAAACGATAAGTATATCTATAGAAATATATGTTCAACCGGAAAAGTGAAAAATGATATGAACAACTTTAACTTATCGTTAATTGACATTATCACGAAGAAACATCACATCAACCAAACTTTAACGAGTCAATCCTCCACAATTCTTAATAAATAATACGTGTAATAAACGATCTTCTTGGTCACTTCTTGGAGGAAGAGACAATCGCACTGTAGCTAAAAGTGAAATCAAGAGACTCAATAAAAAAGAAAAAAAAAAAAAAAAGAGAAAAGAAAATGCGACTTCATAGTTACACGACGAGAGAAAAATCGCGTTCTCGCGGAGATAAATTGGCGATCGTCGGAATGTTTTGCGGGATCATCCAGGCGACCGATTATCTCGCACGGATTTTAATAGAGCCTAGAAAGAGAGATGAGGCAAGAGGTAAGAGGAGATCCGCGTGTTGTCGGGCTGTTTAGCGACCTAAAGGGCCGTCTCATCGGTTACGTGGCTAAAGGGATCGAAAGTGGTAGGGGCTATTACGCGGGTAGATAGTCCTCGCTCTCTCGATCCATCGGCATCGCGTGTTTTCGTCTCTGTTTCACTCGTTACCATCGAACAGAGGTCCAAGTCCTCGCGTCTGTAATCTCGGTAATGCCTACCGTAAGGGACATGGTAACTCGCTCATGGGATCTGTGCTCGCCGTGCTGGCCTCCGTATTCCATGCTTTATGGCTCCTATGCATCGGATCCCGGGCAGTTAAAGGCATCGCGACTTGAATAGCCAATAAGATTCCGCGGGGCACGCGAGAATCCGCGAGAATCACCGTGTGAATTCGAAAATGGAACGCGTTCGAATCTCGAACGATCGCGGATCCTGGCCGTCTTGTTAGGCTGCCAGTTTATTATTGACAATTTGGCGTCGCGAGTTTGCGGATTCGCACGACGTGAAATCGAAGAATTAAAATGTCTGAAGTGTTTTGATATTTGAGAACACTTGAGCTCTTGGAACAATTAAATTTTAAAGACATTTGAATTTTTAATATTTGAAATGTTTGAACTTTAGTTAATGAAGTGAATGCAACGCTTTGGGCGAGTTAAGAATGAGTTTATGTTGTAGGTAATTTAGTTTCGAATTTAATTGCCATGTAAAACAAAAAGAAAAGTACAATTTAGATGTATAACGTTCTATGTGTAATGTATAGTGAGAGAATTCTACCTAAAAAAAAAAAAAAATCGGAAGAAGTCGATCAGAAGATTGAAGACTGATGTATCAAAAGTTTGATATAGAGAATGGGTGATTTTGATTGGATGAAACCAAAGTTTACGAAACCGAAGATGATATAACAAGATGAAGAATAGACATTCATATGCCTTCTGTTTTCATAAATTTCATAAATAATTGATTCCAACTATGGAAAAAATCTTCGTAAACAATTTTTGCTTCCACACAGGTTATTTCATTGACGATAAAATTCTCAAAATAAATTCAATTAGAACGCGTTTCCCCACATCCTCTCATTATGAATCGTCACGAGAAATGCAATTCTCTCCTCACTGCTGAAAGACTGTTCGATGCTCGGCATCGAATCAAAATCAACTCAGAATTTTTCACGAAATCAAACATCGTCTGGCTATCTGGATGCCCTGAATTGCCATAATCAGAGGGATAGCCGGTCGGCGGAACAATGGCACACAATACCCGGCCGCAATTATCCCGGCGCATAACAAGTACCGAGGGAATTACCTGTAATTATGCGTTTCTTACACTGCCAGTCCCGCGAATGATAAATGGCAGTCGAACAGGAAGGGACGATTCCGTTTCACGCGGCTCTCATTTATACGTAGACTTCCATATGTAAATCTTTCCCCCCGTCGAGATTATCAGAATACTTAGGGGATATCAGCACCACCGAGAAATCCGTATCAAATTCAAAATTATCGAGGTGAGAAATGAGACGTGTGAACTTTGCGAAACTTTGTAGTCAATTTAGATGGATAGGTACAAGTATAGCTTGAAAATACAAAAAATTTTAATCAAATATACTCATGATACTTAATAATTGAACAATATTTATCATAGCAAATTATTTCAGACTTATCGAGAAATCTTCGAAATAATTACGTTTGGAATAATATTTATAAAAAAAGAAATATTTTTGAACGATTCCTGGCGTTAACATTTTATTTTTGTCAATTTAGATGGACGGGTATAAGTTATTTTTACTGTCGATGTAAATTTTCTTCATATTTAACAATTAAATAATCAAACGATATTTATTATAGCAATCTACGTGAGATTTATCGAGAAATCTTCAATAAAGTTACGTTTAAAGTATTTATTAAAAAAAAAAAATGTTTTTGAATAAAGATTCCTGGTAGAGTAACATTTTTATTTTTCTCCATGTACCTCCGTAAAATTTCAATATTATACGCCACTGTCACCTGATCAGAACATCTAAGTCTCCTTTCAAGATTATCAAAATGGAGATTCGAGTTGTTTGACAAGCACAAAATAAATTTGTGGAAAGGATAAAAATTTGTTTGTTCTTTCGACGTACGCTCCACAATCTCAAGTGTCAAATCCTCGTATTAAAACTGAAGGAATGAAATAATATTATTCTACACGTCTGACAAGAAGTCTGATATATCAACAATTGTATTAAAAGACGTTTCAACAGGAGTGTAATCACTGTCACCCCGTAGAGTTTACAGTCTTAAATCGCTCCGAGGAAACCCTGTACACCATTATCGCACATGAGTGCAAACAAACCTAGAGCTGACTAGAAAATTTGGCACGGAGAATCAAATATTCGAGATCGTCCCCCAACGAATGCTGCATGTCATTAAGCGGCACGTCATCGTGGTTGTCGTCGCGGCGGAGATGGGAAACGCGGCGGATGCCTACGCCAGAAGAAATAAATTCGCGGTCCCTTCGATGCGTACGTTCGAAGCGATGGCCCCCTAACAAGGGAAAAAGGGTTCGAAGGATTTCGGAGCGAGCGAACTTCTATCGAGCGCATTATACGCGGCCACGAAAAAAACCACCCGCCCGTGTCCAGCCACGCTCTCGGCTGCACCGAGGGAAGAAACCGGGAGTCGCTTCCCCTGCCAGGGGGATCCATCCATGGCCAGGATCAAAAAGAGGACGCGATCGCTAATAATATCGGTGGAAGCCCAAGAATCCGCAAAGAGACGCTCGTCTGCGTGGCGAGCCGCCCGTAAATCTGCCCCCGTCACCGGCTGAATACTCCGGGTCTCCTCTACAGCTTTGTCCATCCGTCTATCTCCGTGCTCCCTTCCTCCTTGCCCTTGTCGATCCACTCTCCTCTGGCTACTCTCTCCGTGCTCCACAGCGACGACGATTCTCCACCACGCGTTTTAACCGCGCCATTACTCGATCCGGCTCAGTTTTCGGGAAATTGTGAAATCGCGTTCACACAGCGGCTCGAAGATCGGTCGTTCGGGCAGCGCTTCGAGAGAAATTGAGGTAGTTGTGCGCGAACTAGTAGAATGTGAATGTAGTTTTTTTGAGTGATTGTAGTTTTTCTTTTTTCTTTTTCATATGTGCGGTTTACAGTTTTGTTTTAAATGGCACACATGTATAGACATCGTAGACATGATTCTTTACGTGATTTTGAGAAATATAAGAGTCGTATTTCTGCTTTGTGTGAAAGAAGATTTACTACATTTTCGTCATTCTGATATGTGATCCCATGTGAGAATTTGTTTGTTAAATAAATTTTTCGGCGATTGGTTAATATTCTGCCAATTGCTAACGATAACCATGTCGGAACAGAGTTCCGTTTGCGTGGCGTCTGGTTGGACACGCTCGGGCTGAATCTACTTACGAGTCGAGCGTGGAATAATCATAGATAGCGAGAAAATCAGTGAAGTCTTATTTCCACCGTATCATCGGAGCTCTCAAATCCAGTCAACAAACTAGACGAAACATTAGTCTGACCAAGTAAATTCTTGTCATCTGAATCTACTTACTCGAACCGTACATTATACGTTCAATCTTAATGTTTGTTTATTTAAATGAACTTCTACCGACTGAATCTACTTATCCGAGCGTAAGCTGCAATACAAAGAAAAAAATCATAGGTAGTGTCTGACCGAACGTTTCCGTCGACTGAATCTACTTAATCATTATGCATGCAGAAGATTATAAATAGCAAAGAGAATCACCAGTTATTTGACAAAATGAATCTGTGCCGTTCAATCGTTACATTGTATGTAACTCCCACTGACTGAACCATTATACACGCGGAAAATTATAGACAGCGAAAAAGAGTCGTCAGTTCTGGTTAACGTCTGATTAAATAATCTCCTACCGTCTGAATCTACTTAGCCAACCGTGAAAATTACATCGAAAATTACAGGTAACGAGAAGAAGCAACAAGAGGTAATCAGAAGAATCAGTTTTAATCGGTGTCTGGCCGAATCTACTTGTAGACGCGGCGTCTGACCAAGTGAACTTCCACCGTCTGAATTCACTTCGGCAGTACATGCCCAGAAAATCGTAAACAGCGAAGAGAACCACACGTTCTCTAATTAATATCTGACCAAATGAACTCTTACTGTTAAAATTCAACTTACGTTACAAAGTCCGAGCTGCCGTCTGAATCTACTTACTCGATTAAGATTAACCTCTTGCGCTGGAATGACGTGCCACGCACGTCAAGAACTTTTTGTCCCAAATTGCAACGTTTCTCTCAACTTTTAAGTATATTTAAATGTAATCCTGGCAAAACAAACATGGTAAGTTTATTACTTCTTAATAATTTTTATCCAGTGATATCATACCAACGAGTCCGAAAAGGAAAAGAAAGCGACAAATTATTGTGCACACTGTCGCTCGTTATGGTCCGCGAACCAGTTGCCAGCGCAAGGGGTTAAACACTTGGAAAATCGCCAAATTTAATAATATTGCTCACCGTCGCATAATCAACTGTATGAAGCAAGTCGAATCAACAAACTCCTACTCCTCTACCGCGCTCGTGAATGGCCGAAAACCACCCCCGAAATCCGTGTGGAAGAGGTTGAGCAGTACATTGAGAGGTTGAACGACCCGGACGGATCTCGGTTCGATCGTTCGATGAAGAGGATCGGCCGGTTGACGCTTGGGGCGGAATTTGGAGCGCGCGAAAAATCCATGCGGCGGGACGGGGAGAGGGGAGAGGAGGAAAGGGTTTGCGACGGCTACGCCCCTGGAAAGAGGTGGTCGCCATCCGCGGTAGGAAGGAAGCGCAAATACTGGGATTGGTTCTCTCGTACGCGAGACAGAGCTTCGACTCTCGGTACGCAGAGAGAGTTGCCCACGATGTGACTACTCCTTCTCCTTCCTCCATCTCCGTCCTCCCTCTGCCTCGCGACCAAAGCGGTTCGCCACCACCGCTTCCTTGTCCTCCTTCTCCTCCGCGGGTGGGGACAGATTCCCTCGTGGACGCGCCGCGAACCACGTTGCGCTATACATTTCTGTCCACTTACGTCGTTTCCTCGCCTGCCTCGTCCGTGTTCTCGCGGGTTCAAGGACTCCCGTCCCCGGCAAACGGGAATCCCCTTGTCCTCGCCAACGTCGTCGACACGCCGGCGTCAACCCTCTAATTAGGGGCAGGATCGACACTTTTCTAGCTGTTCTGTTTCTCTCCTTTTCTCGCGTTTCGCCACTACCGATTCAAGATTCGCAGTTTTTTTCTAGCTTCACCAAGCTTCCAGGTGCTATTCGAGCACCCTCTTTTTACGCGTTATTGTTCCTTTAGTCTCAAGGGGTTGTTAGCGTGCG
This sequence comes from Frieseomelitta varia, assembly GCF_011392965.1. NCBI lineage: Eukaryota > Metazoa > Arthropoda > Insecta > Hymenoptera > Apidae > Frieseomelitta > Frieseomelitta varia. Next base: position 46,163 of record NW_025110742.1, read on the forward strand.
GTCTGTCTTTATTAAAAATTAATTCCACACATGTCGCAATCCACAAATCGAGGTAGCAGCAATCTCATAATTACATAAAATTTATTTCGAGATTTTAACTTGCTCCGAATATCGTGTACATCATCCCTTCTTATATTCGATCAAACGATATATTCATTCACGTGGTCGTTTGTCATCACGTTGACGATTCGCGACATAACGACGACACGCCGGATGATTGAGACTACACCGGCGAATTATTTTCGAAGGATTTTCCAGTCCGAGATGATGATGATCGTCGCACTAGGCTAGGCTAGACTCTGCAACCTTGGGAACAACACTTGGTTCGTCTGGTAGCCGTTACTCTGATGGCCTGTGACGCGAGGCTGATGGTACAGGAACCGATCCTAAATCATTTCTTCTGGCGAGGATTAATGGGCTTTCACCGTTCCTCACGGCTCCCTGCTGATTGTCGCTTCTCCACGGGGAGATTACCGCGACGTCTGCTTGCACGTTCTCTGGTTTTGCGGCCGGTGCCACCGTTCTGCCACCCTTTGTTCGCTTCGAGAAAGATTGTTTCCCTTTAGCCCAGCCCATTTTATAAGTGGGTCAATGAAACACGGACAGATAAATCGTTGGAATCGTTGGATATTCTCTCCCAGACATGGTTAACTAATGGCACAAAAATGGCACGAAACTTACGAGTGTTGGCGATGCTTGCGCGAATTGATCCGAACTTCGAATCGTGTGGCGCTTTTGCTCGTTTACAATAGTATTCTTCGAAATGGGAGACTTGGAATTTTAAATAAAGATCAGAAAAACAGGACAATTTCGCTGATTATCTGACTTGAATTAAATTCTAAAAAAAAAAAAAAGAAATAACCGACGAGTTAACAAAATTTTGTGGAAAAAAGGTGGAAATGTGTTTTATTCAAAATTTCGAGAGCAACGAAACAACATATTCTCATCTCCAATGTCAAATAGAATTGATTGACAACGTACTGAGTTATAAAAATTATTTTGAGAATTGAACTAAAATTGTACGTTAGTTAACTACCATAAAAATCTCTTGATATCCCTATTGCGATTGCTCAACGATTTATAACTGGTTGCAAATGGTTCGTAATTATCCTTAGAAATTCCCCGTCCTTCACTGAAACGATTGCAAATTTTAAATCACTTCAAATATAAAAAATTCAAAGTAATTTTCATACACTACGGGGTGGAAACCCCTAGTTCATTCAAACTTCAAGATGTAATTACAAAGTTCGCAAGGAGAACCAATTATTATTGAAGTACCCCGGGAAAGAAATAGGAGCGTTCTACCCTTCGCGTAACGACTCGAAACGAGAGTGAGCGAACTTTGTTTAAATTATTAAGTCACCTCTAATAAGACCTTACTTTACTGTACGCTTCCATGGAAATCCTACTTCGTCCAACTCTTACGTGCAATTATCGATCGATTGCTGGATGTTTACGTATTTATGGGAAATTACGCGTGATATTTGAAAATACATTGAATATTCAGTGTAAATATGTTCTCGTTAAAACGTTTAGAAACTGAAAAAGAATTCTATTTAAACCTCCCACTGGTTTAGCTCCTTTCATAAAAGTAATTGAAGAATTTGGTCTCACGAAGGGAAATCGAGGATTATAAAGATAAGTTACGTTGCAAGAGTTGCTTCTGGTACATTTTAATATTAACTGCATTTGTAGAAAGTTACGTAGAACGATTTTCTACCGAGTTTCTACTTTTTTCAACGTATGCATCTATATCCCCAAAGCTATTAATCTGCAGTCTGCTGATAATTCCACTTATTCCCATATTTCTAAAAATTAATTTTCTTAACTCACCGGCATAAATAATTAATTTAATTGCTTAACAATTTGCAAAATTACCGATCTGCAGTCCGCCGATAATTCACAAATTTCTAAATCAATTAATTTGCAACATATTACCTTCGTTTATATAACAAATAGAAAAAGACACGACAACTTGACACTCTCAATCTTTCTTTCCTTCACGTCAAATCAATAAAACGACCATCCTTATTGAAAACGAGCGTTTCCTCTCCACATATCTGCTCCAACTCCCCCCCCCCCCCCCCAAAAAAAAAGATTCGCGCTGCCAAATTTCAACAAACATTCGTAAATATGTACAACTCTCGCGAGATCGCGTTTCTTCGCCGCGTTTCGTGGATTCATTTTCACAGTGTTGGCCATCGACGGCTCGGCGCTGCCCCGCCAGAGAAAGAACGGGTGTCTCTCGGCGAACATAGTCATTTGGCACTCTTTATGCTCGCGCGGCACGCTCGCAGCCGTGGATACCTGTTTATTATTGCAGTTTTGCCGGATGTGGTTTCTGGGAATCGTAACAATGTACGCACTTTTGGCTTTCGGGAAGGGGAGGGCACGTCGATTTCTCGTCAATGCGTACAATGAATCTGATTCGCGTTGTTGCCGGCTGTTGAACGCAGATCGCCTCGGTCCGAGGCAATTCCTGAAATTCCAACAGCCACTGCTAATTCGATCTCCGAATTATTATTATTCCTGCAAGAATACGTTGGTACTTTCCAGCAGTATGGACGACATTTGTGCTTCGAAAGTCTTATTGGAAATAATAATAATAATTCCGCACAGTTTTGGAATGATAGACTGAGAAACGAAATGCACAAACGATTGCATGGATCTGCAAATAACAACAAGAATTGTGTTTACGTGTGACGTGATTGTCAGAGATTCAGCCAACGGATCCGCTCGGGAAGTAAACTCTGATGCAATGTGAATTTATACAAAATAACCGATTTGCAGAAGTGCAAATATTGTATTTCACAAAGATTCGCTTGGAGAATGGACTTTGGCAAAAAGAAAAAAGAAAAGAAAAGAAAAGAAAAGAATTGGAAAATAGAGAATTTCAGAGGATGCTCGGGTTCCAGAGTCATCGACGTCCAAAAGGAAATCGATTAGTTGGCACAGCGTCCGCCGACAACCAGTGCTCGATGCATTATCGATGCAATGCGGGCCCTCATACACATACATGAAGAGAAAATGGCGGCCGCGGATACTGCCGCGAAGGTGTTGATAGCATCTTCCCCCCTCTCTCCACGCGTCTCTCACTCTCTCTCTCTCTTTCTCTCTCTCTCTCTGGCTAGTTACCTGTTAGAGCTCCGCCGTCCGATGGACCAACCACCGTCGCTGATGTCTCTAAGCGCGCAACGAGCATCCCTCGATAATATATCGATAGAACGCCGGCGATATTGCTTTCGCATATTTATGCTCGGCCTCGTGGGAATCGTCTTGAAGGATAAGGGGGAGAGAAACGCTACTATCGGCTGGCTACGATCGCCAAGTCCCTTCCACCACGCTCCCTGGAACGCTCACCTGGCCTATCGAGCGTTATCTCGCGAATACCCAGGCAGATTGCGATCGTTTTAATATACATTTGCTGGAAAAGGTCACGCCTTTTAGCCGATGGCTCGGATCTACGCAGGGCCCGATGGAGTTGTACAAACTTTAAGTTAACACTTTGGTCACTGAACGCGGGTCTTATCGATCGCCTTTACGACATTGGAAGGCGTTGGACACTCTCGGCCATTTTCGTTGCGGTGATAGTAGGCTGAAAGCGTTTTTATAACGAAATTTGGGACGTTTTCGAAGATTCCAGCGAATCTGAGAAAGTTCGTCCAACGCAAGTAAAGAATTAATAATTCAAAAATCGTGCAAAATTTCCTTCGGAAAGTAAAAATTTCAATCAATTAAATTAAGTTTCTTTAAACTAATTAATTTTTAATTAATTTTATATCGAAGGGGCGAATTTTGAATTGATTTTATATTTTATATTAATGGGATCGGGTTTGTTTAATTTCGCCTATTTTGCAATCGATGGAAATATTATATCTTGTAAATATGATAAAAGATTGAAGGGAGAAATTGTCTACGACAGCTGACTATCATATATTATTAAACACAATATTAATCCACGAATTAAGCGCAATATCAATCCACGTAATTTTAATAACGTTGATATATTGATTTGAATATTGAAATGCAACAGATTTATAAATTGCGTTCATTAAATTACTCGTGGAACACTAAACATGTATAACGAACCTTTTTTACAAAAAGAAAAAAAAGATTCTCATTTCCCCTATATGCCAGACCATCTGTAAAATACATTCTTCCAAGATATACGTTATTTTCAGTAAAAATGGAATATATGAAAGTCGGTGTTCATGAATCATTGATGATGATGCCAAAGGAGTAAGAAGCGATTTCTCGGTTTTCAAACACGGCGGCAGATGACTCCCTTTTTAAAAAATCAACACATTCTTGCCAGATGCATTCGTATTCATTAATACAACTTCTTACGTGTAACACGACACGTACGAGATTTTATAACAGAAGCCGAACGGAAGAAGGTTTTTCAGAAGTTTCGTTACTTACAATTGGATCGAGCAACATTCCAAAGTTTGTCTAATAATCTATTCTTGACCATTCTTGTGGAAAACATGACGATTCAATGATCGTTCCAAAAATAATAGAAACACTAAAAAAAAAATTCAGTTCTTCTTGAAATTTCAGAACCTTTTAGAATGTCGAAATTTCATTTAATGTCTAAAGTGTAACACCCAACGAATTTACGACATTTTAAAGAAATGTTGTGTACATTTTTATTACAATGTTATAATTATAAAATACAAAGTTCTTTAATCAAGCACAAAACATTACCATCCTTGATCATACTTGCAACATTCATCAAGTGAAAATAAAAGAATGTATCGTGTGTCTCTGATGTTGCAATTGGTCTAACATTCTTAAAGATGAAACTTGTCAAAAATAATAGCTAATGTAAAAGAAACTTATGAAACAAAAGTCGAACAAAGCTCTGACAGAATCTCTAAACAGAATCTCTAAACAGTGAAAGTTTCTGAAAAGAATGGAATTCTATTCCGCCACGATATATATTTTATACATCTTGCGTTTGCGTTCCACACAAAAACCACCCCTTGCCATCTGCATCGCCATTTACCCAACACGCGTGTTGTGCATATAATTCCCCCGAGAGAAGCTACATCATATTTCAATTCATGGACTCGCGATGAAATCGCCGCGACACTACCAACGTTCGTCACGGTGTTAAAATACGTTGCTCCATTTCGGTTAAGCCGAGAGAACGAACACGGGCCATTGTTCACCGGAGAATTCTAAGGAACCGAGCGTTTTCTGGATGCTGTAACGATTTCGATCGTATACGTTCGGGGCACACCTGGCTGGGTGGCATTGCATTCTCTCGGGGGCCGAATAAACATAATGTGTCGAGGGCCTGGGCCTTTCCAGGAGTCCTCGCACACCCCCGACGGCGGAAGCGCAGATGACAAAGCGTTTTCTCGCCCGTGCAAGGACAAAGAACCGCTCCTAAGGATTACCTGGCCCGAAGGGATACGCACAAAATGAGACGCCGATCGCGACGTGGGGGCAGATTTCGAGATTTCTTTCTGCTACGCGACCTCTTTCTTGCTCGAAAAAGAAAATGGAAGAAAAAAAAAAAGGATGCTATCGAATTGCCATTCACCGAGAGAATAATTGATTGTACAGGTCGCGCAGGCTGTTTCGTTACGGAGGTGTGGGTTCATCGTAGAACTGAATTAATGAGGGTGCGAAAGGAGCAAGGACAGTTTATTCTTCGGTCGTATTAGTCGTGTCATATCGTACAGCTTGTAATTTCAGTATCGTGTCTTTGATCTCATTGTCGGTAGGTACGATCCCGGTTCGTGATTTGTCGACGACGAGACTGCTTGATACACACGTGTTCAAGAAGAAGAGAAAGACTGAATCTGAAATTTGAAACAACCGGGGTATCACTAGCGAGAGAAACAGAAATTACAGATATCTAAATGGAAAGTGCAACGGTGTAGAAATATTACGAGCGAATTCTTCGCGAATTTCCCCTCGATATCGATGAGAATGAACGAGCAAACGTGAACGTTAACGGAATATTGGTTTCTCAATGGGATAAATTAAGCGATTCGCACCTTCAACCACGCAGAAATCACCGCCACGGCGAGAAACAACGAGATAAAATAAGAAAGTCCCCCTCGTTCGACGCCGTTCCAGCCGTAGGTCCCATTTACTCGGCGAACTCACGGGTTCTATCCGACTTCGAGATAAGGAGAACTCGAAGAGCGCTCTCCCTCTGCGCCCCCTCCCCCTCCCCTTCCCCCCGTTTGCAAAAACCGACGAACCGGTGGTCCACTTTCGATCCACGATTCCACTCCGGACCGGCCGATCGGACATCCGCGACATCCAGCGACCAGCGGGGAAATTATAATTGAGTCGGAGAGTAAAGGTTTGTCCTTATTATGCCCGTGGTGACCAGGGTGGAGGCACGAAAAGAGCCCGAGAGAGTGTGGCGAGAGGGATCCAGTTTTTACTGCCGCCGCCTCGCCCTCCCCTTCCAACCCCCTGGCCAGCGTGCGTGTCGTGCACCGGAGTCAACCGTCAGCCCAATCTTGATGTATCTTCTACCCGTAGAGGTTGCCCGTTTCGCTTTTCATTCGGCCGGTCCTGGCCTCCATTTATATCGCATTACGAGACCAGCTCCTCTCGGAGGGAATCCTCTCCGTCCGAGACCCCCAGACCCACTGGTCCCCTTGCGTCTCGGCCACTGCACTCGTTTCACCGTGCACGAAATGGGTACAAGTCAGGAGTAAGGTCATCCGAGTGGGGAAGGTCGTTTCGTTTTTCGGCGACGCCAACTTGTACAGGTTAGCGCTTAGCCAGGTGAGAGAAGATTAGAACGAGGAAACTGCGACGCGGCAGTGAACGATAATTTTTATTTTAGATTCGAGATTCATTTGGAATAGAGTATTTTACGTATTTAGCCGAGAGTGTAACCGTACCGATGACTATGAAAATTTATGGATAATTTAAACTGAAAGAGATCGTATAACGCTTGGTCTCTCATTTTGAAAAGGCGAAGCTTCTATTTTGAGAATTTCTATCGTGAGTTCGTTTCCTTCGAAGATGATTTTATGTTACGTGGCGGATGGGGAAAGTTAGGATGCATTTCTCTCGAAAATCGCGAGAATTCAAACGCTTATAAAGAATTTTTGTTGCGACTAAGTCCACCACAAGTCTTGAAGATTAAAGCTGTACGATTTTACTTTCACCATTTTGTCGAACTTGGAATATTAGGGTTGAATGACAAACGGGGTTAGGATTTCTCGAATTTTTCAACATTCAAGAAAAAATTGTACAATTATTGTACATTTGAAAGTTCAATTTTCAAAATGATGATGGATCCAGTCATGGAAAAAATTTTTCCCTGTAATATTGGTAGATTTATTTAAAATTTCGTAGGTAAAAGTGCAAATAGTGATTTTGCGAAGTTGGTACAGAATTTAAAAAATCAATGAAAATAGAGTTCTATAAGATCGGCACGTTAATTAGATGTTAATTAGATGACGGCGACTATAAAAATCAAAGAAATATCAATTATATAATAGCAAAATGTAACATATTAACCATCTTCTAGTTCATTTATTTGACGATCCTCGCTAAAAAAAAAAACAAAAAGTTTCGTTCTTATTTCACGAAAGGTACATAAAATTCACTGACGTTTCTAGATTCTTTCGACTTTTATACTTCGTTGTCGCGAAAACCCTGAAAATCATCGAAATAGTTCATGATCCACCAACGTCCATATTTCTGTCTAACGACCAAACATTCTGCAGAGAGCGTTCGTAACAAAAATAATCAGAAGCAAATTGCACAAGGAATCCAACGCGAAGCCGCGTCGAAACGGAAAGTGACGTGTTTTGCCCCGCGGAGAACGAGGCCCGAGTGGCCGTGGCAACCTCGTTCCCGCCAGAACGAACGAGCCATCCCTCCCCTCCTCTCCTCTGAACAAAAAACAAATCAATTTTACCCCGTTACGTAACGGGGATGCAGTTTGGAGAAAGTGAGAGTGTTCTCGTCCGTCGAGTCGAATGCTCTCGAGTCGAGTGTGATCAGGGAAGAATTAATGGATCGGAGCATGGGATTGTCTTCTGGAGGGCGGAAAGTCGAAGGAAGGTCGCGTCGTGCTATGGCAATTTCACCGCGATGACAAATGACTTACGGATGCTTTGACAATGTTTAATAGGGTGCCATCTGCGCCCTGTCGCAGTCGGCGTAGAAAGGCGAAAAGTGGCTGTGGTCCGCGCGATGGAAGACGAGAGAGAGAGAGAGAGAGAGAGAGAGAGAGAGAGAGGGAGGGAGAGGGAGGGAAGTAGAGACGAAAAGGACGGATGATGATGCGAGCAAAATTGATAATACCGGCGGATGTAAACGATTACCAACCGCTCTTACTTCTTTCTTCTCTTCTTTCCTTCTCTCTGCGGTGTGTCTCTCTCTCTCTCTCTCTCTCTCTTCCTTTCTCGTTTTCGTTTCCCTTGTTTCCGAGATGGAAACCGCGCTTCTTGAATTTTGTCGAATAGTGCTATATCGAAAGCACGCTTTTTAACATAGCAAAAATCGTCGGTGTGCTCTATGTGATTTTCACTGTTTCGAGGGGCATTCTTTTCGCTATTGTACCTTGTGAGAAGATTAAGATCGTTCGTAATTTCCAATTACGTGTTTGTTAATGCCATACTCAACTCGAGAAGTGCTTAACTATACATTTGAAATCTTATCTTATTATTTATCGTATATAACGTTGAAAGTTGGAATATTTATCGGTTTCAAAGTCTCAGACAGTTTTAAAAGAAGCTTCAACGTAGCTCCAAATTGACTGGCTGTCGCAGTTCTAACCGAATTTAACGTTTATTCCCCATCGTTAGAGATTAAAATCACGAGAAACATATTTTACCAATCGGACTGAACGTACTCTCACATTGTCCACTCTCGGCGCGAGAAATCATTCGAGCCTCGCGCGCTCGTACTTCCAACTAATCACGTTGATTTACACGGTGTTTATACGTATTTATATTTCAAGCGTTTAGTGCATACCGAGATGATCTATGTGTTGCATTAACCGAGTCTCGTTAAACGGGGCCCGAGGGCAACGAAGAAGGTTCGATGGTCCCCTGGCACCGATATCCTTCTCCGCGAGCGAACAGCGAGTTCTCGTCCTCTCTCGCTCGCTCTTCTCTCTCTTTCTCGTTCTCCTCTTTCGCGCTTCCTTTCCATCCTCGCAGCGCTGACCGCGCTCCATGACCTGACCCTTCATAAACTAGGGCCCAACTGTGCTATATTTTAAATGCATATAGACGTAGGCGTTGCATGCCGTTAAAATAAATACAACAAGTGCCAAGGGAGGTTGCTCTCGGTGTGCATCGGTTCGGGTATAAATGCTGGCCCTCCGACACCTCGTTCGCCCTTCTCGAAGAAAGAAAGGGAAAAAGAAGAAAAGAAACAACCAGACGACCAATCGACTGAAGGAAGAAGAAACCACAATCCGCGAACGACTCGTTGCGTCGTACGTTCTGTCATATTTTAACGCGTCCTCTGTCAGCTAGTGTCTGCGCGTCGGTGATTTTCCCACTGGACGATCCACGCACGTTCTTGTTTCTCTGTTGTACGCGATTTTTCTTCGCTTTTCTCGGCATTGCAGAAGAAAAGAAATGAATTGCGAAAATAGCGATTGCATCGAAATAGGCTTGAGGCAGAATGCTGTATCATAGCATCTGTTTTCTGAAGTGTTTGAACGTGAGGTTGAGTCATTCTTTAATTTTGCCAGCGTAGTCGACTTTTTGCGCGACAATATTATGGGCAAAATGGGCAGATCTATTCACAGAACTGAAGCCGATTTTACTCTTCCGAATCTACTCGAAAAATACGCGTAAACATTAATCCTTCTTGAGGAATTCGCGAGAATTCCTACACTTCTTCGATGACTTGTTGAGAGGATCGAGATCAACTCTCGCAGAAATGGCATCGATGTCTCGCGACTTTGGACGCATCATTGCTAGCAATTCCACCTCGACCTCTTCTCTCTCTCTCTCTCTCTCTCTCTCTTACTCTCTCGTAATGGGAATTTTGATTAGATGTGAATTTATCGTCGCTAAAAAGAAATCGGAGCCGAGAGTCGCGGCCAGCATACCGCTAGACTCCAAGCTGTCTGGGATCCTTGGCAAATCCTTGGATCGCCTATCTCCTCTCGGTTTATTGCCGAGTATTTCCATCTTTTCTTTTCTCTCTCTCTCTCTCTCTCTCTCTCTCGTTCTCTCTTTCTTCGCTCGTCCAGGCTGAGCCGCTCGACAGCGGACCTCGCAGGCCTGCAGCCTGGTCGTCAGAATCTCGCCGCTCTTGTCGGCATCGGCGCACGGATCTCGCAGGCCTTCTTCTTCTCGCAGAAGAGGCAAAGAAAAGGGGGAAGAACGGAAGAAACTAGCGGCGAAAAATGCTTTCGACTATCTAGTTCTCGCCAGGCTGCCGTTCGATCTAGTTAGAACCATCGGACAGGCCACTCGTCCTCCTCTGCCTATCTGTTGCTTCTGCTCTCCTTGCCTGGTCTTTGCCGCGATATTATCCAAACGTCGAACGATGTCACGCCGTGAGAATGGGTTGATCTAGATTTTGGAAGAACGAGACAATTGTCCAAAATTAGGAAACTAGTGTTCTTTCGAAAGATGATTCGTTGAAAGCAGATAGTCAGATTGGAATGAGATGAAAGATACTGTGTGAAAATACATCGACACGTTCATTGATAAAAGTTAGCTTGTCAAACTAGAGATCTCTACACGTTCCTCACAATTGCGTAGATAATTTAGAGAATTTACAACCAGATCCTCCGTGAATCTCAGGTTAATTTCAGGTGTGAGGAGTTTTCTTCCAAGAAAAGAACAATTGTCGTGTCACAAACTAACTAAAAAGTATCATGCAAGCAACAGGATGTATTGTATCACAGTACGAATATCGAACTCGAGGTCTGTCAATCATTTTTGTATGTCTTACGAAAATAGTGATGCAAAGTCATATTTCCGTGACAATCTGTTAATATATTTAGATACATTAATACATTGATATTGATTAATAGGTTTGTTTGGTAGAGTTGGTAAATGTATGTATTAGGTTAAATGATGGTATTGATGGTTGAAGATTTTCTTGACTGGATACAAGTTCACCAATTAGGTCAGATAAATGTGTGTACTAGGAATGATTATACTACTGAGAACGAAGAAGACGTGATTAGTCGTCTAAGAGTATTGGTAAATTAACATTACGAGAAAAGTTGAATTTCATGAAATCCCGTGTCATTTAGAAAATCAAATTTCATCCTCATACACGTTCGTAGAAGATTATAATACTACCTACACCTCCATTTTGTCCGTATCGATATCCGAAAAGGCTCTCGGTCGTAAAGTCATTCTCAGCAATTTTTAATCGATCGAATGATTCCTCTGACGTGTAAACGACTCTGGAAATTTCGTAAAGAAGAAGAGAGAATACGTTCGACAACAGAACGTCCTGAAGTGTGCCCGTTTCTCCGCGTACTCGGCGCATAAATACCAAAGGTATCCTCGAGTTCTACAGCTCGACCGAGAGAGAATTTATCGCATGACGTACGACCGTGTTACCGAATCTTCGCAGAGAGACATTGTCGCAGCTATACGATGCGATCGGTCGACACGTGGTTTTATCGCGGCGCGGCGCGTTGCCGAGGTGGAGCGGGCCGGAACGTCTGAATCGGGAGTGCGTTCGGTCATAAGCCGTCACACTCGTTCGCGCGAAAGGTAACTCGATTAAAGCGAAACACACACACACACACACACACACATACACACACAGAGGGGACAAGAAAACAGAGTGCAGCGAAGCAGAGAGAGAGAGAGAGAGAGAAACAGACTATATGAAACCCCTCTGCGACACGAAGCGAGAGAAAACAAGGCGAAGAGTAAAGTAAAAGCGATGGCGAAGAAGGAGCAGGAGGCGACAGGGCAACCTGGACCAGAGGGGAGCCGCGTCGCGGGCAATGGAAGTGGTGGCAATACGGTGGTACGCGACTTCCTCGAAGGAAGGAGAGGGCGCGGTTCTACCGCGAAGAGAGGAATCCTGCGGTAACACATGGAAGGATAGAGTTATTTATTGTTATGGCCGGTTGCTCGGCGTCGTTGTGTGTGGGTGTCTGCAGGGTTCGGGGGCCTCCGAGTTGCTTCTCTCGGCCGGATCCTCTCGCTCTCTTTTCTTCTTTTTCACTCACCGTTCACCATTCTCTCTCTCTCTCTCTCTCTCTCTCTATCTCTCTCTCTCTTTCTCCTCTTCCATTCTTTCTTCTCTGTGGCGCGCGCTCACCGTCGGAGCTTTGGTATCTACAAATACAGATACCAGACTTCCCCGGTGCTATAACACAGCCACTCTCTTTCTCCGGACCTCCGGTTCTCCGTCTCCCTCTCTAGCCATTCTCTTTCGCCTCGTGTCCTCCCTCGTTCCTTCCCTTTCCTTCCTCAGCCGGCCAGTCGTTCGTTCGTTCTTCTTTTCTGTCGCGCTCTGTCAGAGTCCTTCTGCAACGTGTGCAACGGGCCGCCCACTCCTGGTATACCCCGCTGGGTGTCCAACACCTACCTACATGGCCGCGGCACAACTGTATCCGTCCTGGGGCTCCGTTGACCCGGTCCACACACCGCGATTCGCCCCGCCAGCATCACCGCCACCGCCACCGCGCGCCACGAAATTTATCCATTCCCCCCCCCCCCCCCCCCCCCGAACGACTTTATTACATTACCTCGAACGTTTAATTCGAAATTATTACTTAGACGCGGACACCGGCGGATATCTAGCGAGCAGGGAAGCCGCGCGGAGGCGGTCACCACGATGGTAGCTTTGATTTACGCCTCGGTGTACAACTGCTCCGACCCTCTACGTTCACCTCTTGCCTCAGACGACGCCAGTGACATCTGGCCTTTGGCTGGCGTCAAACGTATATCGATTCCGAAATTTATGAATCTCGAAACTTTCGGGTCTGAATCGATCACGACTGAGAACCTCGAACGTTTGAAAATTCCTCAATTAGAAACTTTTATTCTACCCAAGTCTACTACTAACGTCGATGGTTATCGGCAGATATCTTTCGTCGCTCTCAAGTGGTATCGAGTTTTCGTAGTCAGACGAAAGCTACTATATTACACGAGTGATACGATACAGAACGATGGACAAAATCTCGCTATCTGCTAGCTAGAGCAGCGGTAGCCGAGAAACGAACAGACTCTGCTCAGAGGAAGAGTTCGCATCGACGAAACCAGGATCCAATTTAAAGCAACCCTATCGACCCGATGTTTCGCGGGGACAGCGTAGAGGGCGAGTGTTTGCAATCTGGATGAAACGAACGCGCGGGGCCAGGCCGGGCATAAACTGGCCGACTAACAACCCACACGTACCGCGTTCAGCCGCGGAAGAAGCCGCGAGGTGGGGATCGGGCAGGCGGACGAACGAACGGACGGACGGACAGACAGACAGACAGACAGACAGCCGGACTCACTCGGGCACACTATTAAAGCTGGCGTAAGCTCTGTGGCTCGGGTTCGCGAGCGCGCCGGAACAATCTTCCTCGGGAGTACGAAGTGTGAAAAGTGAGAAAGGGTGGGCAAGTAGGGAGGCATGGGGGAGGTGGGAGGAAGAGAGGCAAGGCAGAGGGCTGTAAATTATAACTCCACCGCGAGGAGTCGAACCCGGAGAGCCTAACCTCAGCCAGACTCGTAAAAACATCTCTCTCTCTCTCTCTCTCTCTCTCTCTCTCTCTCTCTCTCTCTCTCTCTTTCTTTCTGTTTCCCTTTCTTGTTCGTGGCCGATTCCCTGTGGAACCGGAACCGCGAAAGCTTTCGGCTATCCGAGCCACTTCCGACGTAATTTCTGCGTCCCTTCGGCGTCTGTCCTTGTCGTTTTCGTTGAAACGATCTGGACGAAGCGTTGCGGGGATTTTCAATGCGAACGCAGGAGCAGGATCTTTCACAGTCGTTAACAAAATACCCAAAATTATTATTATTATTATTATAGTTAAATGAATGATCAACGTGAAACGAAGAAGGAATCTCACGATTGAACTTGGTCTTCAGAACGTTAAATCTCTGCGTATATACGATTTTCATTTACTGTATATCCTGATCGTTTTACAGCCTCGATATTTCACTCCTCTCAAGAGATTTACGCTCGATCGCTCGTTTACTTTAACACAGATGTCCACGAGTTATCGAACATTCACGTCTTATTTCAATATATCTGGCAATTCCAATATTTCATCCTCGTTCGTCCTGCAATTTCATTTCTCGATCGGTGAGAGCTCTACGAAACACGATCCGCGTAAACGATTCGTTCACGCGCCACCTTCGTTCACTTCGAGCAGCAAACGACAGCAACGTTCTCCCAACGTTGTAGAAATTGCCAGAGGAGATTCCAGCGGCCTAAATCATAACTGCGATAGAGAGTCTCCAACGAGGAACGAACGACGATGGCCCGCGAGAAAACCAGTCACGAGTGGTAATAACAAACAGCGATTTTACAGTGATACGGTGTAATGGCGTCTCGATAGGCGAAAACATATTAGCTCGTGTCTTCCGCTCGCTGGAGCAAAAAGAGGGGAACAAAGAGGCCAACGAGTCTCATGCAAATACACACGGACACGTGTACACAAGCGTGTTCACGCGTGCACACGTATGTATAGAGACGTTCTGACCATACAGCCGAGTTTAACATTTAAAGTGGATTGTGGTCGACCGGTGAAAATAAAGAGTCAATTATACCAGCGCCGATAGACACAACGAGCAGCGTAATCGCCGGGTACGCGAGAGCGAAAGATTTTGCGCAACGGTTTGCACACGCGACTCGCGAACACGCTCGTCGTCGATCACGTTGCAAACGTGAACTTACGCTCGATCGTTCTCCGAGTTGCAATATACTTTCATCCAGATATGCTGAGACAACCAGTTGAAATTATTTAGTTCACAAATTTTCCGTAAAAAAATTCTTTCAGTTGCACGTACATTTCTTCAAAAAGAAATTTCTCTTTTCTCACTTCGAACACTTTTGAAGTACCTGCATCTATCTTTCGAACGACGCGAAAGATCTCGTTAGAAAAAGAAAGAGGCGTAAAACTGTAGAGAAATTAAATTGGGGAGGTTGGAAGTTTCAACAGAGCAAAGAATGCAAACTTTTACCTAAACATTTAAATCTGTGAAAGAAACATCGAAATTTCGAAATGAAAAATTACGAATTTTGGAATTTATTAATTGTGAAAATTAAAAAAGAGGAGGATGGAATATTTCAAAATCTATAAATTCCACAAAAAAAAAAAGAATTTTGAATATGCTCTGAAACACTTTAACACTTCTGCTCTGAAACATTTTAATTCTTTTTCAAATCTTTATCCAAACACTCGTTCACTCCTGCCAAGTTCTTGTAAACTCCAAACCCAAGTGATTTAACCGCTTGCGCTGGCAACTGGTTCGCGGACCGTAACGAGTGACCGAACCGTATACAATAATTCGTCGCTTTCTTTTTCTTTTGAACTCGTCGATATGATATCATATGATGGACAAAAGTTACTGAGAAGTAATAAACTTGTCATTTGTTTCGCTCGGGTTACATTCAAATATACTTAAAACTGAGAAACAAAAACATTCTCGACGTGGGTGGCACGTCATTCCAGCGCAAGAGGTTAAAACACACATTCGAGAAAGCTGTCAAACATCACCTTCATCTATCTCCCAAAGATGCCAAATCTCACCGAGCACCACTCGACTTTCCACCGGGAAACAAACCAGATTTCGCTACTTCCAAACTGTCCCCACGTGAAACTTCATGTACAACCACAGTAGCACGCACACATAGTTGCAGGCGGCAGAATGAGCGATGAGGCTGGCCAATGATCCGCGACTAGCGGGTCGGCACATTGTTACACCGGACGGTGTGTATAGTGTTACTAGGATACACCGGTGTATGGGTCGTTGTATACGAGGTGTTGTTACGTAGGTGTAGAGAGACAAAGAGAGAGAGAGAGAGAGAGAGAGAGAAAGAAAGAGAGGAACAGGAGAGCGGAAAGAACCGGAGAGCCTCCGTGGTAGCGTCGGTAACTCTGCCAGGCGACGCGTCGTAAACTTTCGCCTCCATCGGCGAACGGCTTCGCGCCTTCCTTGGTCCACCTTCCTCTCTTTCTTCTGCACCCTTTTTCTTCCTCTTTCTTCGTCCTCTTTCGCTCTGTCTCTCTTCCTCTCTCAGCCAGCTTCGTTCTACGGTCGGGGAACTGCGTTTCCCCCCCACACGGCGAACACCTCGACTGCCTTCCTATTCTTCTCGCGCGTATGATTCAGCCTCGCTTCGGTTAAACGCTTATGCAGATTGCCGATAGTAAACGACCGGCTCGACGGAAATAGAGGCCAGAACCACTGGCAGCAACGGGGGACAGGATGAACCCGGCACGGTCACGGAAACCGCTGCTCCTCGATCGCCTTTGTCGTGGCGATCTTCCTTTGGAGCTTCACTGGCAAATTCTCGAGATAGATAGGTTAGGTTGAGAAAGAAGTTCATTTTGCAGTTCGACTAGAACGGTTGGTTAGTTTATTGCAACAAGGGATTAAAGTATTAGTGAAAAATTCGCTTGCACAGAAAAAAAACGCGGTTATTTTTAATAATATACGTTCCCGCTTGAAAGTTAAGAATACTGATTTATAATTGTGATTTAATTAAATACAAATATCTCATACGTGAGATTAATATTTTCAAGTATTTGAACTGTAAACAATTTACATTTAGAAAGAAAACTTATTAAATACACTCGTATTTCACACAAACAGATGTACGAACAGATTTATTTCTTCTGGAAAGAAAAGACTGCGCCAAATTTTTGAAGTGGAATATATTAGAGAACGGATGATTGTTTAAAATTCCAGAAACTGTAATTGTTCAAATGCCAAAGGCGAGACGTTGACGAACACGATTTTCTAAAAAAAAGTCAGAAACCCTTGTGAATCCCGTGGAATTCAACCGTCGAGTTTCATTGAAAATCCACTCACGAGCCCTTGCTTCTTAAAAAAGACATAATTATCTCACGTTCATCGTAAGATCATCGCGCTCACAAATAAAGATTTGTGACCCAGCCGTCATTCGAATCACGTACCAGGTGTACCCTATACTTAAGCACATAACCTTGAATACGAATCGTGGATCCGATTCTCCCACTCGGCCTCAGACCTTCCCCTCTTTAATTTGAAAATCGTAACGTTTCTATCTTTTGTAGCAAAAATAAACGATACTGTTTAGTTTATACCGAAACGAGGGATTAAGAAACAAAAAACGGAGAATGAGCAAGCTATGACGAATCTTCTAAAAAAAAAAAGAAATATTCGTAGTAAGTAACACTTTGCAAAATTGTATATAAAATTCCAGGGGTGGAATTTATCTGAGAAATTTCCACCAATTCTAATCGTGAAATTTATGTATGAACACCGCACATAATTTCCAAAAATATGTAGCTAAGTATCGCAAGTAATAATCAGAAAACACGTAAACGTCACTCACGAAATTGTCTCCTTCTTTCATAAGGTTTCTTTCAAAAAACTAAAAATGATGAAAATTTGGAATGAAAAGGACTGATGAAAAATAAACAATTTCTTACTATACAAGTGTCCACTTTGTTCACTTTGCAAACTTGATACTGCTGTATTAATTACGTTCAGCGATCTATTATAGTTTGGTAAATTTCAATATTGTTTTTCATATATTTATTAGAATGAAAATTATATTTTGCACAAGCGCCAATTTAGAAACGAGGTAGTACTACGTTGCCTGTATTCGATTAACAAATTCAAATTTAGACGTAGAATTCAGCTGAAGAATTAACGTATTTACCTCGCCGACGATAATTCGAATACATCAAAAAAAAAAGAAAAAAAAAAAAGAAACTCGTCGATATTACCCAGAAAAACGCTCTCGAACATTTCACAACGAAATCTCGACGACAATCTCCACGACTTTCTACCTCCCCCGTAAAACTCTCGTTAGACCGGCGATCTTAACGAGCGGACAGCATCTCGCGGTGATTTCAACACACGTGTTCCGCGCGTCTGTTTACCCATCGATTAGAGAACGGTCCAAGATGGACCTCTTCTGGTCCACGCCTTCTGGTCTTCGCGAGTTCCAAGCAATTTGTCGCCACCCAAAAGCTCCTTCCTCGTAGCTCGACGCGAGTAATTAATAAAGCAGCCATCGACGGAAATTACGCGGGAGACGCGAAACGACGGCGCAAACACCTTAACTCGGCTTCGTCCGGCTTCGTACTAATTGAGACGCTCCCTTGAAAGACAGTCGTCGTGGGCCCGCTAACAGCCATTGTCAACAATCGGCCGAGTTTAATTATGCACGCCTCTAATTACCACGCTCAACGGCCGTTAGAGAACGAGGATGAAAGTGTTTGGGAGAAAAGAAAGACGACAGAGAGAGAGAGAGAAAGGAAAAACAAGATGAAGAAACAGAGAGGACGACGTTCAGCGACGTGAACGACGTTGGCAGCCGGTGTACAGATCCTTCCACTTAACGTTCCCTCCGTTGCGTCAGGCTTAATTTGTTTAACTAATCAGAACAGAGCGTTAATTGTTTAATTACACAGACGTCGGAGGTCAACACCAACGAATCGTTCGGCTAATCATCGTTCGCCTGGCTGGAACAGGCCGGCCGAGAGAATCGAAACCCGGGACTTCGTGACCGGGCCGTGCTAATTGTCACGACGCGCACGGCTGATCCTAATTGACCGCGAAAGGGGAAAAGAGACGCGGACAGAGATAAACGGCTGAGAGAAACGTCCGGTCTTTTTAACCAGGGACGTAGAGGTTCGATTAAGGCGCCCACCTACAAACTGGCCGCATTATATTCTGATTAACGTCTCGGCCTCGCGAGGTGGTCTCCGCCTTGACTACGCGCGCGAGAGAGAGCCCTTTCTCGCGTCCCGCGGGAGGGATCGCGATTACGCAGAGGCCGAGGCAACCTCGCGGCGGCCTTATCGTCCCATCGACGCGACCGTGGATAAGAGTAATTGTCCTCCCCCGTCACTGGGAAAACTGCGTGGGTGGTGTCAGCAAGTCCTTCCCTTTTCTCTCTTTTTCTAGAAATATCAAGCTTTTGGAATTGGAACGTTTGTAGTCTTTCCTTTTTCTAGAAATATCGAGCTTTTGGAATTGAAACGTTTGTAGTCTTTCCTTTTTCTAGAAATATCGAGCTTTTGAAATTGGAACGGCTGTAGTCTTTCCTTTTTCTAGAAATATCAAGCATTTGGAATTGGACCGTTTGTCGTCTTTCTTTTTCTAGAAATATCAAGCTTTTGGAATTGTCTGTTTGATGGCGGATGATTTACGTCAGGGGGAAACTGCGTGNGTTTGTAGTCTTTCCTTTTTCTAGAAGTATCAAGCTTTTGGAATTGGAACGTTTGTAGTCTTTCCTTTTTCTAGAAATATCGAGCTTTTGAAATTGGATCGGCTGTAGTCTTTCCTTTTTCTAGAAATATCAAGCATTTGGAATTGGACCGTTTATCGTCTTTCTTTTTCTAGAAATATCAAGCTTTTGGAATTGTCTGTTTGATGGCGGATGATTTACCTCAGGGGGAAACTGCGTGGGTGGTGTCAGCAAGTCCTTCCCTTTTCTCTCTTTTTCTAGAAATATCAAGCTTTTGGAATTGGAACGTTTGTAGTCTTTCCTTTTTCTATAAATATCGAGCTTTTGGAATTGAAACGTTTGCAGTCTTTCCTTTTTCTAGAAATATCGAGCTTTTGAAATTGGAACGGCTGTAGTCTTTCCTTTTTCTAGAAATATCAAGCATTTGGAATTGGACCGTTTGTCGTCTTTCTTTTTCTAGAAATATCAAGCTTTTGGAATTGTCTGTTTGATGGCGGATGATTTACGTCAGGGGGAAACTGCGTGGGTGGTGTTGAGAAGTTCCTCCCTTTTCTTTCTTTCTCTAGTAATGTAATGTTTTTGGAATTGAAACGTACATAGTGATAGTGGATGAGTCACGTCAGGGAAAAACTGCGTGGGTGAGTGTTAACAAGTCATGCCCTTTCTTTTCTTTTCCTAGAAATGTCAGGTTTTTGGAACCTATAGTGTGTTCGGATGATACTATGTTGTATTTAGTAAAAGGAAATTTTTTTTGATTATTGTGGATATTTGTTGAGAATTATTCACACAGTTAACGAGTCTTATGAACTGAGCGTCGAAATAAAAAATTGCAATGAATGTTGTTTCTGGTTCAAATGAGAAATTAGAAAATAAAATTAACTACAATGGTTAGTTCTTCTTGATCGCTAACTAAAAAACGTAGCGATTTAAAAGAGCTATCTGAACAAATGTACAAGTTATTTAAACAATTGAAAAGAAAAACAGTATTTTAACAAAGAGATAGTTATTTGGAGAGAAATTTGTTGAGTTTTTCAAGAAAGTGAGATAGAAATTAACTCCTTAAAATAATAGATTAACGTAACTTTCTGGAAAAATAAAAATTGCACGAGGACAAGATCTATGTATTAAACTATTAATTCTACGAAAATACGTGAACTGAGGGTCCCCAATCAAACAAAGAAACTCCTCGAAGGTAAATTTCCATTTGATCTTCTTTTTCTGAAACTTCTCCTCAATGGCGGAACTTTAATTTTTGAAATTTCTTCTTTTACTACGAACGAAAGGTACGACGGTGGCTACAGTGTCTCGTAGGTTTCGCTCGTGCTAGCTGCTGCGCATTGTTAGTAATGAACCGAGGAGGACGAAACGCGAAGCGTCTTCGTGCCTGGCTCCATTTACATTCCCAATTCTGTTCCCGGGTCCATCCACGTGATATCAGTTATTCCGTGCTATTCCCAGCCGTACGATTCGACGCATATGTAAAGAAGTTGGTAAACTCACCCGAAAAGTATTTTGCGAAATAACAGAACAACAAAAACACTTAAAAACACGTGTTAATTTGACTTGACTTGTCGAACAGTCGAAATGGAAACACAGCATAGAGGAATTGAATAATTTAGTGGACAGTTCGAGTCACGCGGACGTATGTATGTAGAATCGGCTGGCTGGACTTTTAGTCAGAGCAAATAGCAGGCTTGCGTAACAGGTTAAAATAATTTCTAAAAATACACCGTGTATCCGAACGCGTGAATCAAAGTAATAACTAGACACTAACTAGCTTCCAGAGGGAACTTAATTTGCTCCCGGTTCGTTCTTCTGTTTCGATTAAGACAAGCAGTTAACCAGGAGGCAATTTGTTTATTGGATGGCCTCGAATAAATTGGAAGGAGATATTCCATGCTACGTGCAACATATGCGAGAACGTGAAATTACTTTAACACAATAAATAGGCGCTATTTGGCCCATAGTGTAAATTGACATCTCTGTTCGCAACGAATGAATAACGATAAATGTACATCACAAATAGAACATTCGTCAGCTCACAGGTGAAATTAAGATTAAAATTAGTAGAATTTTACATGGACTCTTCTCGAGTTC
Source organism: Frieseomelitta varia (assembly GCF_011392965.1). Lineage (NCBI taxonomy): Eukaryota > Metazoa > Arthropoda > Insecta > Hymenoptera > Apidae > Frieseomelitta > Frieseomelitta varia. The sequence continues at coordinate 67,592 of NW_025110742.1, forward strand.
TAACCTAATTTTCCCTGATTATACGAGCCAAAAATCAATTGTATAACTATAGACTATTTGTCTCACAACAAGGTTACTCTTTAACTAACAACAAAAAATTTACTAAGAATCTTTTTGTGAATATGAATGCATCCAACTCCCACAAACTTGCTGCAATACAAAATGCAAGTCAAACATATCGGGTTGGCCAAACAATGATTGTGTTTTTTCCTAATAGATGGGCATGCACGTACGTCTTAAAACTAACTTCATTTTAAACCGCAAACTCATTCTTCAACCTGACAGCTGATTATTCAAGCTTGTTTGTAGAAAAAGAAGATGCACGATCTCGTTTGCTCGGCGTCGATTTCGAAATGGAAAGTCAAAGAGGAACATTTTCGTCATATTTTGTCGCGCTGTGCAAACTCAAAACATCGACGAAGAAATCTTCAAGCTACAGCAGTGTAAAAACTGCTAAATTTCACTATGAGAATGTCGGAAATCGTTCTTCGTCGAGAAAGGATAAGAAGTCTTTCGAACGCGGAATCATACAAAGGTGTCTGAAAGATGGTAATCGAACAAAATGGTCGATATATCGTCCAATAAAGTTTCGCAGTTTAAAAACGCAGTTACTTTTTGGCCCAGCTTGGCGACGTGATCGCATTCCTCGACGCTTCAACCGCGATTCTCCGTACGTTCTGGAACCACGTGCGCGAACGATAACCGGCGGTCGAAGAGGAGGAGGAGGAGGATGGGGGAGGGAGGCAAGAAAGTTAGATTAAGGCCACGGCAGCTTGCTTCGTTTCTGACGAGACAATCAAGTAATGCCTGCTCGGTATGCCCGGCGTAGAAGCAGCCGCGCCTCTTGGGTGCCGTAAGCCACGCCACCGAAAGGAAAAACCGCGTACCGCCGCATCGTCGCGCCACCTTCGACCTTCTTCTTGCCCTCTTGCGTCCGCGAGCTTCTGAATTCTTCATGGAAACCCAGCCTTTTTTTTCATCTTCTTCTTCTTTTTAACCAACCGTGCGGCCCCTCACTTTGAATGAACAATCTCTGGCGCGACTGAGTTCCGGGTGGTTCACGGCGGAACGTGTCTACGGCGATTCGTCTTCCTCTCGGTCCACTGGGAAACCGATTGATATTGGCAGGCTGGTAGGTTACTATCCTTGGTAGGTAGGTTATCGACAAACTTGAACCGAGTGTGTTAATTCTCTTGGTGTTTTACGATTTTTCCATTTACCAACGTTAAAGTTGCTTTCGACATTACGACCCGGCCGAAAAAAGGTTAAATAGAATTTCCACTCTCAGACGGAATTATTACTTTATAGAAATGAGGATGAAAGAAGTTAAATTGTTTGTTATTCGTTTTTTAAATATTTAGGTTAACCTTTAACTTAAGTTTATTACATTAATCTTTATCGCGACGAATGTAAATCATAAAAATATGAAAAAGAAATACACACTTTTACGCGTATTTTATGTATATTTTATATACGGGGGGATATACTTATACTCACGGAACGAGGCTCGTTTGAAAAATGAGGCAATAAGGGAGCAGCCAAAAGGAGAGGGATAAGTGCGTACAATGCAAGTAATTTACGATACATCTGACGCGCGTGGACATAATCGAATTTCACGTTTATTTTCACGCGACGTCGTTCGAGTGGCAAAGAGACGAAAATGGAAAGCAACGCACAGCAAATCACGTTGCGACGATAAATTTTCGCGATTGAGCTCAGCTTCTATATATGCTCCTACATATTCTTCGAGGCATTGCCTCGTTACATTAAAAGACGCATATCGAGGCGAATCAATTTTTTTTTTTTTTTCGTTATTTACGATCAATTAGAGAAATGTGCTGGCACATTTAAAACACGAGACGAGCAACGAGCGTTAAGCGCGACAAATTTTTATTTTTCAGTTTATCGCCCGCTTTTCAGCCTGAGTGCCTTTTGAACTTCAAGAAGCAACATCCTCGAGTATTCTGAAATTCTGTCTCGCAGAAATATCTTACAATTCTCACGATAACGAGTTCAAGATAAATATTTGTAGAATCCACGTGATTAGCGTTGCTTCAAAAGATTCGTACTTCCCCTGTTCGATACTTAATTCGTTAACAAGATGTTGTCTCAGTTCCTAAAATTAGTAGTTAACTCATTGATTACACGTGTGTGCTTTTCGTAGGGTGTTAATTGAACAACGTCTTGGCAAAGTTTCTTTTTTCCTTCGGAAGCGTCGCGTTCGACTGATTTACACTAGACAGTACGAGACATTTCGAACAGCGCGATTCGATTTTTGAATCACAATTATAATTGACGTGAATGAAAAAAAGGTCCGGTCACTTATAAACGCTGCACGTTAATTTCTTATAAATAAACTGCAAGCAATTTTTATTCAAGTAACTTAATTGTTTAAAAATAACATTATCATATTACTTTGTTCAATGTAAAAGATCGAATTTTTACTACTGGGAAATGTTTAAATGCCAAAATTGCAACAAAGTGTATTCACACTGCAATTCGAAATAAAAAATTATCCAATTTCTCTAGCTTTCTACTTACTAAACTAATTGTCAAGTAAATTAAAAAATCGAATCGTGCAATTCTCTTCTTCGTGGACTTTGAACGTAACTAAACTATCCATATTAACGGCCGCATTAACTGCAAGAAGTTTCGTTTTACTCCACAGATTCACTTCTCTGCGAGTCAATCATTCCATATCATTCAGACACAGTTCAAGAAGTAATTATCGTTTTTCGTCGCGGATAAGACACTGACAAAGTCGTTCGAAATGGCCCAAGAAACATCGTGCAATATCATGGCGCAAAATGGCAAACAGGGGGGCAACCGACAAGTAAATAGCTTAAATTATGCAAGCTGATACGAAAATTTCCGTTGCTCCCGCGGCAGTAAACGCCGCTAATGCATTTACCGGATGGCTCGACCGCGGCCTGGCTGCGAAATCGTTACGCGTGTTATTTTCTCCGCAATTATATTACCAAGAAAATGAGATGAGAAAGCAACCCGACCGACAATAATCCGCGAAAGCGCGATGCTAATTGCTTCCTGTTCGCACGTTCGCGCCGCGCGTTGCTTATCGGGAATTATTTACGGCGGTGACGAGGAGGCGCGAGGAAAACCTAACTCGGAGAACTGACGCGCGTCGTTTAACTGCAAGGTTAACAGGAAACAGGAGAAACAAGCGCGTTCGAGGGATACGCGCGAGGCGACAGTCATTTACAGAGAAGTAAAAGCGTATTTACTTTGAAGAAAGCTGCAGTTGAGAATAATTGTTGAAAAATGATAGAACAAATTAGGCAGAAAATTGGGTTTGAATTTTAAGCGAAGTTCAACGAGTATCCCTAAATTCTATAACAATAACTTCTGAGTTTCTTCACTTTCAGTAAAATAAATTCCAACTGCATCCAATTTCGAACTGCAACGCTGTTGAAAATAATCACGATCCCCATCCTAATAATAGTGTGTCACAAAAATATTGAAACGCTCATGATGCATCTAATCATTTTGCTCTCAGATAAATATAAAAGAAATTTAAAAAAACAGACTTTTGCAGATATCTCAAAAACTGACAATGTTCCTTTAAATGTGTCAGCCCCTTGCCTGCCTCGAGAAACTCAAAAACTCGCGCAAATCAAATATTCACCGAGAGCAAACACGCTTATCTCTCCGTTCCCAGCTACCGTGCGTTTAATTCTCCATTATCAAGCAGAATGTTGTGCCATTTCGCGTGCGATCGCATCGTTCGTTGCACCGATTGTTGCAATACGCGATCGAACAGTAGTTACGAGTTCCCGCTGCTTTATCTCGTCCATGTCGATGAATTACGATAAATGTTGCCGAGGTTTCTCTAGCGAGCAATGCAAAGATCGCGCACGGAATACGAACGTTCCGTTTCTGTTTGTCCGATGAAGGGTGACTATCGAACGGCCCCGATGACTCAGGCGGTTCTCTCTTCTTTTTTTCCCTTTTTTTTTCCTTTTCTTTTTACTGCTATCGCCGATGATAATTCATGTCAGGGGTGCGCGACACGATCGGCAATCAATACTCCCAACGATACTCTCCCCTTGCCACTTTTTCGGACTACGATCATCATTCCACGTGCTAACGTGTCGTCTCTCCCTCCATGCTATGGAAACGGAAGAACGAACGTGTAGGTAGTTTCTGTTTGTCCGATTTAAAATTCGAGTCTCTCCGTGAGCATTAGGGGACCAGATGAAATAGTTGTTTTCTATCGTGATTGTTTATGGAAATATACAGCTAGGTTGGAAATGTATTTGTATTTGACGATGTATTTGCAATGTGTGGAAATTTTATTTGCAATTTGTTGGAAACTTTTGGTATATATCTTCTACGTTTATATTTTTCGCGATTCTTTACGAAGATATATGTTACAGCTAGATATACTTGGAAATATATTTCGAATATATAAGATAATTATTTGCAATTTGTTAGAAACTTTTGGTACATTTTTATATTCTTTTACATTTATATTCTTTCAAATAAGTATGAAATATTTATAGCAACATTTGACAAATCTTTAAAGATGTAGTAATCTTTTCAAAGTTAAAGACATTATAGTATTTTAATGATTCTGAGACGTACCTATCCATTGTTCCATTCTATAAAATTACAAGTCATTTCATGTATGTCGCTGTAGTTCTAACTTGGCGTCAACTTGATTAAAAGGAAGCGAAGATCGTAAAACTTGAATTAACAATAATATATATTGCTACTATTTAAAATCAACGAAACGCATTAAATAAAATTCCCATGCAACAATGCGATCGCTATTGTGCGTTTTTTCACAACCAATAAAATGAAATGTTAAACAAGTTACAAGTTACAAATTTCAACGAGCATTGAAAATTAATCCACGTCGCAAGGTTGTAGAAAGAAATTCGAATTCGATAGGGATGGCGGAGGGCCTGTGGCAACAGAGCTCGTAAGAGTAGAAGCCCTAATGACATTCTCTTCGATCAAAGGAGGGCCACCCTCGAAATAGTCGAGGAAATTTAAAACGCTCCCTTTTTTTTTAGCCAAAAAGGAACGAAGACTGACGAGGGTTAATGCTGATCACGTAGCCCTGTACGTGTAACCTCTCTCCCCCTCGAGGCTCCCCGACGTAAAATCCATCCCTCGTCATTTTTCCCGGTAGCCAACAGTGCCATCGATCAATCAGAGGCTTTTGAAGAATTGTGGAAACCAGGGGGGGAGCTGACGGTGAATTAAAAGTCGCGATTAATCGTACGACTCGTCCCATTTATGGAATCTCTCTCGTTCGTTTAACGATAAACATTGCACGAATCTTTGTCGTACGTCGAATTATGTAGATCATGGAAATTTTAAGCGTCATTAAAATTATGATAATTCGTGAGAAAAATATCTTTCAAATTTCGAGTGATGGAGAGAGCGAAATTCAACCAAATATTTGAATTACTTCGATGCTTGTATTTTAAATAAATTATTATTATTTATAGTCAAGATTTAGAAACGCGAATAATCCCTTGAACGTCGTTTATTTCCATAAAAGGCAGATCAAGCTACGAAACATCGCTTTTGATCGAAATCTAAATAATTGCAAGTTCTTTCAAAGGTTCCGCGAATGTTCGTTCACTTCATCATCAATTCCTAAAGGCACGAAATTCTTTAAATGAAGCGAGAGAGGGTTAAATAGGAAGCAGGAAGACAATTTAACTTGCAAAGATCGTTGACATCTATTTACGCAAAGATCGACTACAAAGACGGAATACCAAAAAAAAGGAGAAAAGATGTATATCTTTCTTACCGGTCACGTACAACCATCAGCCTGATCGAACGTAACGGCGTCTGGATCGTCCAAGCGAACGAACGGATAATCATAATGGGGAGAATTTCGCGGATAATGCGCGTGCATACGAGATGCAGCCGATACGGGATCAGTATGCAAACCGTACGCGGAAAGTTAAACTTTGTCATCTCACTCTGCGCGGAATACGTATTATATTATTCTCCCTACTGTCATCAGAGTTTGCATCAATTATTAAGCCCGCCTGCTGAATGGTAAAAGCTTTCTTAAACGAAATTACTACATAGCAGTCATACTAAGCAGTTGTACCATATAAATAATATCCACCGTGTATCTTACATCGTCGCAGGACCTTTTAAATACCATAGTAACCAGTGTATCCATAGGAAACAGACATTCGATCGCGAATACGCATATGTACAATGGGTTCGACGACCTGTAACACAACGACCTTGAAGTTCATCTTGAATATTCAATCGTATCGCCCCGTAGTACACGACTTACGTAGTTGGTCCCGAAACGTGTGCCGCATTTTTACGCTTGCAAATACGAATGAATGTTCATGCTGAGTGACAGTCAAACGTCGTGCAATATGTTTTGTATCTAATTGGAGATCCTTTTTTTGTTCTAAACTTGGAATCATACTTCGAATATCTTATGAACTTCGTACAAAAGTCTGTCGCGAATACGAAATTAAATGCTACAAACACCTAGAAGCTTAAATAGTAATTTCAACTTTCCACGTCGTGAAAATTTTTATCAAAAGTCAAACTACGAAGCAAGCGATCTTTGAATTAAAAAGAAAAAAAAAAAAAGAAAAAGATAAACAATTTGACGCAAGAAAGGAAAAAAAGAAAGAACGAGGGTTCTGCGTTCGAGGAAACGGCACGATAATAATTCCTGCAGCGTGCGGCTCGCTCGCGGTTTCACTATACCTTCACGTAGGCGAGTGGACAAAAAATATGGTAATAGGCGCGTTTAGCGAAATTTCGCGCGGTAAAAATATTAAGTCCCCGGTAATGGATCGGTAACGCCGCGGTGCCCGATCGAGCATAAAGGAAATAAGAATACCGCGAGAGGGAAGTACCCTTCTTACCGATCACGTACGAACCTCGGCCCCGAGATCGAACGTGCCGAACGGAACATCTGGATCGTAGAGTAACATAATCATAATGGGAGACGTTTTGCGGATAATCCGTAGCTACGTTCGATGTGTCGACTCAGGTATACGCGCCTATACGCGCGCAAGGAGGAAAGGATAGCCCGAAGATGCGATTGTAAAGTGTACGAGATCAAAGAGAGACAGAGAGAGTGAGAGAGAGAGATTCACAGGCATATAAGCACAGATGGTCGTGGTGTGAGTGTAGAAAACGATCGTCATTCGAGTGATCTCCATTTTTCATCCTTTTGTTCCTTTTCGCTACTTATTCGATTTGATCGATTTCGCGATGCGCAGAAATAAACCGGCAAAGAAAGAAACGATACGTTGGAAAAGGAAAAGCTGCCACGGCGCGCGGCGAGATTACTGGGAATTCAAGCTGGACGTCGCATTACGGCATTTGCTAATGATACGGCCCGTGAATTCTGATTCGAGCGTTGCTCTGAGAGACACCGTGTGCTTTTAGTTGGTACGCGGACGCGGAATTAGGAGGATCGTTTGAGAAGATTCTCTCAGAAATGTGTATATGAGGATGAAGACGGAAGATTGAAGGTGTTTGATACGGGTTATTGATACGTTCATTTGGTACTTGATAGCAGCTCACTTGATAGTATTCTTCGTGCAAGTGTATCTCGTTGGACTTGAATGCTCTTCGATTACCTCGATTACTCGATTTTTAGGTGATGGCAAGATTTTTCTATTTTACTCGTAATTGTCGGTACAATCTGCGAAGATACGCTTTACGTTTCAACTCGAGCAATACTATCTACAGACTGCTATGTAATCTCAACGTTTTCAAACTTTTTTTTTTACAAATCATCTCCGATTCGCGAATTTCTTCAAAACGTTTTATCAACGTTGAAGAATGTCTTTGTTCAGAATGTTCTAAATTCACCAAGAAAATATTACAGAGATTCGAGGATAGATTGAAAAAATTTTGATCGTTACTTCCAACGTTATTCGAACTGTGCAATATGATTATTTTCACAGAGAACGTTATTACTGATAATATATCAACTTAGTTTAATTGTGCAATAGATATCAACAATTTACTAGTTGTTTAAATACAAATCAAATTAGGAAATTTGTTTCGCGGAAATAGAGAACAAGAAATATTTCCGACTACTCTTCCCTGCGTGACTGAAACGAAGCACAAAGGGCACGTCAAATCGTAACACGTTCGATCAGTTCGGTGTGGTTCGGCGTACGTTCGCGAAGTAGAATCAGTCAGTTAGGCCAATGGCGTTGTCATACATCACCGTCACTTACCGCGCAGCGAAATTACAAATCCTTTTTGCAAACTCATACAACAGGCCATTCTCGGCCTTTGTGAATCTAATCGCGTCTCGTTCGAAACCAACGAATGAGAGAGAAGAAGGAATCTAAGGCGAGAGAGCTGAGAGAAAGGAAATTCGAATTTTTGAGAATTGCGAATCAAGTAGAAAAGAAACAGAAACGAGTGTGATAGTATGTTGAACTGAGAAGAAAAGGGAAGAGAAAGAGGAGAAAATTCAAATATAGTATTCTTGTATTCTCCATTAAAATATAGCGTTCTATGGCAAAACTTTTCCACTTGGCCATCCTCTTTAAACTAGAAATACAAATTAAAACATTTCCTGATAATAAATCATAAAGAAAATTGATTCGAAAGAAATTCTTTGGTGCCAAACTGGTTTTGAATTAATTTTTTTAGTTTTACTAAAATTTAATTACGCGACCTCATATGAGAAGAGAAGCCCTGCTGCTCTATAGTATTCTCTATTAAAATTAAATTTAAATTTATAATAATAATTCTATAAGCTAATATTATTATAATAATTAATCCATTTGAATAATAATTTAAACTAAAATTTAAAAAAAAGTATTCTTCAATTGAAGCGATTAAAATTAAAAAAGAAATAATTATCGAAATATACTATATTAAATTTCTTAAAATAATAAAATCAAGTAAATAAATAACTATTATAAAACAAATTGTACAAATTAATTCAACCTAAAACATTTGGATCGCGTTAATGAGAAAATATGAGATTTTGCAATAACTTCACACTACGTATAAGAAATTCGCCTTTTTGCATTCAACAATCACGTACAATTTTATTAACAATCAAAGTTCAACGAAGAGACACCGAGACAACGAAAGAAGAAACGCGAAACAGAAGAGAGAACACATTCACTGTGCGTCAATGGGAATCAAAGAAACGAACGTGCACAACTTGGTCGAGTCGATTTAAAAAACAAAGTAACGCGAAGAGAGGGATGAGGAGGAAGCTCCTGCTATACCATTGCGCGCTCGAGTCAAACCGAAACGGAACAAACGAGTGCCATCACCAACATGTCGAATCGCTGTAGGAAAAACAAGAGAAGACCTAATCCGAAACCCTAGCGAAAACGAAACGAGAAAAGAGAAAAAGAAAGAAGAAAAAGGAAAAATGAAAAAAAAAATACAGGGAGGAAGGAGCAAAGGAATAGAGGAAAGAGAGAGAGAGAGAGAGAGAGAAAGAAGAGGAACAATCGAATACCTGGCCTGGTAGAGAATTCGCATCGCAAATCCGTCCCACGTCAGCGGCGGACCGAAATCACGAATTCTCGGACTGTTGCGTGATCCGGCGTTGATTTATGACAAATAAGAGAATTCGGCCTGGCTACGCACGTTTCGAGCGGTATAACCAGGCGCGTACCAATAATGAATACGTATAAGGAAGAGGGAAGGAGCAGTCCCGGAGTGGAAACCGGGGGATGGAGAAGAGAAGGGGAGAGCGAGAGGGAAGCCCAGAGCGTACGGAGCCGTCGACTTATTTGAAATGTAAAGACGCGCCTCTCTTTTCTCTCTTTCTCTCTCTTTCTCTCTTACTCTCACTCTCTCTCTCTCTGACTCTTTCTCTCTTCGTCTTCGTCTCTCGGGCCGCGAATATTCCATTAGCGGCGCTCATGTGTGCGTGTAGGGCATTGCGCGTGGCATACATGCATAATCGTATATCAAATTATTTATATGTGCACCGGTGCACGGCAATGCGTCTGCGGAATGTACGTGCACACAGTATGAGAGAAATGTGCGCGCGAGCGAGAGGTAATCCTCTAGCTCTTTCGCTGCATAATTTTCGTACGGTCGTCTCTTTGTAGATATGTACGTCGTGGTCCTCAAGTCGCCAAGTGATGCCAGAGCAAACGTTCCGAGATCCTACGACTCGAAATATGAGGGAAATTAAGTAATCAAAGGCCCCGTTTTCGAGAAAGTCAAAGCTGAAGAAGCTTGTCGAATATACGTGTGAATTTCTTTAATTCAAACATCTAAAAAGTCGAATATGGAAATATCGATTAATACACGTGTGCCGAGTTTAATCTCGTAGCCGTGCAATTTTCTCGTCATGCGAGAAAAGTAATTACAATTTGTTACTTGAATTTAATTTTTTGTAGAAAATAAAACGTATTTGTAAATTTTAGACATTTCAGAATATTTTGAGTCTAGACTCGACTAGTTTCTTTTCACATCATTTCTAAATATTTTTTTGCCATTAATATTAATTAAGTTAAGATAAAATTGATTGATTTTTCAAAAAAAAAAAAAAAAGAAATGCTTGTAATTTAATTCAATTTTACAATTAGCAGTTGCACATTGTTGTGTTTTACGAGGATAATCGTCATCGCGTCGTTCTAGCAGCCTTGACTAACTTATTCAAGCCCAAATGTCCAAAACCGAGACTTTCGGCCGTACCGCGTATTCAAGACCACTGTGTATACGTGTCGTTTGTGAACGTGAGCGAATTTTATAGTGTCACAAAGAGGAGTACATACGTGTACGTACATACGTGGAAGCGCGAGCGCGAGAGCACGATGGCGCCCCGTCAGTCAATATTTATAAGCTACAGGGAGCTCTGTCCGTTTGCTTAACCCTCCGTGGACGAGGGCGTTCTTTTTCTTGTTCTCCCGCGAACGATGTAAAATACGACGCAATAAATTGCTGCGAAAATTTCAGCCGGCTTCGCGCTGCCGATTCGGTGAAAGCGATGGCCCCGGCGAGGCGAATTTTGAGTTGCAGTGACTTTGATGGGCCGATGGGGTGGTTTGAACTAACGCTTTAACGATGAATCGTATCAACTGCACGATCATTTTTCCGATACTCCGATACTATTTTTTAGTTTACGACACTTTCTCTATACATAGCAGTTAAAAAAGACATTGGCACAGCACATCTACAATATAAATTAGCATATAATATAATATAATTTATAATTTAAATACAAGTTATAATAGTATTATAATATATTACTATTATAATTATAATATATAATTATATATAATAGTAATATATAATATATAACTATTATAATTATAATATATAACATATAATATAAATATAAATTATAATATATAATATAATTTATAATTTAAATATAAATTATAATATATAATATAATTTATAATTTAAATATAAATTATAATAGTAAAATATATTTAATTTCCATAGCATCAAATCTTTGTACGAACGCAAAAAAAAAATGATTTAGTTTCTATCTCAGACATGTTTCTCTATTCAATTTCCTTATCAATTTTTTGAGTCTACATTCCACTCCTATAGTATCAGATTTTTTTATGTAGTTATATTACCGAGTGATACGAAGTTTAATATAATACTTGAACCAAATTTATCAATACTCTGCTTGGTGTAATGTTAATAACGCTAAATCATAATAAATACAATGATGTGCAAAATATCTTTCTTCGTTTATGTCAGACGAATTGGAACCTTTCTCTCGCAAAGTCCCAAGTCCGACGCGAGGATTTTCTTTGGCAATCGGTTGCTCGTATAAAATTGAAGAACCAGCGAGAGAGACTCGATCTAACGAAGTCCAACCCAACTACCATCGCCAAGGGTTGTCTCGTTATCTTCTACAGATAGCAAGACCCACCTCCGTACCCTCTCAACCTCGTTTGCTTTCCACGTGGAAGAACCAGCTCCATAATCACGAGCAATCCTTATTTATTGAGAATCGATCGTATTCAAATCCTTCCAAGGCTCTCCCCGTCGGCAACGACTGACAGAAACTTCTTTTTCTGATTCGTCGACGATCGTGGAACGAGAAACGAGATTTGTCCGGTACCGTACTGGCCCTCCCTAACTTTCTTTCATTCCGGTTGTAAGTGAGACGATACTGCGAACGTTTCCTCATCCGCTGTTTCATTGAATTTAATTTGTAAGTTGAAGTTTCGTTAACAATTAATATTCTTTACGACTATTCGCGTCTTAATCTCGAATTGTAGAGGGAAATAATTAAACTTGTGGAATTTAGCAAATTCCAAAAGCTATGGGGGTGTCAAAACTTTTCTTCAAAGGCGAAATGTAAAGATTCGGTTGGTTCAAATATTATTAGAACGTTGAAAAAGGAAACCAAATCCCTTCGAGATCCATTGAAAAAGTCAAATATGAAAATATGCGGAGTTATATATTTTCTGTATCAATTTATCTTGTTGATTCTAAAATTACGACCGAATCTATCAAAACTTTTCTGCTTAAAAAACGACCAACCATTCCTGAAGTCAAAAACACAAAGGATCAAGTATGAAGAATCTACGAAAGATCTTTCAATTTCATATTTTTATAAAGCTACACATTCTCATATGTTTCTGGAAAATTTCAATATGCCTACAAAAACGTACAACTGCCTACAATAATCTAGAGTGGACCAAAAATCATTTCCTACTAAGATAAATCCACAATTTTTGTATTCTTTAATTTACTTCTTTTTTTTCTGTCTCAACATTCGAAAGAAATAATTTTTAAAACACGATGGAAAAAATGTTTGAACTTGAATTTAATTTAAAACTAATAAAATTAGCTTTTTCTTATATTTTGATATTTTATTAAAAGAAATAGATGGGAAAAAACTTTTGGCCCGTCCCGTCATATTTAATGATGCAAATATTTATTTGTAATATCTTTTCAATAGATAGAAATTTATTTCTCACATTTAACAAACAAGACAATTTTCAAGTTACGCTCAACTTACAATTTTTTAATTATATTCGTAGAAACACGGGTCTGCTCAAGTAGCCTGTCACTCTCTGAATTCTCTCCCACCTCTGCGTCCCTCATAGCCAACGAGTTCTTTGTCATTGGTTAAAATATTCAAATAGCTAGGCTCGTAAAACCGATTTCCAGTTTCGCGGTGGAAAAAAGGAAGAAAGGCACGGCCGATCGCGCCCTTAAAAGAACGTTCAAGAGCGGGGTCCCGGCTGAGGAAACAGTAAAATCACGCGGCGCGTGAACGTGGAAATGTAAAACATAACATGTTCGTTGTCTAGAACAAAGGAACCAAGTTGTCCGGCCGTAAAACGGGACAAAGAATCCGACGTTATCTCGCGAATTGTCGCCGGTCGCCTCTTTTTACGGGCCTAGGCCTTTAAACGCGGGTTTTACACGCGGTTCGGGGCCCGCTCGAACCTGGCAAAAAGAAAATTCGCGCGAAACCACGTCACATAATGAGACTGTAATTGCGGTGTCTGTCTCCGTCCGGAAAAAGGGAAACAGAAAAATACAGAAAAGTATTTTCGTCGTGGCGCTGGTAGACCGTGTAAAATTTCGTAACTCGCCCTTGTCGCGTGTTATCTCGTAAATGTCACCAGCCGCCCTAGCGATATATGTTTTCAGATGTCACTTCTAGTGGCTTCTCTAAGATAATTCGTTTGAAAACCATGTTACTCGACAGCGTTCGAAAGAGAGAGGAAAAAAAGGAAGAAAAGAAGAGAGAAGAAATAGAAGTATCTAAAACTATATTTGCGATATAGATTCGTGAGACTTCCGGGAACCATGTGTCGTCTTTGGTACAAGATATTAGTTCGAAGTTTATTTAGTTTCACTAGATCCGAATTTTAGGTGGACAGAAGACAGTCAATTTTAATCGATACTTGCTACATTGTATACAATACTGACCAAAAGTTGGAGCAGATTGGACAAATACTAGAAGGTGTACAGAACACAGAAAACATGTACTTTGATCATCCTCGTTGATGAAACCTTCAAAATGTTTAGTTATATATTGAAATAAATTAGACTTGAAGGCACATGTAAGAAACAACAGATTAGAAATAAAATGTTGAATCGATTAGAACGTGCCTCGTTTTATCTTTCATCGTACAAAATTATTTTCACCAAAAATGCACGTCCCTGGATATTGCGCGGATACGGAGTTAACTTGAAATTCGCCGCTCCCGTCAGACCACTCTATCGAAGAAAAATCTCATTTTCCTCGCGACATCCCCCCAAGAGCCGACGCGTTCCATACGCCCCTGTTACGCGACCGGGGCTAATATTTGCCTAAGGAAATTCAGAAAAGTTTACGCACGGGGAGGGGCCGCCCTACGAGCTCGGCTTTTCTTCAGTCAATTTTCTTTTCGCGACCCTCTCTTCCGTGTTTCTTCTTTTTAGAATATCACTCGGAGGGATCCCGCGAACGTTCTTACGAGAAAATAATAATTCCATCGAGCCGTCGTTAAATATTATCCCAGAGACGAAAGTACGCTGAAGATGTGATTTCCTAGGCTGCATCTATTCTATACAGGCAGTTTTAATTTTTTCAATGAGAAATTCTTTCCTGACTCGTTGCAGAGATACCGATTGGCAGCGTCATTGGTTTTAATTTGACTAATGGAACTTTAATAGTTTGATTTAATGGTTCGAACGTTATTTGAAAATTATTCTTATTATTTATTTTATGGCCGTCGCTACAACTAACGAGCAGAAAACGGTGATTTGTCAGTTTAATCCGACTTTCTCCACTGAACTAGTAATTATACGAGTTCCGCAGAAATTTAATTAACTCTGTTTCCTTTTCCAATATTGCTTCGAGTTTCAGAAAATGATATGTGCAGTAATTGCACAAAAATATTCCATTCGCTTTGAAATTTGAATTTTGAATTTCCTTCCTGTATTAAAACTCACGACATAAACAATTCATGTAATCACAGATTCGAATAAATGACTGCCAACGTTGAAGAAGAAATATTTCACCAAACATTAAGAAATGAAGTATCGATTGTTACGAATATCATTCCCACCCAAACTTCTTTACCAAATATCGCCGAGACTTGACAGTGAAAACTGCCTCTGAATTCACGTAAAATTTCCATTAAATTTTCCCAGTCAGCGTAAACGTTACAACCGGTTCGTTTAATATTAGTCCGAGGGGCTAATCTTCGGCGTCTCTCGCGTCCCTGCAGATCCACTCTTGTGTATCGTTCTTCCAAAGGTATTCTTTCATTATTGAAGGTCAACATAGCGAAGATACTTGGACAATAACCCGTAGGCGAATTCCTGAGGACCCAGGAATAGAAGGGGGAGGGAGCCTAGATTACAGACAGGGAATAGCACAGAGACCCGGTGGTGGCTCCCGTGGGCGAGGGTTGTCGGTGGTTCACGGTCGGAGGGAACGGCAATCATCCCTACTTGATGAGTTTTTCTTATTTTCCCGGCGGAGTTTTAAAAATGGACGTTTGGCATGCAAGCCCGTGCTCACTCCGCTCTCTTGGATTTATTTCGATTACTTTCTTTTGCCCCCAACCCCCTGTCACTTCCCGATCGAGAGAACGAAAGAATACTCTTTGAAGCGCAGAAACTCGTTGTGTTGCTCTGTGTCTCGTTCTAAGCCCGATTTTTTTTTTTTTTTTTATCATCAATTTCTAAAGAAAAAGACAAGTTTTGGAGAAAAACTTTTTAAGACATTAAGAAATGAGAAATTTTAAGATAAAGATTGGCGAAATTTTAGGATATTCAAAGAAATTTTAAGATTGAAGTTTGAGTTTTATTCTATTCAACAGAAATTGCTTCGATCCTTCTTTCGAAAGTATCTATATAAATTACGAAGGAAAAACAAATTCCCACCAGTAAGAGTTAAAAATACCATTGACGTATAAATATATTCTTTTGGTTCTAACTAAAAAATGTGACAATATTTTTTTATATCGAGTTCATATACTAAATAAAGGATCGACAAGTGACTCCGTGGCACCTGTACAAACAGAAAAAAAAGTTTTCCGATTGAACATCCACATCGCAGGAGGGTGCCTGTCTGGCAATCATCGGGCATTGAACGAAAGATTACATTAATAATAAGCCATTGATATTTCATAAGAGCAGATCTTGTAACACAGTCCACATCGCCTCACGAACTTGTTCCCAAGAGATCTCAATCAAGGCGAAAAATAATTTTTATCCCGACTCGCACGATAGTTTCATAATCCCACGTCTAGTCGAGTTTTATCGAACATTCGATGGAATATTTTATTTTCTCTCCTATTTTCTTTTTATTGTATATTATACAATAAAAAAAAGAGATACAGCACGAGACTCTGCTTAGGTTCTCAAACAATGGTCAAAGATTAGGGCGCACCCTTTCTCATAGTTGACACGATTATACAATAGAATGTTTTCTTTTTTAGTATTATTTTTCAGTCAGTGTTATTCACGAAAAGTGAATTGTCGATCATCGCTAAAACTATAGATTTTTATCCAAATTTACATTTCCCTCAGAGAAATAGAACCCAACCAAAGATTCGTTTCACTTATGTGAATGTTGCAACAAATACTATAACAACTTGACTTTACTTTAAACATTTTATATTGTACAACCGATAGATTGCTCGAATTGTTTGTATATTACGTACCCCTGCACGTACATTTCTACACATTCAAATTTTCTGCCGTATTTGAAAGATTTCTATCTAATTAATTTCCACGTTTACCCTGCCAACCATTAATCACAATTCCATTTCAATCGAGAGATTACCCTATGCCCGAAGAGAAATATAGAAACTTGCGCGAATAAGTCACAACTGCGCCCACTGAAAAAGAAAACGAGAAGAGGGGCGAGGGAAGAACGAAAGAAAAAGAGGATGGATTTTGGGAGCCCAGTCTGGACGGGCTCGAACCGACGAAGCAGGAGAAGAAGGAGCAGACAGACAGACAGACGGTTCCGGCGAGCTGTTCCTCCGCTTCTCTCCACGGCGTTTCGTCACACCTCCACACCTTCTTTGTTTTAGCCGCTTCGCCTCGGTTTCGCCTCGGTTTTTCATCGGGCTTTTTGTCCGCGCGTTTCGCCACTTAACTCCAGTAGTGTCACGTCATCGCCGTGGCTGTCCAACAGCTACGTCCAAAAGACCCCCCCTCTCTCTCTCTCTCTCTCTCTCTCTCTCTCTCCTCTCTCTGCGGAGATATTAAAGGTATGCGAGAATCACCGGCCTCCTTCGAGAGCCTCGTCCCTGCTCTCTTCCATTCCTCTTCGTCTTTCTTTCCGTCTTCTGGACCCCTTCTCTCTTCTTCTCTGCCAGTTTCGACCAGGCCGCTCTCTCTCTCTCCATCCTAATTCCACAAAACAATGCCGATCCGCGGGACTGGTCCCTGCCGATTAAACGCGATCGCCAGTCCCCTCTCTCTCGTTTCGTTGGATTAAAACTCGCTCACCGAACAACGAAACAGTTGGCAGAGGCTTTAATTTGACTAGGAAAACGACGAACCTTCCCGCAGACCTTCACGGATGCCTTTTTGCCCGGATCCCTTAGGTCCAACGGCTGAGTCCCTTCGGACTCGGAATCGCGCGGCGCGCATAGTTAATGAGCCTCTTCTTTTTTCTTAATATTCGGACGAGGCAAGGACTCGTTCGTTTGTGCGATCGAGGCAAGGTTCGCCACGGTGGATGGATTTATTGGAGCTGGATGGCTGGTATTCGGTCTTTGATTGTGTGTATGGGGAGAGAGGGAGACGTCGGTGTTGAAGCGTTGCGTTGTCGGGTTGATTTCTGGGGGGAGGAGGGAGGACAACACACAGCGTAGGATTATTTATGATATCTGGTTCTGCAGTTTTTTCACACCAACTGGAGGAAGTAATAATAATAACAATTTGATTCTCTACTCTGATTTTACACAGCAGCGTGAATAGCGTGTGTTTCTGCGATTTACTTTTATTTTATTCGATTCTACTGTTGTCCCGTGCAGCGAAATTTTCACAGAGACTGCCGTCGTTAATAAGATTTTAATTGCCAGTGACGAGATAAAATTGAAAGATCGATTACCGCCGATTGAGTATGATTTGAATTCAATTTGGTGATTTATCGCTTACAATGCGTAATTTGAATTTTTCTCATAAGAATGATTTTTTTCATAAGAATGATTTTTGCATCGTCAGAAACGAGACCAAAGACTAGAATATTCCCACAATTAACTCCTTCTGCAAATTAGGTTTCATTCAAACAATCTATCTATCTTGTAATAAGTATAACTGTAAGACACAAATTTCATTATAAATAATATAGTTGCAACTTATAAACCTGCTCTATCGACCTACTTTGCATTCTCTTTCACGATGATCGAAGCTTTTGTATTTGACGGACGTCGGCGTACAGACAGCCACGACAACGAAACGAACGAACGGGAAATCGATGCACAAAGGATGGATATTTTTCTTCGCGCGGTGTGGATCATGCTTTAACGAGAGGGAGAGAGGAGAGACTAGTGGAATTACAACGACATACCAAAAGTGCGGGACAATTAACTTAGAACGCATCGTCCTGATTGAGAAAAGGTTCGCCGGAGCGTCTGCCTGTCTGTTTGTGGGCATGTCTGACATCGTTGGGCATGGGCTGTCTGAATGGGCCTTGGAATGTGGCACCCACACCACCCGGTATATTCCCTTTATACGCAAACACGCATACGCCTGGCCGCTCACCCACGCCACCGATTCCTCCTCCATCAACGATGGACACCAAACCAATTCTGTTCCTGTATTTTCTATAAATAAAAGCTCCGAATCTTTTCTTCTTTTTTTTTTCTTGTTTCTTTTCTCGCGCGGTTTCGTCAAAGAATCAACGATATTTTCGACCCGTTGAACGAAGGAACAAGATATTCGCCTATCGTTTGAAAAGATATTATAGCGTATAGTGATAAATTCAGTAAACTAATGCATAATTCATAATTACTCAACATTTATTCATATTATTCATACACATATTATATACATATATATTATATGAATTATACGTATTCATATTAAACGTTAAGTTAAACAAGTAATTATGTATATGTGCATATTAAAATTAAAATATTAAAATTAATATTCTAATATTTTTAATTAAAATTAAAATTTATATACGTATCGAAATGAAATTTATCAGACGTAATGTGCTCTTTTGCCTTTTGTGATTCGCAAAAGGTTCGATTCAATTTCCAATATCGAAATAGATTTATAAAACTTGTAAATATTCTGGCGTTCGAATTTAATTCGTGAAGATCGAATATTTCGCGAGTATTGTGAACGAATCTCACCAATAAAACTGTGAAAACTTTGCTCCGTTGGATTCGACTCGAATCGATTGCACATTAAGCACACATTAAATTTGACTCCATCACAGTTTGTGATAAAACGATCGGAAAAAACCGATGAGAAATCGTCTGAACGGGCATCGTGTTGGGCAAGGATCTTGCAGTGTTAGGCGGAGGATGGTCTCGCCTGCGTGGACGCGTAGATCGCCGCGGTTCGCAAAGCCGAGAACCTCGGAATGCCAGAGACCTAATAGCCTCCGGTGGCGCTCCGCGTGCCCCGCAGTCTAGTTCTCTCTTCGTGGCCGCATACCTTCGTGGACCCAGGAGGAAGCTCTGCCACACGAGGCGTATAGGGCCCCGCGTGTAGGGTTATGGTAGCCCACGCAATTTCGTTTCGTCCTTTTGGACGAGCGAGGCGCAACTGGCAGATCGTCGGCAAGGCTCGCCAAACGAAATGATTTTACCGTAAAGTCTTATTATTTTATTATTTATTTATCTTATTATTTTATTACGTAATTCACTGTAAAATCTATCGGATTTGTTATTTTATTTACCATAAAATTTCGTGGAAAAATCTGAGGTAGAATAGATACGATCACGTTGTGAAAATGTACTCACTTCTTACAATTCGTGTTAATTTGTTCGCCGATCATTTCGATACATTTTATGCCGTTTAATTTTACTGTAATAAATTTTATTTCTATCTTACCTTAATCGTTATACCGCCGCCTTCCCTGGATCCACGACTCGAAAGTTGTTAAATCACGATAACAGTAGTGAAGGCCATTGAACTTCTTTTCATCGGTAATATAACTCTTCCCCATTTTTTGTTCGTATAAACTGTTTCTCTGCGAATTGCATCACTTATGCTCTTGCTCCAACCAAGGTTTACGGTTGCAATTAGTTGGTTCGAATGTTCACAGTTCTTCAAAACGTGCGAACATTCCTAACACTTGTCGTAACTCCAGCTTTTTTCATTGCAATTTGTTACATAGTCAAGACTGAATTTCACGCTATTCGTATTATAGCACGTTTATAGCTGTTAAACACTCCGGTCGTCCACGACTTTTCCTTTCGCCATAATTATCGAGATCTTTCAGTAAATTCACTATCACTTTACGACTTCTGAACTGTTTTATCCATTTTTGTCACAGAATAATGTTCTTCGTTTAATTTCAATACCGCGTGTATTTCAGCTGAATTTAATTTTTCCCCGCGAACCATCTTTACAAATGTTAATACGTAATTAACCGACTGTATTTCACACGAGTGTTACACCTTCGATAACTTCCGTACGACTGAGCAGCCGTAAATATTCGGAGTTGTTCGAACTTGTCTGCCTCGAGGCTACAAATGTTTATATTTTCGTTTCGGGGGAAATATTTCTCGGTAATTCAACATACCTCCAATTCCAAGAATATCGACGTAATAATCTACGCGTTCATAATAATCTCGACTTCACGATACATAATATAATATAAGGAAACAGAATGTGCCATCTGTTTGTCCAGGGGCATATTTTTCAACGTGTATTCCTGCTCAAAATCCCTTATTTTAGTACCTCGACTAACTGTACGAGACCTGCCTTTCATTTGTACCACGAAAATATTAAAATATTAAAAGAAAGAGTGGTGCCGAAATTAAATATTACTGAACGCTTAAAAAAAGAGTGAAAATACGTATAGTTTAGTCGTAAAATATAATATTAGAAAATATAATATAATATAATTTTATATTATATATATTATATTTTATATGTATATAATATAATATAATTTTTTTATATTATATATATCATATTTTATATGTATATAATATAATATAATTTTTTTATATTATATATATTATATTTTATATGTATATAATATAATATAATATAATTTTATATTATATATATTATATTTTATATTTTATATAATATTAAGAAGAATATAATATATATAGAAAATTAGCTACATTAAGAACAATGAATCAATACTATTAGAGTTTCAAAATGACTTAATTATTTAAGTTTATAAGAGAAATTTTCATCTGTACTGGTGTCAAAAGACCTCGTATCCGGATAAATTTTGTCTCCGAGTTAGTTCGAATAATCGACGTTCCACTGTATTTCACTTCACGATTCTATATTTTATTCCAATATTTTCTACCAGTGCGACAAGAGATCTCCTGTCCGACGCAACTTCAAATACGGACGATCGCCTTTTAAATTGAGAACGCGGTTGGACGAGCCCTTTAATAGCGCGATTTCAAAGATAAACGCGGGGATATCCCATTGAAAATCAGCGCGGCACGATTATGCATTTTCGGGCCCGTAGGGCCACTTCCAATTATCCCGAAACTTTTGTCCTTCCGCCTGGAAGAAGCCCTTGGTCCGGGGGTCAATACCTCTCCTCCTTGGCCAGCTCCCCGCGAAAGGAGCACAAAGGAACGAGTTCGTTCCACGGTGGACCAACGGCCGCGCTGATTAAAAATTATCACCCAGCGACTACAAAAGGTCCACTTGCTCGCTTCACGCTTCTCCTCTTTCTCGCTCTTCCATTTATTCGCCAACCAAGGATGCCACCCTCTCCTCCTCCCCCTCCCCTCCCCCCTCATCGTCGTGCACAGCCAGCTCTCCTTCTCGACATGACTTCTTCTTCTTCTCCTTATTTATATCTCCGCGCGATTCCTCCTCGAAAGCTAAACGTCCTTTCCGTCCGTTGCGACAGCGAGTTTAGCCGAGGAGGAGAAGGAAACTTGCCGGACGAATTAAAAGTTAGATCCAAGGCTTTCACAGAGGGTGAAGAAGAGTGTGGCAAAGGAAAAGGAAAACACAGCGGTGGATCACGTTGTAGAGAAACGTTTCACGAGGTTCAACGAACTTAACACCTATAACACGATGCGTCCAATTTATATTACTTATTCTCAGAAGATTTGTGAAAATGCAGAAATTATTCTTGTCGCGCCAGTCGGTTGAAAGATTCGTACTAATTCGCCGTTAAAACAATTTATAATATTTCGAAATATAATCAATCGAAAAGATTCAAAAATATCATGTTATAGGTATTGAATTAAAGTAACGAGATCCTTGCTCTCTTGTGCGCGCACGATGACGAGGAAAGGCACGAAAATGTCGCGAGGAGGGACGTAAAAGTAAGTCTGTTTCATGGCGCAATTGGAAATTTCAAACACGTCGCGGGTGGACGCGGCCGTTGTGTCCGCGATCCTTCGCTATTGGTTGTAAACGCCCGTTACACCGGCGACGTAATTTGTGGAAATTCACCTTTACGGCCGTACGCGATCGGTGTTCCATCGATGCAACCGACGCTTCGACAACGAACAACTAGTTTCTACCTCGCGGCAGAATTCCTTGGTTTCAATGCTCGCTCGATTTAACTAACAAGCTGTTTGGAAGCCGCCGCCGATCCGAGTTCATAAACAGGGAAATGCAGAGAGAAGTCGAATCCCTTAAAATTTATTATTATTCAGAATATTTGTTTTTGTAATAGACAGATTTATCAATATATAATATATTATTATATGTTAAATATAGTATATTACTATATATTAATAAAACAGGTTTATTAATATATAAATAGATAAGGTTTCCTTTTGTAATAAATAGACTTGTGGAAGTGAATCATTCGTCTGTCGACTTTGAAGAATAAAGAAATCGACAAACAAGAGAAAGAACTGAGCTTGAGTTGCACAAGAAATCAGCAAACAAGGGATTCACGGTTTCACAGAAACAATCTCAATTAAATTCCTCGTTCGAAGACGAGCGTGCACCATGCGCGCCGATTTAATAGATCGAAATTCTAATTACCAACCGGTGAATACAGCGGTCAACTCGATCGCGCGATCATCGTTCGATTCGAAGGCTTCGGAAACGTCCGAGCGAAGGCGTAACTGTTTTGTTAATCAATAAGAGGAGACCGCTACCGATGCCTCCGTACAGACAGTCCGCTCGATCATTTCGGATCGATTCTCCCTTTCGGACGAATATACACGAATACGCCCATCGGCATTCACGAGCGCCGGTCACGAAAGGGGCCGTGACTCGCGACGTGATTCGCACGTATCGTTGCCCTCACGATAATCCCAGTGCCAGTGAACTTTCAATCCCGAACGAGCTTCGGGCCTAGTCCAGCGTTGAATCCTCGCATCTCTTGACCCGATGGCTTCCTCCTTGGCTCGCTGGGCTGGCCTATGGATCCTCCAAGTCAAGATCGAATCGCCGCGACTCGGCCAAACCTCGATCCCTCAGCCATTCCCGACTCTTATTAACTCTCCGCTAATTTCTTCATTTCTTGACGATTCATTTCTTCGATTCTCAATCTGTTTTCTCTCAGTCTTCTCTAATTCGAGTGAATTTCACTATTTTCCTCTCGACCAGTAGTTTTCATAGAGAAGTGAGGATGACTCTTTGCGCATCCGTAAGGATACGAATTCGGAAATTTGTCAAGTATAGATTTGGAATTTAATTAACTGAAGAACGGGAGTAGAATGAGAATGGAAAATTCTTTAACAAGACGCTATGTTAATGGAGGGATTAAGTATGAAAATTTAGCAAGTTATGAAAAAATTTTAAAAATGATTTATTTCTGTATTCTTTATATGATAAATCTAGACTTGGTTGTACCCCAATTTTATGGAAATCATTCTGATTGATAGCTTAAGTTTTTTTTTTTTTTTAAAGATGCGGAGGGTATTTTTTAGTATATCGGTTGGTGGACAGTAATTTTAAGGCACCGCGGTGCTTTCAGGATTTTCTCCTCTTCAAGTTTGTATTAGATGTTCATCGATGTGGTAGTTTACAGTTTCAAACCTCGAACGATTTATAAACCCACGTTACGACTTTCCACTCACTTCGATGGTTACACGCTATAACTAGAGAAAATATGCAAATCTATCACTGTGAAAGCATCACAGAAAAATGTGCTCTTTCATTAGCCAATCTTCGAGAAATCTCTTTTACTAGCCAAGGAAACGTATTACTTCTTGCTACAACTGACAGATGCCGATTATATTCAAACTCTTCGAGTCAAAATGACCAGTCCGTAATTTATCACAGAAATTTTATAAATTTACAAGCGTCTCGAATGATTTTTCGTAATATGTAAATAAAAACTAACACTCCTCTGATACATAAGTTTTATACTTTAATTAATTAACACTAGAACCAGATCAAAGTGGTCAAAATAATTGTAATTATAATTTATGATTGTAATTTATAATTTTCGTTAGACATTTTACAAGTGTAAAACAGCGTGTTTTCGTAAAATATATAAACAAAAGCTTGTACACTCTCCACTTGTGTCATAAAGTTTCTCTATTTTTTGGACTTGAATGCCTGGAAATTCAAAATTTTACGCTTTAATGCGTCGGTAGTTTTAACTCCAGTAAAATACTTCCAACGAACGACATAATATACGAAACGACAATGGTAAAAGAAGAAATATTACATATACGAGAGAGTATAAATATCCCTGGCAAAATGTTCATCTAAAATTAGCAAGTTGAACAATAGAGGACAGTACTGTAGCGGAGCCATCAATTTCCTAAGCTCTCTGGAACGGTACCGGAGCGAGCCAACTCCCCTACCCCGATTCCCAGAACTCATTTCAATCCGGCAGGATAATTCTCCGCCGAAGACATTCCGACGGCCAGTGAGTCCTTCCACGTCACGGGCTAGAGATTCTTAAAATAAATCTTTCGGCTGGCAACTTCCTCGCTGGAAACTCAGTCGATGAAATGAATAACGTTCTCCGGGAGGTACGAGGTCGAGGAGATTCTTCGCGACGAAGGAACAGGATTATTTAATTTTGATTTTCCATATTGTTCCGTAGAATCTTTGTAATTAAAAAAAAAAATCAACAGACCATGACACATTTGTGCAAATTTTACCTAGATTTCGCTATATTTAGCATCTAAACGAACAGATCTCTGAATATTTTTATATTAAAATTAAAATTAAAATATGGTATTAAAATTAAAAAATTGGCACCTACAATTAATCTTTATGAAAGTTTATAATCGGAATATTTTTATATTAAAATTAAAATTGAAATATGGTATTAAAATTAAAAAATTGGCACCTACAATTAGTCTTTATGAAAGTTTATAATCTGAATATTTTTATATTAAAATTAAAATTGAAACATGGTATTAAAATTAAAAAATTGGCACCTACAATTAGTCTTTATGAAAGTTTATAATCTGAATGTTTTTATATTAAAATTAAAATTGAAACATGGTATTAAAATTAAAAAATTGGCACCTACAATTAGTCTTTATGAAAGTTTATAATCTGAATATTTTTATATTAAAATTAAAATCAAAATATGGGATTAAAATTAAAAAATTGGCACCTAAAGTTAGTCTTTATGAAAGTTTTGTAGGATCCAGTCAAACGTTCAGCTAATCGACTTCGCTTTCTGATTATTTTTAATATTTTCAAGATCAGCAGTCAATCTCTCGGATATCGAAGGATATCAAACTAAAAAAAATTTGTACGACGTAAACGAGCTATTTAGAACTTAGACCAATTGATTTCACCGTCTGAGGGTTTCTTACTTTTGCGATCAACGACTTGATTTTGCGATCAACGACTTGATTTTGAAATATCGAAGTAACTCGATGAAGGTGGATTTCTAGCGGAAACAAAGTCTTGGTGCAGAGAGTTGATTTTTTCAATAAAAACGAGGATGCAAGGAGGCGATGTGTAATCGTTGGTCAATGTAAAATTTCAAGTGAAGAAGCTGAACGCGATTTGGCAATGCGCGAGCCCGCTGCCACCCGGTCGCACTATAAAAATCTTATCGGTGATCTTCGTGCTGCTCGGGTGGGGACGCTTAATATTAATGTCTCCTCTCGCGCAGTGGTATCCTCGCGTCCTAACATACCGGGTGACTCTGGTAAACGTGCAACGATATTCGAGCAAAGATTTTACACGAATGACCGACGACGAACAATCAATAGATCGTTGAAAGTTCATTATTACCAACAGAATTCTTCGTAGAACAATTAAGGAGAATATGAATACGTCTTTTCTTCGTGTATTAGCGTTCCGTAGGCAAAGTTTTCAAACTTGTGCTCGAAATTTTAAACGTAAATTAACGTCAACTCCTGTCACTTGCGTAGATCAATAAGAAATTAGATTTTCTTAAAAACTAGATCTCTTAAAAATCGTTTGGAAATCTGTTTCAATTTTATCGGAAGGAGTTAATTCTTTATCGAAAAGGGAAGAGCGTGATGGAACTTTTATTTATCGCAAGAACGGCGATATAAGGAGAGAATTAAAGGAGATATCGAAATCATCGACCCTCCTTGACTCTTCCTCGTCCGTCCTGGCTGCATGACTTTTGCCAATAATTGCGAGTCACCTCACCCAGGGGACTTTTCGCAAGCGGAATGAATCGTTGCACGCAAAGGTCGCCGAAGGTAATTTCCGAAGGAGCAAACATTCTTCTAATTGCGGTAATGAGGTGAAACCGATATGCGAAGACTAAGCAACACCATCGATTAACTTTAACTTAATGATCAGCTGAACCGAACAATCCGCATTCCTAAAGCGTCACGATCATGAAATATGTGAACAATGTTAAAAAAACAATTCGTAGAATTTTATTTCGTGGATGTCGACGAAGAAAGTGAGTTAGATTTGAAAGATAAACGCAGGCATTGTTGCAAAGAGATATGACAAATGTTAATAATAAATTAAACATAGATTATGAATCAAGATGTCACGTATGTGTAACCTTAACTTTAAGATTAATTATACTTTCTAATGTTTCTTCTTCGTGCAATTCGAGTCATTCTCGCAGCATAAGATACAGAAATCATTCTTCGCAACTCAAGATCCAGAGCAACGTTAAAAAATACTTAACACGAGAGAAACATCTTCAGCCTTTTATAATTTGAAAGTTATATATACTCGTATTTCGGAAATACTCGTCGCTTTACTGTTGCAGTTTATCAACACACCATTACAAAAATGTCTTATTTACAAAAATGTTTTAAATCGAGTAAAGTAAATATAACTAATTTTCCTTCTGCAAGTGAACTAACAATCTGGTCACAAGGGATCAACAAATTCAGAGGGAAAATTGCTGAAATTGAATACGATTATCTTTCGCGACGCGCGAGATCCGGAGTGAAAGCAACACCCGTTAGAAAATGTTCAACGCGAGCGGGTCGAGGAATCGTGCATCAGGTACCAACGTCCCGTATCCCCGAGTATAACGTATGAACACCACAGGCTCGAAGTGGTATAGGAGTTTAATTGGTGGTAATATGAATCCGCGTAATATAAACCGCCATCAGTCTCTCGCCAGGAGAGTGCAAGCGCGAGCAAGAAAGCCACGGAGGTGGCGCCCGAGAAATAACAGAGAAGGGAAACACAGGTTGGACCCGGGCCCACGAAACGATGTCTCCACCTTCGTAATGCCGACGACTCTTTTTATCACTGTCGCGAAACACGTTGGCCTTTGAACGTGTTCCGAGCCACGGGAAACTAGCTGGTGAAATCAGTGTTGGAATAAACGGTGGGACAATTTAGATCCGGTCGATCGCTCTGTTCGGCCCGAGAGTTAGGCGTTCTTCAGGATGTAGAACAAACGATTTTTCACTGCTAACAAGCTTTTTAAACGTGCCGGCGACACACACCAGTGTATATACATCGTGTTACAACCGGCCGGAAGATGATTCTACGCGAGAAAATCAGTCGAATGTTTTTTGACTTATCGAATTTGAAAATTCACTGATTCTAGATTGAAGTATCCTAGCTCTAGAGTAGAGAGTATCCTATGTTCAAAACTAACAAGTAGAAAACGTAGGATAAAATTCCTTTTATTTACAGCTTAGTTCCTAGGAAATAAACTGAACGTGTCAGATACTGTTTTCGTACACGTGTAAAATTTTACTCTTCCTTGTCAACTTATTTTTAAACGTAGAGTCACGCTACATTATACACTCGCAAAAAGATAGAACAACAGAAATGCGCACTAGAAATGAAGAAAGAAGCTTTTCATTCGTTTCCTGGCCAAATTATGAATCCACCACCGTGTGCCGATCCACGCGCATCAGCAAAAGTTCGCGACAGAACCCTCCGTCGGTTGTCTCGGGGTGCGACAATCTCTGCCGAAAAATAGCAGAGAGAGGGCAGAGCCGGGTTCGAAGTTCCTTGACTCGCCACCGAGTCGTAAACGATCCCAGGAAGACAAATACCCATTCGCAGAAGACCGATTCGAACGCGTTTCCCCAGCGAGAAGAGCCGTCTGAGCTATCCCTCAGAGTCCACCCTCTTATTCCAGCGAATGTCGCGCATTTCCTCTAATGTATTCACAAATCTTCGTTCCAGCGCGACGTTATCATTCTCCGGGCAGCCTCGAAGCTGATCGTTCCACGACCACACGATCGTGCCCGTGCATACGTGTGTGCGACGGCGCGAAGGGCGGTCGCTCTCTTTTCTTTTTTTTTTTTTCTCCTTCCCAGAGCGTCGTTTCGAGTTCGAGAGGGTGGAATTCATTTCGCGGGCGAACGCCCTCGTCTACGACCCGGCAGCGGCGTTCGATTGCTTCGATTATCCTCTTACCTTACTCCCTCCCCTCTCCCCCCTCCACCGTGCCCTCCTGTTTCTTCCACGAGTCCCCGATTCTCCTCTTGCGCGACTCCGCGCTTCACGCGACCCACCACCCTCTCCCAAACCACCCTTCTTCTCCTTCACCGGTGGTCGGAGAGCTCTGGAGGAATCTATCGTTCGAGATGCAGGTGTCCTCGAAATCCCGGATCAGCTCTCACCTTCGTCGCAGAGCTGATTTCCTTCAGTGAAAGCTTCGGGCGAGAGCTGGGGGCCGCAGATAGCGGGACAGGAGAGAAATTGGGAGGGAGAGGAGGTGAAGACGAAGGGAGAATTGGAAGAAGCTGGAGAAATTAGGGTGAATGTAGTTGATGGAACGTAGTTGGGACGGGGTTATTAATCGAACGGTTACACGACTGTTGGTCACAAATGTTTGGAATCACTGCGTGTTTGATAGAATCTGAGAACTTTGAGGCGAAACGAAAGTTGAGATAGGAAAAACTTTTCCCGTATTCCGTATTAAAGATTGATCGAAGTGAAAGAAAGTGCTATCGCGCGTGGAAGTGATTTTGAATTGATGAGGAAATTATCCGGTAGGAATAGTAATTCACATACGAATTACCCGAGAATATATTATATATATAAATATTATAAATATATTAATATATTATATTAATATCAATAAATATCTAAATTTCGTATCGTTTAGTACTTTAGTACTTTCACATGGTTACAAAAATTTGGAAAATGAGAGCAGACAGACGTTCAAATACTTTCTCGTAGCTATTGTGGCTCTTGCTGTTCAAAACTCGACGAAGACCCTTGCATCAAACCCCCGAGCACACAGCGACCAAACCATCCATCCGCCTTCGACGATGAAACCGCTCGTGTCCCGGGAAACACGATCGAAATTTATTCATAATCGAGGCTGGAGCGGCTATACGCCGCCACATTTCGGTGCCAGAAAGAAGAATATCCTCGGAGAGACACGGAGAGAGAGAGGAGGTGGGCAATCGAGGGGTTGAAGTCGCGTCGTCATTCTGGAATATGAGATTTCCAGAAGCTCAGACGAGGGAGTGGCTCGTTGGTATGAGATCGAAAAGTTGAAGAAGGTCCAAGCGAGAATCCGCGAACAGAAAAAGAGAGAGAGAGAGAGAGAGAGAGAGAGAGAGAGAGAGAGAAGCATAGAAGCGAGTATATTGGGCGCCAGCGAATCTGGCGACCAGTGCGCGAAGAAAAGCGCGTACACGTATGCGAGTAGAGGAGTAGGGGGGAGGATAGAGGAGGAGACATTATTGGATTCTGAGCATTCCCTGAGTTATTAAAATTCGAAGCGAACCGCGAGACGGTCAGAGCGAGAACTTCCCCTTCCGTCTCGCTAGCCTTCGGGGATGAAACGTCTGTCGAGGAATATTAAAGTCTCGATACCACCCCTCTGGAGGGAGAAGAACTCCTCGTTCGAGCCCTACCCGCCGCGCTTTTTTACGCGGTTTGTTAGCCACGGAAATTCAAGTGAACTCACTTGACGCGAGAATTTGAAATTGACGTTGGAAATTAAAGACGCAAACGGAAGAATATATATCACGAAAATATTTTACGTAAGTTGTTTCTTGAGCATCTTTGGGGAAATTATTATTTGAAAGAACTCTATTCGGAGAGTGGAATTTCTTTTAAAAATGTAACGAGCCATGAATAAAATGAACGTACACTGACACACATGGGAAAACCAAAAAAAAAACGCAGAATGTTATTCCATTGGAATTCCATTACACTTGATCTTTTCGTTCTATTCATTTTATTCTCGTATGACATTACAGTCCAAACACATCCAAACACACTAAACTTCGTCGAAGCAACGAGTCAGACTGTAATATCAACTTCACGAGGAAGAAACAAATTTACACGAACACGGTGATTGGTTAAAAGCAGAAGTCGCGATATTTGCCACGTTAATTTACCAAAGAGCGTTCAGAAAATATCGCAGGCTTTTTATCAGCGGCCTCCGCGCCCACTCTTGGCCGATTGCTATCGTGGCCTATTATCAAATCAAAATGATCAATCATCAGGGTCAATAGCGAGTGGCGGGGAAGGGGAGGGTTGCCTTCTCGCTGGCGCGAGGCAAACACAAAAGGCGACAGCCAGTTTTCAAGAGGGTCCGTCCGGGGTAAAAGGCGGCAGAAGTCACCGAGGCGGCAGATTCAAGGGGAGGGAAAAGGTGGCGAAGGTCGTTCTCAAACCCCGGTCAGGGGTCTCGTCCGTCTCGTGTGAGCAAATACAGGGATCGGTCCGCGTAATCGGCGTAATCGTTCGCCCGTCCATCGATCATGCTTCGACAATGAACTTAATATCATTTCGCGTCGAACTGGCTGGAAAAGTTCGACGCTCCAGAGATGATCCCTTATTACACCAACGTGATTCGCCTAGTATAGACCGACATTGTATATACTGAGAGACGTATTGTGAAGAGTCGTCAAGGGAATGCTTGCGTTGTTCTATTGTGAGATTAT
Source organism: Frieseomelitta varia (assembly GCF_011392965.1). Classification (NCBI taxonomy): domain Eukaryota; kingdom Metazoa; phylum Arthropoda; class Insecta; order Hymenoptera; family Apidae; genus Frieseomelitta; species Frieseomelitta varia. The sequence goes on from NW_025110742.1 coordinate 98,914, forward strand.
ATATTCCGTCTTCGGATGGAACATCGACGAAATTTTTTAAAGTAAAGTAAATTAATCGTGATTGATGATATTTGATGAATGGATGCCTCAACAAATTTCGTATGACGATGCATTTTCGGAAATTTCAATGATTTTCCAACGAAAGTCCGTGTACAAATTTTATTTCACTATAAATTTCTCCTGAATTCCTTTTGCGCTTTAATATCTCGGATTGCGAGGCTAAATTTCATACTTGAATTATATCAGCGTGTAATAGGCATAAATAAATTAATTCAAAATTTGATCATCATTATTCGAAATTGAGGAGGGACTGGAAGAAAGCAATTCACGATCACCAGGAAACAATCGATTGACAATCGTAAAGGAAAATCTTCGAACTGCGCCAAAGGTCTAAGCTAATCAGCCCGATCCCTTACGAACGAAGCACGCCGAACAATCGAGTAACGCGCTCGGCACGCTAACGAACAAATAAAAATCCCTTCCGCGTGTTACGTTTTCCGGCGCATTAGCTGCGCACAATGGTTTCGGTAAAAGGTAGAGCGGTAATGGCAGGCAACGTAACGAGAACCAAGAAAAAAGGCAAACAATTCTCCCGCGTTGCCGAATATAAATAAATTAAACGCTAGAGCCGCGTGTGTGTATATGTATGTATATGTGTTCGTTTGTACGACGAATAAGGGAGAAAATACAGGACGTTCGCTGTTGGTGATTTCACACTGTACAATGACAACTAGGGTTACGAAGCAAATGTATTCGTGTTGAATATAAAAAATTCACTACTGGAGCTAAACGAGAAGAAATTTCTCGAATCCCTCGATGACAATTTCAACGTTGATTCGTGTTGAATTTTGAAGGTTCTATGTAGCCACGAATGAGTTCAATTTGAGAAAACATAATATAAAAAGGTAAAACAATTACGACACGTGTGTGTACCTAATACACGTTGTATCTTTCAATCAAAAACGAGGGTGATTCGTTCGCGTCACAAATTTTTACTCGCGAGTCATTTCCATCAATTTTTTTCTCTGAAAAAAAAAATCACACGTACAACGGCGGCAAACACATACGTAAAAACGCCAGGGATTAAAAGCGAGGACGCCGTGAACACATGTACGGGCGCTCGAAACGAAAAACTGAGGAACAGGGGGAGGAGAGGGCGAGGGTGAAAAAAACCGAGCAACTCCACGGTTGCGTTTGATTTTTGGTTTTGCATTGCTGTTCGCCGGCCCGGAAGAAAAGCCTTTAGAGAATTTTTCCAGCTGGGAAAGCCGCTCGGATGTTCGTCCAAGCTCCCGTCCTGCCCTCTATTCAATCCGCTTTTTCATTTCCGTGATTGCTGTTTTAAATAATTGCATCTCTATACCCCCTTACCACCATCCGAGTCTCCTCCGCGACGTTCCTCGCTGTTTTTTCCATCGGACCGCGGGCTCCTGTAACTCGCAATTTTTAATTAAATTCCCCTCTGACCGATGTAGCGGTCGAGATCGATGAAAGGAAAATGTTGGCACCCGACGCGTTGCCAAACATTTGGGATTCTATGAAATTGGCTATTGGCCCAAGCTGAGCGCGAATCGATGGGGAGAGGGAGGGGAGAAAAAAGGGATCATTTGCAGGATTAAAATGGAAATTCGATCGTGTTCCCGTATATCCAGAAATCCCGCACGTATGAAAGTTGGACTTTGAACGGGCTGTTTCTATTGATTTCAACGAATTCGATGGTCAATGAACGTATTTTTTTCTTTTTTTTTTTCTTTTATTCTGTCCTTTTACAATGGCAATGGTTAGAGATGTAACAACGTCTTCTTGGACGAAGACGTGGCAACGTTGGGAAAATTAGAAAGAACTTCTCTCGAGGGTGTCGAACCCTCGTTTTTCGATATTTTTTAACAAGCTGCTCTCCACGGGGAGAAATATCATATTTCTGTAAAGGCAGTCTCGAGCTTCGTCCCTTTGTCGTCCCCCCCCTTCGAGCTTCGCCGCTATCTCGAGCCGGTGAACGATCGATCGTCTTGGTACCGTCTCCCCCTTCTATTGTCGCGGAATGGCCCCGCAGGGTGAAGCGAGGAAAGCTGCTGGAAAAATTTACATCCTCGATTGGGACGGCGTTCGTCTGTTAGCGTCGAGAACGAGCGTGACGAGAAATCGTATGGAAAATGTGTTCGAATGTGTTCACATCGTTTGATTGAGTACGAACGTAAATGTTCGGCCTGGAAGTGTATTATTACTTCAAACGAGACAGAAACAACTATTCTGTTAACTCGTTGATATTTGTCTTGTTCATAATCGAATTCAATCGATTTTGGCAATTGTAAATATTGATAATAAAAATCACTTGCAAAGATCATTGCAATTGCACGTAATATGTCTTTCCATAATTGTCAAGCGGAGAATTTCATCAGTTGTCTCTTAATTAATAAATAACGGCAGTTTATTGATTAAACGGACCAAGAATTGTCCCGTTCAATTACGTTCGAAGATCGCGACACACAAATTTCTCAAATAAACAATTTAAATTTAGTTGGTAACTCAAACTACGAGCCAAGATTTTCGCGTGATAACAATCCGAACTACAAATCAGTGCTATAAACTACCTCCCCCGCGAAATCTGCATCGTCCCACGACCAAGCTACAATCTGCAACCAGTCGCGAATGTCAGAAAAACGACGAGAGCCGAGCGACAGAGAGACTTTCTCGATCTTCCGTTCAAATCACCAAAGTAGCCACTCCCGTTCGCGTGGTATCTCCCGGGTTCCACGAAAACCGGACGGAAGCGAAGCGCCGGTTCCTCGAATCACCGACGAGAATCGTGTCCTTCTGCGAATTTGCGCGAAAGAAACGGAGAAAAATCTCCGAAAAATCCGCGAACGACAGACAGACAGAGAGGGATGGAAATGGAGTGGAAAAAAAAAGGAAGGGAAGGGAAGGGATAGCGTATCGCGCGGTGGCGGGTGTCGTGATTCGTGCGAACCGGCCTTTACAATTCGAAATCGGTCGATGGAAGCGGCGGAACGGGAGACAACGGGGCGAGAAAAGAAGAAAAGAGAAGAAAAGGGAGACAAGCGAGGGAGAAAAGCGAGAAAGGAGGGCGAAGGAGAGGTGAGACAAGGGAAGGGAGAGATGATAGAGGAACAGAAACAGAGAGAGTGAGAGTGAGAGTGAGAGAGAAAGAGAAGCCTCGAGTGCTAAGCCCGATGCGAGAGAGTGGCCAGGCTAAGTCCAAGGCAGAAAGAAAGGTTTTATCTGCTCGTAGTTATTTATCGCTTTCCGTTGTAGCGCTGGCGTCGGGGCACGACCAATCAGAAGTCAGTATCCCCGGGTACCAGTCCGCGCCATCCGCATACATTATCGTGCGGAGCCTCGGCCATTGTCTTTCCACCGTTGTAAATCACATTTTATTCCCTCGCTTACGGTTTCGTTTTATTTATTTGTCGGAGAAACGTATCGCTACCGTACTCGTGGCCGAAGGGGCGCTCGCTCGCTTGCTCGCGCGTACCTCGCGCTCTTCTAACGTGCGCAGCAAACAGACGGAGAAACAGACGTGCACACACACACACACACATAAACGGAAATATACGATATATACGTGTACACGTAAATGTGTGCATATACACGCGTGTAGCATCGCGGAACAACACGAGAAAGGACACACGTGTAGCCAGAGGGAACACACGCTTCCCCGTGAAATCCGTGTAAAGGGGAACACACATCCGTGAGTACGTGAGGGTACCGTCGTGGTTCGTTCCCTCTCGTCCGATCTTTTCGATCGTCTTTCTGTCTCTCTCTCTCTCTTTCTCTCTCTCTCTCTCTCCTCTCGTCGACGTGGGACGTGTGAGAGTGAGAGATTCGAAAGAGCAGGGGGGAGGGGGCAACAAGAGAGAGAAAGAGAGAAAGAGAGAGAAGCAACGAACGACTTCGATTTTTATTAAGCACCCGGGTGGACCCCGAAGCAACGTCCTCGTCCTCGTCGTCTCCAACGACGACTGTTTAACTAAATTCCATCGCGGGATCACCCTGCTGGTTTCGTGATCTCCCCCTAGGACCCCGACCGCTTTTTTTCTTGCCCCGAGAGCTGCTCCGCTGGCCCGTTGTCCTCGTTCTTTTGGCCACGCTTTCTTTCGAACCTTTTTTTCTCCCCCTGTTCCTCCCCCCCTCCTCCTCCTCCTCCTCCTCTTCCCTCTCTCACTCCTTCGGCACGCCGCGGAATAAAAGTGAAAGGATGCCTCTCGCATGATTTACGGAAACGACGAGCTGATGAAACGGCTCTCCGGGCCCCGTTTTCGGGGCCGCGCCGCGCCGCTTCGCGATCGCCCGCCTCCATCTACTACCACGCGATCGTAATTCCACGCGCTTTTTCACAATCCTCGTTGCATCCTGTTGCATCTTTCTTTTTTTTTTTTCTCATTTCTTCATTTTCTCTTTTTTTTCTTTTTTTAGGATAGTTTTAGCGTCGATGTTATTGAATTGCAATCGAGAGAGAAATTACTGAGGCGTCTATTGCAGTACCCTCTTAGGTTTCTATCTTGGTAAAACGTACGTGTTTTTTACTATGAAAAACTCATTTTGTAGAAATAAAGCGTTACGAGAAACCGAAATATCTCTCATAACATCTCTTCTATATATTTATAACTGAGAAGAGTAAAGTAACTCCAAAATATCTCACACAATTCCACACATATTGTACATAGGTGAAACATTGACCATTTTTAACAGCAGTCAAGGGTATCAGCGAATCAGGGAAAGAATCTTCAAGATATTCGTCAAAATGTCGTGCATACTTCTGGATATCGTGCCGAGTTAATTTTTAATCATTCTGCCGAGCATACTTTAAAATTTAAATCGCAATTGGGAAGGATAATTCCACGCTTCATAACCGACCGTATACGTAATGACACTCGATATTTCATTTGCAATCGATTTCGTTCTTTCTGTATCATTAAACATCCGTCGACGTTACGATCGATCGTTAGGTTTTCGCGTTCTTCGAACCGACATACGTGCGTTTCGTGAGAACGATTCGGTGGTTGTGCATGATTTCCTTCCCTCGTGCAGCAACGAAATCACATCTGACGAGCTTCAGCCTCGAACTTGAAACGATTGGACGCGTAACGCGGTTTATTAACATTCTTCGACGAGCCCGCGATTTTTGTATGCGCGCAAACCGCGCGTATAACCATGTTAATTATGGGTTACGCGTTACCTTGTGCCGATACTTAACCACAGTGTTGTACTCGACTCCGATGTGAATTATTTCCTTTGTACAAAGCCAAAGATTTACGAAGCCCCCGTCGTACAGGCAAAACTATAACGCCCCGAGACCGTCATTACTTTATGAAACTCTTTACGCATATTGCATAGTTTGTAAACGCGAAAGGAAAGAAAAATACGATACGTGCGATTCCCTTGATTTTTTTTTAATCAATTATATGGTTTTACGCGTTATAATTGCACGGTGGTCAGTCGCAATAACGATGCCTCAGTGTCTTCAGGTTGTTTAAATGTAATTGCAAATTGTCCCTACACTTTACACGAGAGCACTGCTATTACTACTTTTATTTGCTTTACGACAACGTAGGAAATTATACGTACGATATTTTAGTAATACCCGCTGGTTCGTGGCGTTTATCCTCGATCGTAGGAATAACAATGTCGATGATCGAAGTGTTTATCCTCGTGAGATTTTATACTACATCTACTTCCTTCCGAAATTATCATGAAATTTTTCTCGTATTTGCAATGTTTGTGCTCTTCATTTTGTAATTTTTGTATTCTTGATTTTGTAATTTTTCATTCTCCACGATCGTGGCAACTTTCACCAGCTAGTGAATTTTTACTCGTGCCTGTAATCAAACTTTTTCAAAATTTTTCGAAAAGAGATCTCAGAGAGAATCAACCCGATCAGAAAGCTATTAAAATCAGAATCGTAGCTTAAAACTTTTTTTCGTACGAACTAGATGCTTGTGAATGTAAAATACGAACGTATTTTACAAAAATACGTCTCTATTGTCATAAAACGACAGGCACGTAGATCGGTCAACTAGCTGAGACCAGAGAGTAACAAGTCAATTAAACAAAACGAACGAGAAAGAAAGTGAAAAAAAGGAAACTGCTCGTACAATAGAAAGTGACATGAAAAACAATCGAGCCTGGAAGTGTGGCATAAACTTTCACGCTTATCAAGCGCTGCACCTACGTGCCTCGCCATCGGCGCGTTCGATACTCTCGATACCTCGCTTTCCTACGAAATATAAATCACGCTTTACGAAAGTACTCCACGTCGGTACTAAACCGGCCTCCGCGTGCCAGCAACGAAACAATCGACCATAACGTGACCCACCAGCAACGATATTATTGATCTCGACTACTTGAACGATCAACGTCCTCGATGTTTATCGCGGTTCGTGCCCGAGCCTGCCGAAAAAGCGAACCACACACACAGAGAGAGAGAGAGAGAGAGAGAGAGTGTATGTGTGTGTGTGTGTTTGTGTGTGTTCGCGGACAGACAGAGTGAAACGGCTGTAAAAAAAAAAAAAAAAGAATTCTACAGCGAAACGACGACGAAGGCGTCGGTTTCCGAAGCGAAAGAGAGTCTCTGGCCTGCTCTGTGGTTTTTCTTTCTAGTTCGATTTCTAAAATCAGACGACGACTGATCCTTTCTTTCCGATCTATCGATCTCTCGAGCTAGCAGTCTGAGTTTTAATCGAAAAGAAGAGATTTAGTTTTTTTTTTTTTCTTCCAGAATTTTCGAACAGAAAGCTGTGAATTATAATTTTCAGTCAGATAAAATAAAGTAGAGTCGCTCCCTTTGTGTTCGAAATTTTCGTCTGGTGCGTGAAAAAGTAGGAGGAAAGAAAAAAGATAAAAAAAAAAAAAACAAGACAGAATTAAGAAAACACATCACGACCGAATAAAACACCAAATGCTTGTGATAGTTTCAGCGGTGCAAGTAGACCATGCAGGCCAGGTTCTCTCCCAGCCTCAGTCGCGTCCTGGCCATCAACAGGTCAGTAACAACGATGAATATATTACTCAAACTTATGCGTGCAGATAGACACGAACGCGCGAAGAACAATGATCTACGTTGTAATGGTAGAACGCTGGTTATCTGGACGAATGGGTGGATATTGAATTCGGCTCGAAACGAAATTCTGGTTGTCGATTATCTGGATGAAACTCTTAGATAAAGGATCGAGGCGAATCGATACTATACGTGTCATTAACCCTTGACCATTAGATTATCTCTACCTCTTACTATCACTGTGCACTGTCATTTTACATGCGCGATACTGAAAAGAACGTGTCTCTGAAAAATCGATGGTCGGAAAATTCAGTGTAAAATCTTTCGTGCGTAACAAGTACAAACAAAGGCTACGATACGTTTGTTTAAGAACTTTAAAATTGTTTAGCCTACTTTAAAATATAGTTTCTGTATATACTCGTTAATCAATATTATCAATAGTGAGTCAAGTGACGGAGGAGCGATTTAATTGGAAAATTTCTCTAAAGATATCTCCAAAAGGAAAAAGAGAATTCGAGTTGAATCGATTCAATTGAAAATTTGACGAATCCGAGACGCGAAGAAAAAAATCGGTAAAATTCGGATAATCGGCGTTCCACCATAAACGGATGTGGATGCGTTGTTAACGCATTTATTATGGATCGTTTAATTGAAAGCGACGATGATGACGGTACACGTGATAGCGTAGATAACTGTGCGCAAATTACATGGCACGCATTCGCACGTGTTTGACTGTAGATACTATCGTTTTCGTAGCCGGCGTATTGATGTGTTTGCTTGTGTCAGACGAGTAGCAACCTTTTTACCTTGGATTCTCTGGTAAATGGAAATTCTTGGTGGAAGAAAAAGCATATTACATTACTTTTAATGTGTGGGATAATGTACCTCTGCTGGTTCGTTTAGTCCGACAGTGTAACCAGCTGGAAATTTTCAAGAATATTCCTCCGCCACGTGAGTTAGGTATTTTATTTCAATATCGCTGTAAAGTGGTAAACATAATGGAGAACTGACGAAATTTTTCCAGATAACGAGTTTCTGAGAATAAATGTTGTAAGTAGCAGGTACATATATCGAAAATTATAAGATAGCAAACGGGTCGTAAGGAAAATTTTGTTTATGCATTTTGTCTGGCATAGATTCTAAAAAATTTTACGATCGTTGCGCAGCGTTTGATTTCTTGATACCTCGTGACAGATATTCCAACTTTAAATAGCAACTTGCACCTTTTAGCAGTGCTGCAGTTTATGTAAAATCTACAATTTAAAATTTAAAATTTACAACTCTGAAATTCAAGACTTGTTTGAAATTAAAATTTTAAAAAAACAACAGAATCGATACACTCGTTTTGCAAAATTTAGAAAAGTCAAAGAACTAACAGGTTGCCAAAACAGGTATAGTTTGCTCTACTTCTGACAACTTTCTGCTAAATTTCATATTCCTAAACAGACTAATAACAGATTAAAACTAAGACCGAATAAATATTCAGAAAATGCCGTCCATAATGTGTTAACCGCAATGTAATATAACATTTACGATCGAGCAGTGGCTTCAAATTCATAACGAATTCGAATGGAAAACCTCTGTGAGCAATTACAACACGGCAGTGCAATTATTTATTTAATAGTCCGTGAAAGAGAAAGTCGTAGAACACGTTGCTGCCGTGTTACGTGTCGTGGCCCTATCGGTTATCGTTTCACAAAATATACTTGTGTCTCAATAGTTTATTGCGACTTTTTCCTCGTGAACTGTCACCGGTTTTATGCAGAGACGGAAGAACTTGGAAACAAAGAAACTTGTTAACCAACGGCTGAAGAAACTTTCTGAAGCTCTCTTTCAACGCGTTCCAAATACTATCTGCTAGAGTAGGAATATCGTTTGATATTTTACATGGGAAAATTTTAAATACCATCTACTGGCACTTCGTACGCTACGAAAAATATCGTTTATTACGAGAAACATTATATTTTGTGCAGGACAAAATTCTGGAAAATTCTATAAATATATAAATTTTCTAATTTGAACAGTATCGGTCACTCACTTGAGAATGAACTTCTCGAACTTGAATTTCGCTTGACAAACGAAGAGTGTAAGGGACAGAACTTTAAATCGTAATAAATTAACTCGGTATCTTTCTGTTTGAAATTCGTGCCAAATTTAATAAATACAATTCGTAATATCCGTGATTCAAAATTCAAACGAATCCGCCGTATAATTCATCAAATAAATCTGATCTCGATGCATGTACATTCCTGCGTTTGCACAATTTTCCACAAGACTTGCAACTCCTCCAGTCAATGACAGATCAAATATTTCGCAATCCATCTAAAATTTAATCTAAAATTGAAACATTAAACGAAACAGATACCGAATTAATTGACGAACCTGACGATTTCCACACGTTGTTGGAACAATCATCCCCTGTTTTTCCCCCAATCCGCAACCAAGCTCAACTTTTTTCCCCTGTTACCTCCACCCTAGACGACTTTTTTTTTTCGTCCTTCGCGTGCGAAATTAGTCTAACCTCAAATTAGGTGCCCGCCTAACCTCCAATGTTTCCCTCGCCACTGCCGTTTGTTTCTTCTCTCCTCTCCTTTTGGCGAATGAAACTCGAAACCCGCGCACCGGTGGGTAATCTTGTTTTGTATTAGGTCGCGCGACCAGAAGCTTCCTCGCCATCCCCCGACTGTTTCACTTTCACTCGAGCTTATGCCTCTCACCCTCTATGCAAATGAGCGTATCGCGAATCTTCCTCGCCCCGTGCCAAGGGCGTGCTCGTCTCGTTTAGAAAGGAAATACTCGACGCAGAACGCCTCTCTTTGTGGCTTTGTTGTCCGCGCACTCTCTGTTTGTTGGGGTTCCGCTGATTAACATGTCGCGTGCGACTTGTGTTAAGTATGAATTTAATACTTGGCGAACTATATGTGCCGAAAATAAGAAAGAGAGAGAGAGAGGGATAAATTTTAAGTTATAAACGTGTAATAACTACATTGCTACAAGTCAGTTTATTGTACTGACGTAGATTTCAAAAGCTCGAAATTTAAGGCGAGATTTTAGAAAATTTGTCTGTCTCTGGAATTGAATGTCTGTTGAAGTTCGCTACCGCGGAGAAGAGATTCCAACCGCAGCCTATTACTTATATTTCGAATCTCTGCAAAATTCTGTCGCAGAGTTTTATTCGGATAGTATTTATAAATTTAGTAAGTGAGTATGTAAATCTAGCTTTGTTGAATGTGTCCCACGGAGGGATGTGAGAAAACATGAGAATTAACTGCTATCGCATGCTGTGTTAAACCTCTCAGGATTGAATGTCTTCTTAGTCTGTGAGTACTCTTTCGGGAACTCTCGAATTAGGATTTGAGAGTAATATTTTGGTAAAATTGTTCATCTTCAAAATCGAAAGGTCTATCGATTAAATGTGCTCTCAGTCTACAGTGACAACATAAATTTTCCGTTGATTTAAAGAATGATCTTTGCCGCGTTCTCGCGTAATTTTCCTTTGCTCGTGGCCACCCTCCAGAGTTTGTTAATCTTGCTCCCTATCTGACGGAGCGCCCCAAAACAGATAAAAATCTCCCGTTTTAATTTACCCTGTCTCGCGTTGAAACAGCGACAATGAAAGACGAGAAATAAAGGAGGCGATTAAGCATATAAGAATAAACTCGATGTGAGGTCTACCAGACGTCACCTCGACCCTTAACACGACCCAAAAACCGTCAAAGTCCGCCCGTTGTCATGTAGATTCGTAATCTTCCGCATTGTACCAAACAATGGAGGCATTCAGCCCGGAGAATAGCGTGAATGCTTATTAAAGTCACGCTGGTATTCACTGTGTTTAGCCTTTTTTCGAAACCTTTGCTCGCGATCGACAAAAAATGCCCGTCGATACAATGAAAAGCGTCGACAAAGAATAGCTGAACTTCTAGCGGTCCTCGTATTAGCAGGATGATTAGCCATCTATCCGTAAAATTACGCTTAGATTGAATTTTTTTCCTTTTTTTCTTTTTTTTTTTTTTTCTTTTTGGCTGATGTTTCTTTCGCCTCGTTGATTTTGAATAGATTCCGATGGAAAACGGAATTCGTTCGTTTGAAAGTAAATGTTATATTACTGATTAGGTTATGGACAGTTCCTTAAGAAGAAAATGATAAAATTTTTGTGTTCTTGTAAATCACAGAAAATAGCAGAAATCTTGAGAATAATTTGCAAATCTAACGTCACGAACCTAAACTGGAAATCTATTTCAATTATTTCTCATTATTGTTTCGTAATATTGTAATATTTATTACAAATGCTCCGTTTAATATATAGACAAACCTAACCTAGACCATTAGTAAAAGCTGTGAGAAGCTTTTTTATCTTACAACTATAACTTTCTAATTGAAAAATAATAATACTTCCAACTAAGCAGTCTAACGTTTAAGTATTAAAAAAAGAAAAAAAAATACAATGAAGCGTACATCATTTCGTAACGAGCGTCGATGTAACCTGTTTCGACAGGAACTTTTCAAAAGTGTTTCAAAGTGTAGAAGAAATATTTTCGTGGCGACGCGAAAATGGTGAAAGCGAGCAAATGATATGAACGATTATTTTATTGTACCGCGAAGATAAACTGTCTGATCGATATCTAAAGGCGAACCCCCTCCGGTACGTATTCAGCAACAATGCTGCACAACTCGACTACTCAATGATTTATAATCCTACTTATGAGCCAAATCGATTTCTCTCGAAGGCACTATCCTGACGCCTACGTGCTCTTTTAATACGGAGTCTTCTATGAAAACAACGATACGAAAACGCGAAGTTCAATGTACAATGTACAATAGTTGAACAGTTCTCTATAATTCGAATCACCAAGAAAATCTAGACAATCGTCGTTTATTAAAACAACATTTATTCGTTGTATCATCATCTTCTTCTTCTATTTTTTCTTTAATGTCGCATCGACAGCGAGGTCATTAGCGACGACGGTGCCATTAGATATAAGTGTAAGTAGTTTATGCTTTTGAGGTATTTTAATACTCTTTGTATGTCATTTTGAGAAGTCAGGTTTATATTTGCGTTGATTCCGTATTTCTGTCTTTGGATCTTGAAATTATAGAATCTAAGAATAGCTTGAAGACTCGATGATGAAAAAATATTGAACGAATCCTTGGAAAAATAAACAGATGTTAATGATATATAAATTGATTAAAAAAAAAAAAAAAAAAAAAAAAAAAAAAGAAGTAAATCACAAACGAAACGTCGCGTTAACGCAACGGGCGATCGAAACGTATCAGCGTATAAACAAATTATCGATCAAACCACGGAAATGAGGAGGCACGACAATTTCACCGGTGTCACGGAGACACCGTTTCCATCGGATCATACGAGACTGATCGTCAATTCCGCGCGTGAATGCCCCGGCCCTTCAATCACATGCCCGCGGCGTTCTAATAAACGTTTCACAAAAGGATTTTAAAAGCGGAAAGGGTATCCAATTATCGCCTGGTCACGACATCCGATCGTGCTGGAATTGCAAAAATAAAATTCACCGGATAGCCTTGCCACTCCGTGACGAGGAATAAGGGGGTGGCGATGCTTGACGAAGAGGTGGAGGCGAGCGTAAGGGAGGGTGGGGGCGAGGATGCAGTGTGTTAAGAAAGCGGAAAGTCCGATAATGAGACGTCCTCGCTTTGAAGTTGGAGGCAGGGCGACGATCGTCGCTGTCGACGTTCGATCGGCGAGAAATGAGGCGTACCCGATGAGGAACGAAGGAACCGGGGGAAAATAAAGGAAGGAAAAAACCGAAAGAAGAGAAAGAGTAAAAGAGAAAAGGCTAGAGAAGGTGGCGGAGGGTGAAATAAAGGCTGTTAGACGGTGGAAATTACTCTTTTCTGGAAAATCACGTGTGCCAGCTGCTGGTTGCGCCAACGATCGCGCTGTCGTATCGACTAAACAGCGTGTCACGTTCGAGGACAGACGACACGGACCGTGAAAACGATGTATCGCTTCGAAACAGTTTCCGTCTTCTCTTATTTCTCGTCCTATCGCGATCGTTTCCTCCTTTCTTTCTCTCTCTTTCTCTCTCTCTCCGTCATTCCCACTTTATTTCACTGGAAATTCGACACTGGAAATTTCTACTTCGTTGTGCGATATGGCTCATAAAAATTCACGGTTCAATGTATCAGGTTGAGTAACACGTTCACTTGTGAAAACACGTCAACTAATATTGCCTTATAAAATCCATATAAGTTATCCTATTTTTGTATGTCGGGAAATTGAAACGTAGATATAATTCGAATAATGTGTACGCCAGTGAAAGGCGAGTGAACTGTTTAGATAAAAAGTTGCACGTTGAATCTTCGTAGTATAAAATATTGGTTAGAAAACACGAAGTTCATAATTAAATATACACATTTATATTTCAATTTTTGTATTTCATATTTCTTTTAGTTTTATACTTTCTTCTTTTTTTAAATTTTAAATAAAGACAATTCCTTTCAACTATATATTCGAGGAGTATACGTGTATTTGAGAGGGTAGATCTCGTGACTAGTAGACCATCGTGTCTGCCCGAGACGATGCTCTGTCGGGTATCGAAACGTCACGACAGAGACACCGAGGGTCGACGTCGGCCGAATTAAAATGTTTTAAATAGGAGTGACAGTAATTTCTTCATATAAATAGTCTTTCTGCTTTCTTCTTCCTTTACCGATTGATCTGAGGTTCGACCCGTCCGACGGAATAAAATTATGTAGATACGAAATAACTCCCTCGAGTTGAAAAATGCTCAGAAGAATGAAGTTGTAAGTTTTGAAAAATATAATTTTTTGAATGTGTCCTACATCACAGCGTGGAAAATTACGAAAAGTCATGCTTCGTTTCTTGCAGTTTTGCACTCAAACGTGTATGATATTAGTAACAAACGTGTCAGTTCACCAACCATCGAAGACAGCAACAATTTACAATCACGATAGAGATAGACGAAATAAAGAATAAATGTACCATGGATTGTCATAAGTGTCTACAATCTAATCTCCATTTGAAAGTTAAATTTGCCCAAATAGAAAAATTGACGATCACGAGGAACCCACGTTCGGAGTTCATACTCAACTACAATAATATAGTAAAAAAAAAGAGAGAAAGAAAAAAGAGAAAAGAGAAAACGAAACACGCATGATTATTTTATCGAACGACGCATTGGTCAGCACCTGCAGGACTCACGATCGCCAAGGCGAATGACCGTTTCCTCGCGTTGTCCAAGGTTACGGGCCATCCCTGACCCTGCCACGCGTCCATCCCCCTTTGAAAAACTTCGGTAATGATCATTCGTGACATAAAGCTATTTTTTGTTTCGACGCCTGGTATCCGTAAGAACCAACGGCCAATTGCGAACTGCAACGCACGACCATACAAAGAAACTATATAATCGGAATACATTTGCGAGAATCACTGGGGTGAGCACGCGTCCCCCGTACTTCCGATAATAATGGGTGTCTGCATAAAGGGGGGGGGGGAGGGGGGAAACTAAGAACTAATTTACCACCCCCGTGTCTTAAACAAGCGACCGCTTAAAACAAAGGATTAATGAGGCTATTGTGGCTTTGTATTACAGTTGTGAATTCTTTTTTTCTCTTTTCTTCCGTGGAGATTAATTTTTTATTGATTGAAAATAATATTAGAAGGTGTTTCGATCGTCAAATAGTATCGTCAGTAGAATTGTTTGATGCTGCGATCATTTGCGTTGGACTTGCTAACACTTTGAGTATTCCACTTTTATTGTACGTTAGTAAAAATTCAAGTAAACGTAAGAGTTTCAAATATCGGGTAATTTAACTCCAAATTGTTATCCTCCTCCTATTGGATATCGGTTAAGAGTTACATTCGGAACAGCTGTGTTTTACTTGCAATTTTTGTAAAATTTCGTCCAGAAAGAAATATGAAACGGCGAGTTTCTCGAGAATGTTAGAAACAAAAATTTCCGCGTTCAAATTTTCACAGACAAAAATTGGAATTTCACGGCAAAGTGTTCCAACTTTGGTCGTCGACGCGCAACAATTTAATAATTTATCTAAACAACTACTCGGGAAACGCATCGAGCCACAACAGTCTATCTGTCGTATCATGAAGCAAAATGGAAACTTTAATATCGAATTCGCAGAGAAAGAAGAGAGGAAAGAAAGAGTAGAGCGCGCCAGAGAAACGAACCCCCTCTGAAGTTTTACCTTCGAAGGGAATGAATAATTGATGTCGAAGCATGACATGGTCACTTTGAAAAATAAAATGTTATTTACTTGCAAAAAAATAATGTGGAACTTTCTCTGTTATCATTCTTCGCCCCTTTCATCACACGACCTATCATCGACCTACCCTTACTCTGGTACGACAGAACCCTAACTGGCTTAAGTTCATTCGTGCATGACGCTCTGAATAAAATAATAAAATTTCAATTCTGCGAATAGTTATCCTTAGCTTGTAACAAAAAATTGTAACGCTGGATACGCCTGGTTTAATTCTTTATTCAGCAAATACAATGTTAATTAAATGTAACAGTTCCGTTACACTTTCTGGGATTAAACTTGAAATTACGCGAGTGTTGTTTAAATTTTTAGGTGAAATTCAAATTGTTTCTACAACGTCGACAATATTATCGATACAATTCCAAGAAGTAAAAAGCAACAGATTTCTCTGTTTTAAAACAAGGAAATCAGTGCGAAAGTGTTAATTAACCAAATCGAATGGAGTTTTCATTCAAGAACGGATAAATGTGCCACGTACGATAAATAGATCGCGTAAAAAGGTATGGGAGCGTGTATAAAAACGTATCGTCACCCAGTGCAGCCCATAGACAGCCCCTGGAGGTACGATTTTTTTCTCTACCCTACGAAATATCCTCACCCACCCTATAATTCGACTCTTCTCGCTCTGCGTGCCCATCGCGAATGGTTATTAACAAAAAGAGAAGAGAGAAAAAGGGCATACAGGCATTAGTGCCATCCTTCCCCCTTCGTGACGCCATAAATATAAAAATAACCCTCACCCCTTAGGATAAATTTCTATCATCCGTGCGGGAAAACCTGGCCCGTGAAAAATACAATTCGAAACCGACATATGGAACTTTCGTTCGATCATCACCGACGACGAGAGATTCCTGCGATGGATAGAGAATGTTTGCGAAAATTCAACCGACGATTGAAAAATGTTCGCGTCAGATTCTACTTTGCCGTTTGTTTTCTAATCCGTAGTGATGAGGAGACGATCTTTTTGCAAGATACTTTTTCTTTTCACTACAACATGGACAATATGTTCTATATTTCTCTTCTGGAAATTCTATGTTCATATTAAAAAATTTCTTAGTCGCTATTGTTGAATATTTTTACATAGAGATTTCAAATGTTAAAGTTTCAAACGTATTTGCACGTACGTTAAATAGTTATTTAATTCTAATTTTAATTAATTTAAGAGTCGAATGATACTGCGTATTTTTAGTTTCATTGCGTTATTGCTGATGACTACTATCGATAGAAATTCATAGGCTCAAATAATAACTTTGAAAAAAAAAAATTTTGAAAGCTACATCTCTGCGAAAACATTTTTAAAGGTTTTAGGACAGTCGACAGTTGAGTGGCCCCTTTTTTTTTCTCTCTGCACGAAGTACAAAGGGGCCGGTCGAAGGGTGAAGAAATCACCCTTTCCATGTGTTTGTACGTGCCGCCAGGGGCGATAGTAAAAAATAACCAAGATATACCGCGCAGCCAGCAGTGCCTCCGGGAGCATAACTCTGCTAATGTATCCCGGCGAAACTTATTCTATGCTACGATCTTTCCCTCTAGCCAAGCTCTTCCTTTTCTCTGAACCGTCCGCAACCCCTGTACCATCCCTCCGCTAATATAAAGAAGGGAAACAGTCTGTATTAAGATCTACATTCGCTAAGACACCAAGACTGCAAACTTTTCTATCTCTATATTTTCGCGGTGAATATTTAGAAACATTTGAAAACTTTGGAAGTTGAGATTTAATTTTTCAATGAAAATTTAAAATTCAATCGTTCGTAAATTTTATGAAATATTATCAAAGATTGTTCGTGTGTAACGTGGATTATTGTAGCCTTTATTGTAATACAAATACGTGGAAAATATTAATATTAAATTACTTGGGAACTTTGTAATATTTTTATGCGTGTTTAATAACCCACAGATAGAATTCCTTCTGTTCGAAAGATCTTTTACGAAATAATCTTTTATTTTTGATAAACTTGAAAGATAAAGAAACGTATTATAATGGTACGAAATTTCTTAGTTGAAAAACAGTTCTCTCGTGAATGAAGATCCAGACAAAAACTCTGAACATCCAATGCTTAAAATTCCCTCAAACACAATGTACGCCGCTTCCAAATAACAATTAGCTCCACGATTTAATAAGTCACTAAAACTTTCTATATCCTCCAATTTCGAGTATCACTGCTTAAACATAGACCGTAACGTGTTCAATTCGATCGTAAAACAAAGGCATTCCCGGCCAGTTAATCAAGTCGTCAAATTAATCCACCGTAATTACAGAAGGCATAAAAACATCCCCGGTGCTGCGTCTAGAGACCGCAGACTAAACGTTTCCCCAGCGATTCGGGCATTAATTGCCCACGACGTAACGGGTGTACGAAAAGAAAAAGGGTCCGCAGACCTGCGAGCGTGGAAGCAACCGGCGTCGAGTCATAAACGTGAGTTATGTCAGCTGTTAGATAGTTGAATCTCAGTATTCTGTGGCGCGCTCTCGCTCCGTTAATATCTTCATTACTAAATCATCCCCGCCCACGGAGCATCGTTCGCGTTTCCTCGCGCTGCCTCTGAACGAACGATCGCGCAGATAGGAATTTCTGGATTTCTACCCTAACCACGATCATTTTCATCCACGGCACATCGTCCGTTTATGCGATCGGTTATCTTCAATCCCGGAAAGCTGCTCCACCGCTGCTCTTTCGTTAAGAGTTTCAATTTTCGTTTAAACATTTTGGGTAACCTGAACTTAACCTAAACTTTCCACATCTACAGTGACTTATTTTTCAAACATTCAAATAATTCTTCAAACGCATAAATGACGGATTACAAACTTTTACATGTTCTTCCCACTTTAATTCCTCTTGGACAAATTTTATATCTTCGATACAGGTCGAGTTATTATTATTTAAACTCTAACTTGGAAAATCTATCTTTACCGCTGAAGACTGAATTTAAAGTGTTCGAAAAACACCTCGAGTGCCAATTATTTTGAAAAAATTAAACGAAACATATGTAAATGAAATCAAGAAAACAACGAAGCTATCGAGTCCGATGAAATGTTTCTTTCTGCATTTCCCTGTTGGACACTGTTGTTTCAGCAACTGTTACGAGAACGCGCGTCTCTTCTACCAGGAATTGACTCAGCGACCTTAAATTAAACCATTCATACGGACGGGCCGTAAGGTCTGACACTCGCGATAATTCACGTCGACCCACGTCGACAGTGTCGCGGTGTCGCATACAAATAGCGAAAATTTGTATAGCCGTTACCTCCGTGTACAATGAGAAGAAAGAATCTTCCGTGAACGATCTGAAGAAGAAAGAGAGAGAGAAAATAAGAGAGGAAACGTTTCCCTTTACTTGGTGATTACTGGTGAAAAGTCTGGAGTAATTTTTATCACCGCGAGTCTCGAGTCTGACAAGTAGACCGCGGATTTCACATATCTGTACGAAATAAAATTAAAAATATTCAAAGCAGAGTACTTGCTACAATCGTTTGACAGGTAAAAGAAATCTTTATTTCTATGTCCTATTTAAAATGTAAAATAATATAAATATAAGTTTGTTAATATTCCTGAGATCCGTACGAAGCACGACACAGATTTTGTCGCTTTAAAATGTGCTACGTTTAATTTCATTAGTTCAACACCTATGATTTATGATTTAAGTTAATCTCGAATCTTATTCATTTCGTTCCGAATTATATATTATAAAATAAGGTGACTTATAATTTTCCATAAAAAGGTTATCGTATTACCAGGAAAACATATTTTTCCAACATACCATTATTAATTATTAATATGTTAAATGTCCATTTCTTGTTGTTACACGATATTATATGGCTGCCGTAACGAAGCGTCGAAAGATTTCGAAAGTTCGGAAGCAATCAACATCGAAACGTGTTGAAATTAACTATGCGTTACACCTAGACTGGTTCTGTCAGAGAAGTATGATTTTATATCTTGTTACGCTAATATGAGCAGTTTTCCTTTGCTTCTACAAGTCTACAAGATTTTCCTACGAGATTGATCCGATAAAACTACGTAAACTAGAAATTCATGCGATTCTATGCTGCCTTGGAATTGCCAACGAATGATAGTTGTACAAATCGTAGGCACAAATAATTAATAGAAACTAATATTTCATCGGATCGACAAAACACGAGTTGATTCATTCAAATCTAACTAAGATTGTCATGAGTAGGATGTCTATGCATAATTTCGCATTTTTATAAAGATGATTAAAACAGGTGGAAAACTACTCGATCTATTAAACGTTACAAGAAATATTATACTCTGAATATTTTATGCATTCGCGTATACGTTGCGCGCGTTTCTAGATCTCCAAATTTTCCATAAACGTATATAAATTATGGCAGAATAATGATTGAACAATTATTTCTGAAAATTATTGCCTATTCGAAAAAATATAAACGTAACGCTCAAAAATCTCAGAGAACGAAGGAAAAGCGACACGGCGGATCGGATCGCTCATTAAAAACCAGGATACCTTCTCGTCCACGCAAAAGGGCAGAAAGGATCGCGTTAACGACGTGCTCGACAATTAACCCCGTCGGAAGGTCTCTCTTCCCCTTCCTGTCGTCGTTCCCGACAACCGGCCTGGGACAATTAATTAATGCTCGGCTTGGCCGTTTAATTCAGGGCGTAAACGAGTTGGAGTCGGACCCTATGTACCCTACCAGAGAACGACAGAGAACAAAAGACAGAGATAGAGAGAAAGAGAGGACAAGCAAAGTACAAACATCTCCTGTTGCAACCTGTTGCTCTAGAGATCAGCTAGATGGACGAGCCAGGAATTGCGGAGGAAGAGAGGAAAAGGTAGCGGAGAGTGAGAGGATGATGCCGGTGATCCTTTTGGGGAGTGGCAGTGATGCTGCGCGAGCTGGCAATTAAACCATCAACCCCTTAATGAATGAACTCTGTGAACGGGCATCGAGCCACCGGCAACCCCATTAGCTAACTAACCCCGAGTTATTTGCATGCCTGTCGGCGAGGGTGAGTCGCTCAGATTCACCGAGACAATTACCAGTGACTTTATGGTCAGGTGCTTAAAGGCTTAAAGCCGAGGATCCCTTAAACAGGCGAAAGTCGACGGCACCGCGATAGAAGACAATAATCCGTTACGAATTAAGCGGCGACGACGCGGTTTTAATTGCAATTTATTTGTATCCACGTTTCTTTCCTTTCGTTTTTTTTTCTTTAGAGAAAGAAAGAATTTTTAGTATTTTATTTCGTTAGTTGCACGGCTTGGAAATGTACCAGTACCTTGTGACCTTTATCTACATTTGCAGATTTCGTTCCAAATCGTTCGAACGTAATACTTTCGTGAAAATAATTTAGATACGTTTGTTTGGAATTTTTTGAAAAATATGAAATAGACCTCGAGTCTGATATTGTCATTGTATATAAAATATGTTTATTCACTCGAAGAGATTACATTTATTTTTATATATTTATATTTATTTTTTATATATTTCTCTTGAAATCCTACCGTGCTCTAAACTTTACAGAACTTATATTTATTTTATTCTTTACAGAATTTATATTTATTTTTTATATATTTCTTTTGAAATCCTAAACAGAACCACGTATATGCATCAAGAGCACGAGTCATTCAATATTTATCCCTATACGCAGAAAGAACGGTGAAATTTTGCGAAACCGCGACACGGTGAAATTTGAAATTGCAGGAAAAAATGTATCAAGTGTACTTTACAATGTGTGTTATGTAAACAATTTAATTCCGTGGCATTAAAGTCAAGACGGGGCATTAAAGTTAATGGCATAGAACCTTGAGTACACGCGAAGACGAGTTTCCTTTTTTTACCCTCGCGAAGGAACCCTCGAGAAAGGAATTTGCTCGAGCTGTGTCCTGAGAGATCTTTCTCCGAGATAAACCAACCCACGTGGTCAGAGAGCTGAACTATCTCATCGTGTTTTTCACGCCCCGAGACGGAATCGTTCGTTTCGTGTCCATAAAGGGGTACGCTCGCGTGTGAAATTGACCAAGACGATAGACGACTATGTTAACTGCTGCTAATTAAATGCTGCTTAACCCCGGACCGGAAACGGTTCGTCACTTCTGTCACCCTTGAGATAATGTCTCCCGTTGTTCTTACACGCTGCGGGACAGTTTAATCTTCCAATCTCGTTCCTCTCGGTTGAGTTGTCCTTCCGAATTATTAATAAACTGACTGAACGCTGTTGACGAACACAACAATAGAAGAAAGAATTTAAAGAAAAGATAAATCGAACGTAATTTTTTTAAATGAAATTTTATGGATGAAATTAAAAAAATGGAACATAGGCAGGAATCTATTTTCACTACTAACAATGAGTACAACTTAGATACTCTACTTTGGATATTTTATATACTTTTATATATTATATTTACATATTATGTATTATATATTATATATATTTTATATATTTTTCTAATCCCATAAAGAAACCACCAGTATCTGAGAATTATAAAATCTCATTAAACCTTTATATATCAAATCTCACAATTATAATATCGAGAAATCTATGATCCGACAATCTTTCTAAAAGTCACTTCGTTAATCTCAAAAGTTTTAACACGGGTTTTCCGAATTATCGAAGCGCACGAGAAACAAAATAGACGCCTCTACGTACGTATCCAACATTACGAATTCCGAATTTTCGATTTACAAAAATTTACGTTTCAAAAACCTTTGAACACGTTCTCTTTGAACCGTTCAGCTCGGAATTTATAGAAAGCGAGCGAGATAGAACTAAAGAGAAAATCACGGTGAAAACAGAGCCCGGTATCTCGGCGAAAAGACCTTATCTCGGAGCGTGCATCCCGCTCGCAGTTTCGGAGGATCGCGTGTCGAGACGCACTTTGTCCTTCCCAACTCCTTATACCTTATCCCGGCTCTTAGCGCGGAAACGCTAATTCGTTGATTAACCTAATGACTGTCAGAGAACCAGCAGGAAAGAACGAAACCACGTACCGCCGGGCTCCCCCCGTTTGATTTATTCCGAACAGTCCCTTTGAACTCACCGACCAACCTTTGCATATTCCACGCTTTCGCCGTTTCGGAACGTTTCTGACCTCGCACCGAACGTTTCCCTTCGTTATCGACACGCTTGTCCAGAGAGTGCTGAAGTGCAACTCTTCCCCCACGATTTGAAATTGAACGGCGATCGCGAGCCACTCGCGGTGAGTATCTCGAGAATCGGCGACTCGTGCCCAGCTCGTCGTGGAAATCTTCATTCCTCATTACGGCATCGGGGCGTCTAATAGTTACATGCTCGTGTCTTGATCACGATAGGGCTTCTTAATCTTACCAGACAAATCTGACGTCCCAGTTTCTTACCCTCCTCCTCCTCCCCCCCCCCGTACGGCGAACTTCGTTCCAGATTGTGTCAAACTCGAGAGATTGCCGCGAGTGTTTCTATTTCTGTGTGTCCATCGACGATCACGTACATAAAGTTCTCCACCAGTGAGAAAAATATGGAAACAAAGACATTTGACAGTTCTAGACTGCACTGGATTACCTAAATTCAAGAAACTTTCAAGAACCTTTCGTTTCAAGTTCTGTCGTTCCGAACTTTCCCTCGCTCGAGTAAAATTCGAATTTCCTACGTAACCGACGAACAACAAACTATCCACCAAGGAACCAGAAAAAGAAATGACGATATCCAATCGCACGGCGAAGAGAATACGAATACGATCGACAGGGATGCGCGGTCAACTCGCCACGGCGAGGCGAAATTGAAATATGCGCGAGAGTTAGTTGAAGAGCCCTTCGTTGGAGTGTGAGATGGTGGAGAGCACACGGGCACACGTGAATGCGAATTTAAATTATACGGGTACCGGTCGCCATCTCGATAGGGTTTCTTAATCCCCTCTGGGAAACACTAACGCTCCACTTCCACGCGGAACCCCTACTTAATTACTCTAATCACGTGTCGGTGTCGCGTCCCGGGGCTCGACCAATCGGCAGACAAGTTTAATGCCCGGTTACAACGGAATCTTCTTCGGCGCGAAGTCGAAAGGAGAAGACCCTATTGTGCGAATCTCCGTTTCCCGTGATAGGTACCATCGTTCATCCAATTAACGCCTCGAAGCACTTGCATCACACCTTGTGATCACTAGCCGTTTTATTTCTTAATTTCAACGTATATCGGTGACATCGGTTCGCATTCGCGTTCGACAGTTTCCAGTGCCAAACGTTCGATTGATCGGATTTGTACGCGCAAATGTATTCCAGGTCAAATTTGTTATATCCAGAGGGAAGATTTCTTCTTTGTGGATTCCCGGATTTTGCTCGAATTGCATATTACGTATGTACGTATGCACCGGCAACGTTATTCGCGTCGAGGTGTACAGTTTCGAGTTCTGAAAATTAGAGTAGTTGGAGAATTTTATTCTGTTGCACCTAGAGACAGTTTCTAAGCTCCTTCCAATTGTTCCCGTTTCATGAGAGAGATAGAAATTATTATTAATTTCATTATTCGAGCCTGTTAATTTCGTAGTTTTATTTTCGTAAGTGTGTAGTATTCAATTTTCAAGAAACAAATGACTTACTTCCGTCATGGGAGCGTCAATTTGCCGGAGTGTTGATTCGTCGTGAGAAGATGCAAATTCCAAGATGAATTTAAACTAAAATCCCTAAAGACCTACGACGTCTCGTTATTTGAGAGAAAATTGTAACAAGAGCGCCAACTAATTCTTTCGAACTTCTCCAATGCTGTATCTTAAATCACAAAAAGAAAAGTATCGCGCCGCGAATTAAACTGAAACAAATAAAATTACGATAACGTAATAACAGATAGAAGCGAATCAGTTACAAAACTGAAAGAAGAACACTCGCAAGAATCAAGAAGCTCGAACTCTCGAAAATCTCTCGCTAACGATTTCCAGCCCACTAATTAAAGCTCGCGGTATCGATTACCGGCTCAACAAGTTTCGCCAAGGGCTTCCTTATTGGTGCATAAATTAAAACGTATCTCATCGATCTCGCGGATGATAAACCGACCAACGTAGAGCCGAGGGAAAGAGGGGAAGGGGGAAAGATACTTGGGATAATCGTTAATTGGGGATTGTTTTCTTATCCCCTTCGCTCGAACCGTAAATTACAGAAGAAAAACTTCGCCTCAGAATCAGAGGAGAAGAAGAAGAAGAAGTTTCTGTTTCCGGCTCGGCTTATCTTCGTTCATCCTCCGGAGGAATACCCTTCGCTTTCCCTTTTGGCAAGGATAATAAGGGAGTGATAAATAAACGAAAGCTTCGATATTAAAATCTCTGCTCGAGTGTTTCGCTGGGCGTTCGCTCGGGCCATTGTTTGCGGGTGGGGGGGGGGGCGAGGGGGAGTGAGGCCAGAGTCGAATCCTTCTAATTAGAAAATTCTCGTCGCGACCCCGTCTCTTCGCGCACGCTTCCTTCTGCAGCCTGAGCTTTTTATTGTACCTGTTATAACGAGGAACGAGGGTGCCCCGATAATTATTATTCAAATATTTTTCTTTGGCCCCGACGCGGCCGCATTAATATTTACGACGCCACCCCTCCCTCCCCCCCCCGGCGCTCGCACCCCTCGCCAGCTTAGGGTTTCCACCAAGACGAGAATCGCCCCGTGTACCTCGTTCCATTCGTCTTTGATTAAATATGTTTCTCAAGTTATCGTGAATCCGCGGGTTTGTTGTCGAGTGTTTTGTAAATTATATTCGTACAACACCACGATTTATAAATTTTTCCCCCCGCCAAAAAGAAAACGATGGAGGAGAGATTATTTTTAATTGTTTGAAAATCATTTGGAGCCACTTTGTCACCAAAAAGCGTGAAAAATTTGTAAAATTTTGTAAGAGAAAGAATCGCCAGCTTACGCTGTCAATCGTTTCACCGTGCGTAGGGTTAAATTAAATTAGGGTAGACAGCATATATATATTTCGCATACGATGATTTCCTCACGTCAACTCATGCTCATATTCATGCAAACGCACCGTACAATTATAGTTATGTATTTTAAGTTACGGTTATAATGATCAACAGCTTTAATGATCGTATTTGCTTCTCCTTGAGATAACTGTGTGAAATTATACGTACGGAATTTTTCAATCCGACGATTTTTGAATTCACGAATGACAAGACTCTATGTAATTTGTATCTCTCGTGTTTTTTCTTTACCGAGGCGCAGTATATGAAAAAAAAATCGTGAGTAGGTATGTTATATTTCGTGAAAGTTTAATTAAAATTGTTTACGATCATTAAGTGGCGCATACGCGAGATTGTTAACGATTACAGGTCGAGACACAGGTGCTTGAAATTACGGGATAAATTATACGGGGTATCAGACGCTGTATTAAATTAATATGAGATCGGCGGAAAGTGGACGCGAAATGAGAGTAGTAAACAACTTTCTCTAACTCGGTTTCATTTTTCTTGTTAATTAGAGCTGCGATACGCGCGAATACTTCAAATGCTACAAATACTGAAAACACGAGATTAGGATTGCGTGAGATTAACAGATGATAGTTGGAAATCTTTTGGTTTTGGCAAATTTACAAATCGAATTTCTGCGAACGAGCGTGATGAATTATTCCGCATTTCCTCTTGTCAATTCTTTGCTCTTCCTGATCGTTTCCTTTGAAAGCGAAAACGTAGCATTTTTAAAAAAAATCACAGATTTTCGTGAAAAGCATTACAATAAAGTATCGCAATCTTATCAAAAATCTTATCAAATCAAAAGTCCGCAACGTGAACTGACAAATTTATTTCAATCGTCCAATGTTGAATCTACAAACTTTATGCATTTTCTTTTGTTCATTTGTCAAATCAAAGTCGTGGAATCTCATTCCAATAAATCCAGGCATTAAAACAAACATCAACCAACAAACGTTTTACAAGAAAATCGAACAAATCAATCCCAAGGATCGAGATACGTTCACGAAGAAACGAACTACTCTTCTGTTAAACAATAAAACACGTCTTTTTTTCTCTCTCTCTCTTTCTCTCTCTTACAAGTCCGTGCGCAAACCGTTCTATTCAATTAACGACGTAATTCTATTACGTAATCCATTCCTGTAATTTCTCGTCTGGTCCGCTAATTTCATTATAAAACGATTAAACAACTAAGAAGCGAAGGAAGCAACATACGAACGAGCAAGGTCGTTCGACTGCCTTGGCATTAGTACGTTACGTGGATGCTCTTGTAAGGTTTGGTCTGCAGTCCGACGAAATAGGACCGCTTGAAACTTGTGAAAATTTATTTAAGTCGATCGAGAAAAAATTGGTTCCTCAAAAATTTGGTTGTGAGCAGTTTTTGAGAATGAATTATTTAACTCGTTTAGACGACCATCTCTCTTTACGATGATGTTACTTTCGTTTAGCGAAAGAAAAATTTGTTTCAGTCAACGATAACGTCAATGATCCTCAATTGCGACTGCTATAATTTAGCAAATACGTGTATTATTTTATATTCGCTGTATTTTTTTATTACAATTATTATTTTATAATTTCTCATCCTCTCGTTACCTATGTTTTACATTTTCACGAATATAATTCAAAACAATTTGTTTCACCCATTAAATATTCCAATAAGTGTTTCATTCTCGAGACCTCGTTTTTAAAATTATGTATATCATTAATTCTCGGAACGATAAATTTCTCAAGAATTCGCAATTCTGCTCGTAATATAAAATGAGTTTGATCGTTTGTTGCATAGTTCAGGATCGAATTTTAAGACGTAACGGCTCAAATAATCCCGTTTAACCGCGATTAATCCCGATTTGAACAGCGTAGTTATAACTCTAATTCGATGACCAGACACTCTGGTTGAACCGTGTAACGGGAATATAAACAAGCGAAGGTTCGTTTGAAATCGAAAGAAAAAAAGGAGGGATGGAGAAAAAGGAAAAAAGGGAGAGAAGTTGGATTCCGAGAGCGTCTGATCTGCGTAACAAGCCGCGCTCGGTCGTCAATCGAGGATCCCCGTTCACCCTCCGATGGTTAAGGATCGTGCACCCCCTTCTGGGCTTCCTAACGATGTGCTAACAAAATACGAGCCGCGGATAAAGAGCTGTTTCGAGGAGGAACGTAAGCAGATTGACGAGAAGACGACGTTATGTACGTCTCGCGAATAAGAAGGGGGCAGAAGAAAAAAAGAAAAAGAAGAAAGAAAGAGAGAGAGAGAGTGAAAGAGCGAAGGGAAAAGAAAAACGAGGAAGACAAATATAAGAGGTTGCAGAGGGTTAGGTCTAGTAAGAAACAGACCATGGAAATGATTTCTTCTTTCCCTTCGCGAACGGGGCTGTGCCCTCCACCCCTTAATTATCCGGCTGACAATTATTTTTAACGACTCCGCGATATCCTAACGAGACCTAATCCGCCGACGTGGCGTCTCTTTCCGAGGGAACAAACCGAATGGCAAAATGGCTCGATGTCGAAGGATGTGTCCCCTTTGCCCGTCTGTTCTTTTAATCGTCCTGGCATCTACTTTTATTATAGTACGATCTGGTTGCGCTTCTTATCGGAATTATGGTCATCCATTTTTTCTCTCCGAGTAAAACGAAGGTGTAATTAAATTATGTACTGAAGTTATCAAACGGAGAACAGTGTTTTATCTCTATCTTAGATAGAGGACAATAGAGTGGACTGTGTGTAAATAAATTTTAACTTGAAATTAATTTCTTCAATCATTTTTAAGTAGTTTCAGTTCTCTGTATCATATTCTTCATCGATTCTCACACAACGAAAGAGAATAAATCTTCGAATCTATAAATTCGAATGTGGATCGGTAAAATCGTTCCCTTAATTAATCGCAATTTAAAATTAATTTCTTCGATAATTTTTAAGTAGTTTCAGTTTTTTGTTTTTTTTTTTTTTTTTTCTCTGTTCAAATCTATAAATTCGAACAGAGATCGGTATAATCGTTTCCTTTCTCGACCTTCTTCACGTTATGATTCGCGTTCTCAATCGTAATTAGAACAATTTCGTCCAAAATTAAGGAGTGTTAGGTCAGTTGTTGATTTTTCTAAAACACGAAACAGCTTAACGAACGGAATTGTAAAGGGCAGGGAAATTCCTCTCGGTGTTTCTTCCCACGTTAGAATCGGCGCGAACAATCGGCACAATTGCACAAAACAATCCCGGCCGCCGCGAAAGTGGCGAAGCATGACCATCATCGTGATCACGTGAGGGAGTCCACTCCTATTTTCGATCGCTATTACAGCACGATAATTACAGTACGATAGGCGACTTCCCACGTCCGGCACGCCTCGCTCATTAAGTCGTCGCTTAATGATACCCGCAATCAGCCGCAGTCTGTACCCGTTATGGTTATGGCAACGCGCGTCATGATCGTCCTACCGTGCACTAGTTGTTGTTTATTGTTTCGTTGTTTACTGTACTTGTGTTCAAATAAATCTGTTATCGCGCGTTGAGCATTGTTTAATACAACGCTTTTCGCCATTTCCTGGCGATTAATCCGTTGGCCGAGGAAGAAATAAGTTAATTCGTAACCAATATTTATGTTCGTTTGAAATTTAAGGATTTCTCGCGGAATTGTAAATGATAGAACCTGTAATTTTATAATATTACCGCGTCGATCGTTACGAATCGACGTGGTCCACATGGATGTATTCGATTAACTCATTTACGCGGCGATTAATTTGTTGATTAGAGTTAATTTGTCCTTTAAACGATCAATATTTCGGTTGAAAATTTTCTAGCGATACCGGCCATTAGATGTCCTATAATTTTCCAGTGTTAATTATGTTGTTCGAACGTTGTATGAAAATCGATCGTATTTCCAACTCGTCGTGTACGATGTACGAATTACAAATTCGCGTGAGAGAAACACGGGCCAGTTGACGGATTAAAAGCCAAGCGTTTTAGAATCAATCTGTAGAGGAGATTACGGATTGATCAAGAGGTCTCAATCTCGAACGTCACTGTTTCTTGAGCCGAGGGCTGTGAGAACCCTATGATTCGCGTGTCGACCAGTTAAGGATCATTGAGGCAAATCTTCGAAGGGTATTGCTCATCATCGTGTCAGGGTCAGGCTGGCCTATATACGTGTTCACTGAGATAAATATTGGATTGTTACCGGATACATTGTTGATCTAAACCTAGTTGCAGCTACGTCACAACAACCGTTCTCAACGGGACCAATTTTACAAACAGGGTCGGATCATTTAACGAACTTACTCCTCGTCTTACATACGATGTGCGAAAGAAATCAAAACAGAGATCGTACGAAAAAAAAATACACGTAATATATTCAATAAAAAGCCATTGAAATCTGCAGAAATACTCTGCTGCAGATTTGAAGAATTTTTATGAAAAATTGTTACTTGGTTATTCCTAGCATTTGGAAATCCTTCAGAACGTGCAAACGACAAGCTTTTACTCAAAACCGAGGAAAGCCAAGGAATTTTTTAAGTGACGCTTGATAATCTTTGAGATTTTTTTGAACAACGATAGTACAATCGCAGACAAAGAAACTGTAGACAAAGAAATTAAAGAAATAATTAGAGAAAATCTTCATTCCTAGCACCTATCGAATCTCAACAAACGTCCAAACATCTCCATCTCGTGCGTACAAAACCTCCCAGTTACTTAAACGAAAGCCACAAAGACGAAATAATCTTCGGGATTGTTTTCGACGACGGTACAATCGCAGTCACCGTCAGGCAAAGAGACTAAAAAATAATTAGAAAATCGTGGCACACGGTAAACGTCGAAATTACACGTTATCAGCAAGTAGCAAAATAAGAAAAAAAAAAAAATCTTCGCTCCTAGCATCTGCCGAGATTCACAATCTCGGCGAACGGAGTCCAAGCATCCAATTATTTAAACGAAAAACCACAAAAGGACAAAATTCGACAGACACGACAGGAGGAAGACGAGCGCGAGGTTGAACGAGTCCGTAGGCCGGGGAGCGTGGTCCGCCCCTGACTTTGGCGAGTCCGCGCCGGTACCCTTCACGTCGGATCCGCGGCGTTGCTCTGCATTTAAATAATTAAAGATCCGACGGGACGGATGGACGCACGGACTCGTCGGTATTAATGGGATAATCGAGCGTTCAACGTCGAACGAGAAGTGACCAAGAGCAGCAGCGGCGGCGGCGGCGGCGGCGACGGGAGGGGCAGAGGGGCAGAGGGGGGGAAGGTTGGTGGTTGGTGACGATGCCTCGGCGGTGGTGGACGGGTGATAATGATTTTATAGTCAGCTGAACTGGCCAGGGGGAGGAGGGTGAGAGAGACAATTGACTCGATAATACGGGTCTTCCTGCCTGGCACCCGTTGATACCGACGGCGAATCAAGTGCGAACACCCGACCGCAGAGAAGAGAAAGAGAAGAAACGAAGGACAAGGATAAATGTTCCGTTCGCTAATGACCCCGGGTGCCTCTTTAGGGACTGCTTCTCGACTTAGGCTACCGGTCGAAGACCTCTCCTCCTCTGCCTCTTCGTCACAGCGCGGGGAATCAGGTACCTGACAGGGAACTCCACCTTCTGGCTTCTGCGCCGCGTCCTCCCGTTTTGCAGACTCAATACCGACGAAGGGCAGAGGAGGGGCGAGCCTCCGCTTTCGATGGATCGCTCTGATGAGCCTCCTGACCCGAACACCTTCGAGAAATCTAGCAATAAGTGGAGAAGACTAGCGCAAAGCCAAATCGTAGAACGTTCTAAACTTTTTGAATGTTCCTTCTTTTTTGTTCTGTTTTTTTTTTTTTTTTTGTTTTTTGAACGAACGTCGTACAGGGAATAAGGTAACAAAGTCGTGGTTCGTGGATTTTGCAATTTTAGTACTAGAATTGAATAGTTAGTCTATAAAGTTTCGTGAAAGATAAAGGATTTAACTTTAGCGAGTAATCGATATTTTTAAATTTTCACGATTTTGCATATTTTTTCTCTTGTATAATGTTGTGCGGAGTTATCATTAAATACATGGAACAGCTTTGGAGGATTGATTCTAGACACCTCGTCTAGAATCGTGTCAATCCTATTTTGACAAACAAAAAGGTTTTGAAACTTACACTTAAGACAGAACTGTCTTAGAAATTTGAAACTCTGCAAATCGACGGGACAGGACATCTCTTTTCGTGTGAAAAATCACGCTTTCCCAAAGAAAGAAATACAGACAAAGAGGTCGAAAGACAAATCAGAATAAACTAATGCGAGACATTAAAAACGTAAGGGAAAAAAAGCAATCCATTTTTATTTATTTCCTCGGTTCGTCGCCATTGTCATCGCGACAAGCTGTAAATCAGCCGGCCACCGGGGAATTCAAGAGATATCAATCAGCAGTTAGCCGAAAAACTGGATAATGAGTGACACAAGCGTACGAGCGGCTGGTGTTGGTGTCCTTAAATTTCACGACGGACAAGCGTGGCGCTTTTACCGGCTGGTTTTTACAGCGGTCCTATTCAACGGGCCGTAACTCAACGATAAGGTGTCCAGCCATCGATACGAAGAATTAATATTATGTCACGTAAAACACTGAACGAACACGAACGCTGGGCATTTTATTCGCTGCTCGTAAAAAGTGTTTGCTTAATCTCGTCCTCTCGACCAAGTTTCACGATCGCGCACAAGTGTCGGCGGGAAAAACACCTGCCCACTAAGATCGTTTTCGCGACGTTTTCTTGAAATACGTGTCGTTATTCAGATTCCACTTTCTTCCCCGGGACTTAATATAAAATAAATCAAACACGTTATGCGCGTTCGTAATCGTTCGTAATACTTTTAATATTATTTTCGCCCCGTCTTGCGTGAATTGAAGTGGAACTTCAACGTGAAATTCTTGTGAAATTCGACGGTGTACATATTCATTTGCAAACGATTATTAACAAAATTAGAAATGGATTGACTTTAACCCAAAATGACAAAGTATCTCAAGGACAAAGAAACAAATCATAATACAACCTGTCAAAGGGACCAAGTAATAATTCATCATCATCTTAAAAAATGCTTCAAAAGTTCTTCAAATTTCATAAAGTCACGAATCTACGAGAGAAATAACAACGTAGAGAATTAGTGGACTTCCCTCTGACAAAGTGAGCGTAGTTGAAAATAAATTAAAAAATAAAGAAGTAAAAAATTAGTTTCACGTTTGACATTGCGGTGCAAAAAAAAAAAAAGGAATAAAAATGAAAATAAAAAATTCGTTTGACGTGTTTAATATCGTGGTACCACCATGGAGAGAGACAGTTTCGATCGGAGGACGTTCGAACGAAGAGACGGGAACGAAGGATGAAAGTAAAGGGAGAGGGGAGAGGACCCGGTCCCATCGCTGGTTTACGTACGCGCGGCGAAACGCGAAAATAGCCCCGGGACACGTCAATAATTAATTAGCAGAATTTATCGATACGCCGGTGCCGTTATCTTGTCCGATACGCGTACGAAACGATTTTGTGGCCGTGCAGGGAGATAAGCCGTCGTCAATTCACTCGGCTGCCTCGTTCCCGTAGAAATTACGACTTCCTCGTGATCCCCGACATCCAACATTTCCTAAGGGAGGCGCGGAGAGCCCGTACAACGGGAAAGAAACCTTCTGGCCCGTATCGAACGTCAAATGGGTGGGCAGGTGACTCTCCGATGGTCCAACCCAAATTCGGCCCCTCGAATATGAACGTCGACAGTTGTAAATAACAATCCCCGCCGTTTATTATCGGCGGCCGGCCAATCTCGCATATACTTACGCACGCTGCTCCTGCCCCGTTTAATTGTGCAATTTTTCATCAAAATTCCTACGCTAACGCGTATAATTAAACGAGCTGCTGTCAATTTCATTGAATTCCTCTCGGCGATACACCGTGTAATTGGATTTAATGGGATCTTTACCGGGGGGGAATTAACGGCATAACACCAAGAAACGTTCGCGTTCTTTATCTTTTACGAATCGTCAAGTCCGGAACGAGATTAAAAGTCGATTCGGGAGCTTTGTGGGATTTAAACGTGGATATTATATCGAACGTTAATTCTCAAGTGGTGTTGCTGTCGCATTAGGCGACTACGGTAATGAACGTCTTTCACACTTTCTCCCGTAAAAAAATTAAATAAAATTGGAAATGCTGATTTGATCCTAATTTGTGTTGAATCAATTTGTAAAAGCACGTGCGTTGATTAATGACTCGACGTAGTAGAGTATTTAATCAATGAAAATTTTCAAGAAACATCGTACCTCTACCAAGTGTTTTCACGACCATATATCAGGTTTTGAGAGATGAAGAACGAGATTTGTGAAATGAGACTCGATGAAATTGATCAAGAGACAAATGATTGGAAGAGACAAGTTTCTGTCAATTAACTCGTCATTATCTTTGCTTACTCCAAATTCATTGTGCCAGAGCGATCTTCAATAATTTACGACACTTTTAATTCAGCAAGATGCAATTTTTCAAGTTCATCGCCCATGTTGTTCAACCACACGTTCACCGCCAAGAGCAACTCGTTCACAGAGGTTCCACGAGAGTTGGTGAACGAGGCGACAACCTTTTTCTATATAAAACACACGGTTGACCTGATCGGGCACCATCGGAATCGAAATCAGGAGGCGTCTTCTAACGAACACACCGATCTGGCAAAGATACACTCGTTGGGAGAAACAAGACGGACAACTCGTGGAAAGCTCTCGGATAGCCATTGATCCTGGGCGTCCGGGACACGATTCTACCCATGTCCAGGCAGCGGTTCGAAGGCTCGAGACATCGGTCCCTTGACGTCTCAAGCGGGAGGGTCCCGCGTTCGCTTCGAGATAACGAAATTAGCCCGGTCGCTAATTTATTTCCTAATTCTCGCGCGAGCGGAGGTGTGAAACAGCCGTTCTGGCCCGTGGTGTCCACGATAACGGGCCTCGTTGTGTGGAACAAAAAAAAGAAGAAGAAAGAGGAAGAGAAGGCGTTCTTCTCACTTCCAGTTGGACGATGAATTGAAGAGAGATGGAAACACATGGAACGAGAACTGGGAGAAAAAGAGAGAGTGAGGAACGGAATAAGAAAGGCAAAGAGAAGATAATGCGAAGGATGGAATGCACGCCCACGTTCGCAACGTGTTTCCCTGCGTCGGTGTGTCGGTCACAACCACGTGAAAACACGCTGGCCAACGTACGTGGAATGCACCGTTGTTGCATACTTCGCGTAGCGAGCTTATGAACGCGCGCGAATGTATCGATCCCCAACCGTGGCATTGACTTCAACAGTGTTGAAAGATGGCCGGATGGATCGGCTGGGTGATCGACTGCGACCCAGGATCGCCGCGAGATTAATGCCCTTGCACGAGGAACGCGTTCCTTTTCGACCAATTGTATAAATGGTGTCGGTTCCCTGCGCCGATATCGTCCAGTCAATCCTTCCGGTATTGAGATATAATACCGGATCGTTCGAGTGATCGTGATTCTCGTGGAAATCTTTTCTTTCGCGGAAACGTCGGAGATTCAATTCGTTAATTAATAATGAATCGACAGAATTTTGATGAATGACCTTTGGTAGAGAGTTTGAAATTAAATTGCTTTAACACTAACTAAAGCATAGAATTTTGATCAGAGATATTAAAGTGGAGAAAAATGTAGATACAATAAAATACACAATTTTATTTGTGTATTTTATAAAAAATCATTCAAAAGCACACTGTTTTACATCTATAATATATCTAACAAAAATTATCAATTGATCATTTTGATAGTTCCAAGGGTTGATCGGGATTTGGAGTTTTGGAGAAGAAAATAAGTCATAACTAATACGTGTAGAAACATTAAATATTAAAACATTGACTTTCCAAGTCACTTTCGATTATGAAACGCTATTAACATAATGGAACATCTTCAGAGATTCGAACGCAAGAAATTATCGATGATTAGTACCTAGGTTTTGAACATACACCGACCTGTATCCTAATTATCTCATGCAAAGAACGCACAAAACAGAAACGTGTATTTTTGACTCGATCCTCCAACAAGGTATTTAACGAAACTAATAAACCCCTCATCTCTCTCGTCAACTTATTGAATCATTCTTTAGTTAATCGCCGAGAAACTTCGTTCCCTGAACTTCAACTTCGGAGTAAAACGCTGAAATGGGAAAAGATAATTGCCGAGGGAAATTTTTAGATGATCGAGCGCAAGAAGAAGAACGCTATCATGGAAGAAATTAATTAACGGCCGGGATACATAGGCGACGACGACAGCCAATGTACTGGTGTTTTCGTTTTGCCGTGGCTTCTGGCCTGACAGTAATACCTTTGCGTCAATTATCCGCGAATGTTTCGTAGCCATCGAAACGAACATGTCACGAACGAAGGCGAACAGGTAAAAAAGTAAACTCATATCGAGAGTTAATATTGAAAGAAAGCATATCGGGTCTGGTGCGCACCGCAGCAGCAATTACTTCATTCGCTGTCGTAATTGGAAGACAGACTGTTAGACCGTAATTTTCTTTTCAAAAAATGCTCGAGCAATTAGTGTAAATAGATACAAAATTACTCGTCCTTCTCCCCTCCCCCCTCCCCCCGGCAACCATGTATAAATTGGTATAACCAATGTTTTCTTTTTTTTTTTTTTTTCTTTTTATTCGTTCTTGTTAATACGTTTAATGCGAAGTGAAAATAGATCCGGAATAAGAATGACCCATGTTCCCTATCTTCTTATTTTTCTTGGCGTAAAAAAATGGTCACCACTCTCCATTACGACGTAATAATATTGTGCAAAAAGGTAAATGGTTCACAGAGACGTTTGCCACGGAAAGTTAGACAAATTGAGTGACGAAAGTTAACACTAGAACTTACCGACGACAGAATGAACAGCAAAGTTTGTAATACAACAAAGGAAGCAAAACTTTTATTCGTGTATTTTATAAAAATCATCCAAATCACTGATGATCACAACGTTGTAAATATGCAGAATTATACTTCGAAAATTTATAAATAAATTGGTCATTTTGACGACTTTGGTAGTTCCAGTGTTAATAAAATCATTCTTCCTCTTCGAGCTGCTTAGATACCAGTAGAATTGAATATTAGAACATTAGAATATTAGACTGAGAGATTAAACAAATTTTCGACGCAACGAGAATTTTACTTTATTATGGGATAATTTATAAAGTATCGTTTTATGATCGGTCGATGGAACAACGCGCGCAAGGCTTAGCAAACTAGATTTATTTGACAAACTTGCACGTTGTCGTCGCGTTGTTCCAGGACATCCATTAAAATTCCTGGAGGCGCTAACTAACGACATTCCCGATTATTCTGTTCGACGCCCTTCGAATGCGGGTTTATAGCTGTCAGGATATACAGACATATACCTACTTACCAGCGCGGAACCCACGGGATTGCGTCTGACACGGAAACTCGCTCGTAAATTCCCGCTGAACAAATTTCCAGCATGTGTCGCGGCTATCTTAGGTCCAGTGGTCCTCAACCGGGTCCCCAATTTGGCCAGTTTCACTGAAAAATTAATTCGATTAATTAATCAACGATACGTTCAAAAATAAGTCAAGTTTATATATTACAGCAATAATAAATTCTACCAATAATACATGAAAAAGTGGAACTGCGATTTATTTCAATCTGACATTTATTAATATTTACTTATTTATTTATTTATTTCGTATGATCTTATACGTAATAAAATAATTCTCGCGAATCGTTTTTGTTCTTGTTTTAACATATAAAACGTCAGCTGAGTGTTGAAAGTTCGAACAAAATTTCCTTTTCAAATTATAGACAGATCGCCCTGATGGTTTTATTACTAATATCAATCATTCTAGCTTCTGCTTTAATAAATCAATTTGTAGAATTTATTTATCGATTGCTCTTTTGAAAAATTTAGACAGTATCTAGATAAATTTACCAAAAAAAAAAAAAAAAGAAAGAATCCTCTACAATTCTACTTTCCACAGAGTTATCAGTCTCGCGTTATCCGAGTGAGGATCTGAGAAAAGAAATCTCATTTTCGTGAATT
Organism: Frieseomelitta varia; assembly: GCF_011392965.1. Taxonomy (NCBI): domain Eukaryota; kingdom Metazoa; phylum Arthropoda; class Insecta; order Hymenoptera; family Apidae; genus Frieseomelitta; species Frieseomelitta varia. The sequence goes on from NW_025110742.1 coordinate 136,129, forward strand.
CGCTTGTTACAAAGAGATAGCATCAATCTCCAAGAATTGCAAGTTCCAAGGGGAATTTTTCAAAATGCCATCAATAATTGTTTCTCCCCTGTACATCTCAATTTACGGGGTCAACGTGACCGAGGGAATACTGAGAGCCGCTGCGGAGCTGGGAGCGGCCGGCAATCAGAATCTCGTACGTAGTCACACATTTAAACAAAAACATACATCGAGGTGGTACCGAAGCACTACTATCTCAATCCGTACGCAAATGAGCTCCTCCTGCCCTCTAAGGAGACGAGAGAGGCGAGAGCGACGCGCGTGTAAAAGCGGCCGAGAGAACCGAGCGTGTGTGCTCACCTCGTGCGTGTTTCACGCGCGCGCGTGTACACGCACGGGCAAGTAGGAGAGCCGCGACAACACAGGGCGGAGGGAGAGGGCAAATCAGAGCCACTCAAAGAAATAACCAGTGCTCATTAAGAGTAATAACCCCTCGGTTCTCTCTCTCTCTCTCTCTCGGCCGAGCCGATTGTTTCAAGGGTGTCACACGGATCGGGACAGCTGCGCGATCTACTGCGCGTCACTCGACCGCTCTTCCTTATTACATTAGCTTATTCGGGGTTGCGGTGAGGCCCATGCGGTGACCTTGATGCCTCGAGAGAGACCCCGCGAACTTGACTCGTCTCCTTATAAAATGTTGGCCAAAGAGTGACTACGTTTTTTTTTTTTTTCAATAGATGAACATGTATATCTTTGTTTTAAACGACAATTCATCTTCATGTAATCTGATACCTGATTGACATGGAGAAATGCACGATTCTGTGGACAATTTACTTGCTTGGCTTTGATTTCAAAATCAAAAANAAAAAAAAAAAAAAAAGAGAAGGAAAAATGAAATCACGATAATGTAGAATTGGTTTACTAAATTTCACTGCTGATGAGAGTATCAAATTCTATTCTTGGGACATTTTTCTATTCGAGAAAAAAGGTAAGAACATTTTTGAATCGGGGAATCGTAAAGATGGCGAAAGGTAATCGGACAAAATGGTCAATATATTAATAAAAATTCGCCTCGCATCTGCACACAAAAAAGCGTAGTTATTTTTTGGGCAACCTAATATTTTTGTATAAATAATATCTATCTATCAAGTTTCTTTTTAAGCATTCTAATATATTTTATAAAGAAAAAATTTTAAAAAGTTACGTGATAATTCATAAAATTTGTTCAATGATGTTAAATTAATACCAACTATGTTATGCACGATGTGACGTACATAATTAATTAATTAAAGTTTACAACGAAATTTTTTAATTAGATTTATCAACAGTGTTTAACATTAGAATTAGACCCTGGCTCCTTTTTATTAAGAATACGAAGATTCTAATGTAATTAAAATATTATAGAATCTTATTTTCATCATATAATTTTGCTCTATGATTTGTAATTGAAGTACAAGTGAACATGAGAATACCAAACAAAAATGTAAAAAAAAGCTATTGGTGCGGAGATACTTTTAAAGAAGAATAAAATTATGCAACTGCAAAAATTACTTTGCAATTATCTTGCTGGATGAGTCACAGGTCAGACAACTGGCACGAGATACAGAAATTAAAATTCTTCGAAGCTTAGGCTACCGATCTCAGTTATTAAACAAGTTGTTGTTACTTTTTGAAGAGACGAGCGCGTGTACGCGTTGCTCGACGTGTATTATCGTCGACGAGGAGATCGTTTCGGCGAAGATTGTTTCGAGAGGAAGCGTTTTAAGTCGCGTTAGTCGCCACGAGATTGAAGTCCCCGGTGGACGCGCGACTGCTTGCGCGTTCCACGAAATTGTTACGCTTAATTCACGGAGACGGGAGCAGCGATCGTCGACATCTGGACGGTTCCGCTCGTCGTACGATTACTCGCGTGCTCCTTCTTTGTCGCGCGATCGAATTTCGATTCTTTAAAGAAAATATTCCTCCATTACTCGAGTGCAATTTCCAGAATTCTCTAGATACTCTAGATTAGAAATGAATCGTGAAACTTATTCCATTGCCTTCAAAATGTCAAACTATCTACATAAGATGTTTATCCAAATACGTGCAAAAAAAACATGTGCGTAGAATATACTTAACATATCCAAAAACTGAATTGTCCTTTCTCCATTTATATAAACAAATTCGCCAGAATGTAACTGAAGTTCTCACCAAATTTCTCAACAACGTCTCCTCCTAAACTACGTGTACACTCTAGCGGATAATACCGCGTTAATCCGTAACAATTCTCTCCCTTCTTTATAACGCAAACACCTTCCAAGAAAGGTCCTTTCGAAGTTTCAAGGACATAAAAACACGGATTATGCGGACGCGCGATCGACGCGCGAGACCATAATCCACGGGGTCCGCGAATTGCCAACGACCGAGAAAAGGAAGCTTTCGAATGAACGAAAAGAAGAAGAGGAGGAGGAGGAGGAGGAAGACGGTAAAAGCGTTAACCAAACAGGGCTAAATCCACACTTCGCATGGCAGAAGTTCTCAGGTTAAAAGAAGGGAATGCCACGTTGGCCGTGTGGCTCGGCGAGCATGGTCTTCGACTCTAATAACTATCAATTCCACGTTGACACGGAACAGACGGACTAAAAGGGAGAGGGACAGAGATGATATCCTGCCTGGTATTCCGCTCTCTCGTCCAGGCTTGCTCGCGCCCCACCAAGCCTGGATAATTACAGGCGAGCGTCCAGCGAATGAGCAGGGGTATCATTAACACTTCCTGCCTCGTAACGACTCCTCGTCTGATACACGATACGCGATATACCCATACGCGTCACTGCGTAAACCTGTCAACCCGCCTAATCGACATCGAACAACGCGTCCTCCTCCTCCTCCCCGACCACGAGATCCGAGATCGCTCCGAGATCGCTCAGAGGATCGTTCGAACGTCTCTTCGGGATCGCTCGAACGAATCTCGCGTTGAAACGCATTGCCACACCTCGCTATATTTTCTTGAAAAATAGCTCGGCCGAGTCTTCAACGCTCGTGAGTCTTCAACGGGACGAGTGGGGTTGTTTGAATCAGTTAAATTTCGACACGATGAAATTTGCATACTTTTGCTCTTACATTACGTTATAAGCACTGCTGGCTCGTTCTTTTTCAAACGAGAAACAGAGAACTCGAGTAATCCTAAGTGCAGGAACAGAGTAAATAATCGAGTGTTTTACTGAACAACAAGTGAGAATCGCGTCTCTTTTCAAATGTAATTAATTGATTGACGTTGGTTCGCAAAATATGCGTTCTTTGACTTATTTATCTGTTTATTCGTCTGAGTAAGACTTGTATCCTTGACATTCACAGATGAATGTTCTTATACAAAAGAAAGATCTTCTTTCTCTGTAGATTCTTCTTCTCATATAGAAGCACCGAAGTTTCACTGTTCAAATATTTGTCAGAACAGAAAGAATATTTTCTTGCTTCAAGTATTTATTTGATACACAATTTAACTTTGTTTCTAAATCTTTACATAATTTATGTTTCGGTGTTTTAAATAATGTGTTGTCAGTTTTTAATTTAGGAGATAAATCATCTAAATCTGACAGTTTCCTTGCACCTTGCGTTGTTGCAATTCTCTATCTGAAATGGCACAGTTTCTTTTCTATCTTCACTCTGCTTCTCACAACGATCCTTGTTGTCTTTCTGTTTTTTAATTCAATCAAGTAGCTTGTCTTCCTCAAGGGCACAAAACAGATTCCAAGTATCTTTATACTGCTCCAAACTTTCAATTAAACACAAGTTCTAAAAATTCTGAGAAACATTTATCAAACCGTTCCCTTTTCGATGTCGTTCGTAATCAACTTTGGCTAATTGAAGAATGTGTATATGCATCTACGTTCCATCCAAATCAAAACGTACGATCACTTAGGAATACAAAAACTGGAGATTGTTGTTCGAGAAAGGTTCGATTCATATCGGAACAACAATGATAATTTTCTAATTGAAATTATCGGCGGACAGATGATGTCACGGTTCGGCGAGTCGGCAGGGAGTGACATTGAGCTCCTTTCTGGAGGCGGAGGAATTATCCCGTCAATGCGCGTCGCCCCGCGGCCAGGCTAATAACTACCAATTTACCTGTCTCGTAGAAGCAAAAACAGGTTCCATATAAATTCCCCGCTGGTTACATCGTTGACGTTATTATGACAACTAAGTCGGCACAAATCAATTATAACCGCCGTGGCTGTGCTCTGTCCGCGTTTGGAGACTCGCTCGATGGAAGAATTACCTCGGTAGGTGGCGAAATGACGGTACGACGGGTTACGAAATGACAAGTTCGAATGATCTAAAGCTAGACTGACATATGTGAAACTACGAAATCTTTCGAAAAGAGAGTTGATCGATTTGGCTTCTAATAAGCGTCGGTAAGCGTGTAATAGAAATTTACACAGTCCGCGTATAAATTCTTGGATATAAATTTCCGATATATTCCTGAGGATTTAATGCAAACTCCGTAGTATTTAGAATTTAAATCCCATTTATTTAAAGGAGTAGTTCGAACGAAAGATCGTATAATAGATATCGCGGCAGTGTCAACGAACTTTTACTACACGTATGAAATTCAACTTTGCCAGCTGGTTAACCTTCGAGAGGATCGAACAAATGAGACCCAACTTGTATGATAGTGCATGGATGGATGTGTGTCGCGTGTCCGTAGAATTGACCAAAAAGAATTTGCCAAAATTCGCGACGTGAATATTGTACGATACATAGTATAACGCAACGTGACAAGAAGAAAGAAAGCTGCTAACGGCGTCTATCTGTTTGCTTGTTTCCAGTAGCGGCTCCAGGTTTGAGCGGCAGCATGCACGGGAATGGGCTGATGTCGTTGCACGTGGAAGGGGGCAGCCAGGTCCAGGTGCCGCGCTCTTTGATGCAGGCGTTCCTACAGCAAGACCCGAACCATCCGGGATTGGAGACGGTGCGATTGCCGACGCCACCGTGCGGCTCCGACGAGAACGGGCCGCCGCAGCACTGCCGGGAAGTCGAGACGGAGCTGTGCCTGGTGTGTCGCCGATGCGGTCGGGCTTATCCGCAGGAATCGACGCTGCTCGCTCACCAACGCTCCTGCTATCTCGGCAATCAGCAGCGTCGCGGTGCACTGCGCCTCGTTCAATCTCGTTACGCCTGTTCCATCTGCGACGGGAACCCACCGACGAGAACGTACACGACCATCACCGAGTGGCGGCGTCACGCTGATACGTTGCAGCATCGGGCTCGCCTCGAGGCCAGCCAACAGCACCAGCAACAACAACAGCACCAACAACAACAGTTTGGCAATATCGGCGGGGAATCTGGCGGACAGTGCGGCGAGGAGGTGCACCCGCTCACGGACGAGATGGAGGACGTGGTGAATCAAATCACCCTGCTGGCTGCTCGCGCGGCCGCCGAGAGCACCACCGGCCAGCCGCAGGCTAACGAGAGGGCAACGAGCCAGGACAACAATAACGCTCCCGACGTCAAGAGGCAGAAACTGGTCCAAGAGGTTGCTGCTTTGGCTGGCGCGCGTTAAACGCAGGTACAACGGAAGCGAATAAAAACGGAGGGGAAACGTGGGAGGAGGATCGTCGCGCAGAGGAGGTGCTACGATACACACACAGAAAGAGAGAGAGAGAAAGAAAGAGAGAAAGCGAGCCATCGAATCTGAGGTTGATCCTGATCCTGAGGTCGAAGCGATTTCATCGGGAGGAAAGAAGCGGAGAGACGCGAAGAAGAGGACAAGGGTGAAGAAAATGGATACTGGTAGAGAGAGTGTGTCGGATGGGTGCTCTTCTTCGAAAGAGAGAAAGATACTACGATAACGGAAGAAGCAAACAACGTTCCTAACTGGCTAGATAAAGGGGAGGGGGTTCCAACCTAGGTCAGGAACTGTCGGTGAGGGGGCTTTTTCTTCCGCTCCGGGCACCGGGGAATCCCCGGCTCCGAATACTCGCGCGTGGACGGTGGACCAATCGAAACGAGGATGCCGCGTGTAGTGGACCTCTTCTTCTTTACTCTCGTTTTAATTTCGGGCCGCGCACGGCCACTGTCGCGCGCGCAATCACCAATTTAACTAATATTTTTGTTACAATGTATGTACACACGTAGCGTGCCACCAAAGCAGCGCGCTCACCAAAAGTTCCTTCGATAGAAAGAATGATGAATGTTTCGGAAATTGGGGGACACGTTAACGTTAACGGACGATTGAAAAGAAACGAAAAAAGGGGGCGGGGGGAAAGAAAGGAAAAATGGTAGAACGAACGAGCGGACGATTATCGGCTTGTTGTTGTCGGCAACTGAGAAACAAACTGAGTTTGGGCACGACTCGAAGAGAAACGAACGATTCTCTCGATGTCGTATTCGTCGTTTTCTTGCGACTAAACGATACCTACGTCCCTATCCGTGCGACGACTGTGCGTCAATCGCTGCGTGATTAGGTTCGGTGGATGAAAATGGCGGCGCGGAAGCTGCGACGAGACGACGAAGAGGAATGACACGTGGAGGAGAGGAAAAGAATGAGCGTCGACGACGCCGTGATGACGCTCGTCGAGGTGGGCTGATTTAAACGTTCCTATGTAAAGTAATAATAAAGATTTAATGAAACAAAAGAAGAAAAAAAAAAGTTACTAAAACGGGCGAACAGACATTTAAGAACGCGACGTAGTAGGGTAGTCGGCGCGGCGTTCGCGAAACTAATAGCGTCGCGCTCGTTACGAATACATACGTACATATTCATCTCTAAGAAATGAAAAGAAAAAAAAAAATGAATCTTCACTCTCTATCTCTCTATCTCTCTCTTTCTCTTTTTACGTGCGTGTGTATGGGTGGTACTGCGTAAGAAGTGTGTGTTAAGAATGATGCGAGAGCCAGGTGAAGCGTTGTTCACTGACGATGACCACAAAGAAAAAAAAAGAAAGAAAGATGAGCGCCTTTGCTTTAAAAACAAAAAAAAAAAAGAAAAGAAAACACATAAAACGAAAGGGAATCACGAGACGAAAGAAAAATCAAGTCGACGCGAGTTCCTCTTTTTTTTTTTTTGATCGAGGAAAGGGGATTCGCGAAAGGGATGGAAGCAAGGGACGACAAACATACGAAAGTACATACGACATAGAGGCCAGAGATGTTCACGTGTCGGAGGACGATCGAAAGATCTATCGAATTGAAAATCGGTGGCTGGAAGGATTTTTCCTCCGAAAAAAAAAAAGAAAAAAGAAAGAAAGGAAGAAAGAAAGAAAGAAAATGGGGAGAAAACGCACGCGCACACGTGCACACTCACACGCACTCACTCGTGACACGTACACACGTGCATACACGCATACACGAGCCTAGTAATATTCATTCTATAGTTTCGAGAAAAACACCCACAGGGCACGGTAACCCCGCGGCTGGGAGGGGTTCCTTTTAGGTACTATAGTACGCGTAATAAACGTCGCTGCCGGCGCGCGAATTTCAACGTGAATTCCGTTCATATTTGTCTGGCCGTGAAAATAGTATGCTCGTAAAGAAGAATAGTCTGGCATGAAAACAACGGTAGATTTTTTTGAGTGAGGAGAAACGAAGTGAAACGAAACGAAACGAAACGAAACGAAACGAAACGGAGAAAAGGAAAAGGGAGAAAAGGAAAGGAAAACGCGAGAGGGCAAGTTGCCCCGGTGCCCGTCGCGATACGGTTCGCGTTCACGAACACAAGCAAAGACCCAGCAACATGGTTCCTATATTTAATAAATTATATTTAATAACGCTAAAAAAAAAACCTAACGATTAATAATAATATTAACGATAATAATAAACATAGTAATAATAATGATAGTAATAACGGTAAATAGTTATAGCTATCGATAGCTATCGATATAATCGCTAGTTAATCGGTCGACGATTGATCGTAGATCGGTCAGCCGTGCACCGGACACCGCGATCGAGCGCAGTGCTGATCCAAAGTGATTCAAGAGAAAATCGCCGGCGGCGAGAACTTTTTTCGTTCTCTCTCGCTGGGAAATGATTCGGGGAAATGAAGGATCGCGCGACGCGGATTGCGCTGATTTCGTGATTTACCGAACGAAAAGCGCGTGTCCGCGCATGCGTGAATTCAGTTACCGTGATTTACGAGGGAAAAACAAGAAAGAAAAAAAGAAATGAGCACGCCACTAAGCACGACAGAGGAAAACATAAGAGAAAGAAAGAAACAAACATACAAAAGGTCAGCTCTCGATCGACGGACACGGGATTTTTGTAAAGGTCTACTCGGGAACGACAAAGAATCCACTACTAGCTCGTAAGTTAACGGTTAATTACAACTAAACTGTAGATTTTAAGGGGAATATGGGAGAATATGCATCGGTAGACGACACACAAGACACACTCATGCATAGGTATATATATATATATATATATAAAAAAAGGTATATATATATAAATAAATGAATAAAATGAATGAACAAAAAAAGTATATATATATTTATGTAGAAAATTATATAAATATATATATATATATTATATATAAATATATGATGTTGTAACGTACTAGAATCCTCGCGGGTAATGTCCGAAACGGTGACGTGTATACGCGCGTACGTACGTCGTGTTTATCGCGTTTTGTTTCATTTTTCAAGCATGCTTTCACTTAACCAGAGATACGGACACACACGTACACACACGTACACACACATACGTACATAGAACGCGAAGAAACGATCGAATTGTTTAAAAAGAATGCATCACAACACGACAAAAGGAAAACCGTGAACGTGGGGATTGGGGAGGGGGAAGAACGGAGAGTGGGAGTCGTGCCACCGCACGTGCACAACCAGAGAGAGTGAGAAAAGAAACGTGTACGGATCGCGCTCCGAAAAATTTTCAACCTCACACGTAGGAAGAGGAATTAGAAAGTGAGAGAACGAAACCGAAGGTAAAGAGATCGTAACAACGACGAGCGTAACGACAAAGCGAAGGTATGGTATAATACGAGAGAGGGTACTACCCGACTATACGTGGAAAGTAAATTAGGAAGAAGAGAGAGGGGTTGAAGGGGGTGTTAGGGGGGGGGTGAGAGGGGAATGAAAGGTGGGCGCAAACGCGTAGTGGTCGTTGGAAGTCGAACGAAAACGCGGAGTAATAACTATTTGTAATTTGTAACTAAAGCAACTCGAGGTTCCTGTCTGCAAAAGATGCTTTTTCTAATGTAAACGTTGATAACGACGATTATTAATATTATATTTGATTATTACCGATTATTATTATTATTATTATTACCATTATTATTATTATTATGATTATTATTATTATAGATTTACGATATTATATATTTACATATATATGTGGTCATGTATTTATTATTGTCTATGTAGAACGTTATGGCGTTGGACTAGAAGCTAAAACTGAAACGAATGGACACACGCGGTGACACGCACACATGTGACATACATACGACACACACACACACACACACACAGACACGCGCGCGTGCTTGGACTACACACACGCATTTATACACGAAGACACGTGTGTAATTATCGAAAGAAAAAAGTTTGATGAGGAAAAGAAGGTGAGAGGCACGAATACACACACGAACATACACACATACGAGAACGGAAATTTCGAGGAATGATTTCGCGTTGCTCCGCGGCGATCCCCTTTTTAATTGAATCGTAACACGGAGCACCGAAACGAATCGAGAAAGGGAAAGGAAAATCTTTGTAACCAATACCTCGCAAAATAGGACAATTGTTACTATCTCCGGTGATCACGGGCTAATTAAAAGAAAAAAAAAAAAAAAGAAAAAAGAAACCTGCGTAGATGTTAATCTCTAGATTACGATGTAGCGAGACCCCCCTCCCTTTTTGGAAATCGTGGCGGCTTCCGCCACGTTTCGTTGATCTCGAACGCTCTCATCAAGCTTGCGTAACGCAAACGACGTTAACCGAACGACTATAATATACACACGGTATCACTAATCTTAGCAGACGAGACGCCGAGACCTTCGAGAAAGGGCCGGAACGCGTCCCTTTTTAATCGCGCGTACATTCTAACGAACGTGAACGTGAAAGAAAATGAATGAAACGGGGAAACGAAGAAAAGAACCGACATGCACCTTGGCGCACAAAAAAAGAATCAACATCGTGTTCCTTTTAATTGTATACATACACATATATATAGACGCGTGTACGTGTGTACACGCGGGATATTTAATTTTTCTAATCGATTCGCGGCTGATACACACGATGGGAGAATGCACGAGAGAGAGAAATCGACAAACGCGCAATGTGTTTCGGGACATGTACATCAAACATGCACGTACTCAAACGATCGACACGTATATACCACACACACACACACACGCACACACACACACACATACACACCTACATACACGAACACCTAAACGTGATACACGTGAAGCAGACTGTATTTATTACACAGAGAGTACGACACATCGAGAGTCGAAGTGAATTTGAAAAGAAGAAGAAGAAGAAGAAGAAGAACAGATCGAGAGTGGTCTCGAATCGATGTAACGTATATATATATGTACACACACACACACAGACACACACACACACACATATATATATACGCGCGTGGAAATTCTCAAAACGCGGCAACGTACGTGCGCGTGTACGCAAAACTGAGTCGGTTTTGGCGTTTTGAGTTTCGAGTACGGGAGATTGCGTGATAGAGTTAACGAACCTCGCTACTAGCTGTTCCTAAAATCAACAATGATGATGAATGAGTGATAAGCGTGCGCGGATTAATTTAAGGAGTGAACTAAAAGAGATGCAATTGAGTATGCGAAAACTATTATTGAGTATGCGTTACGAGTAAATTTTCACCGCCCCGTGTAAATCGCCGCCCGCCACCTTCCGTTTCTCTCGTCGATCGCGCGACGAGATTTACCGCAAACCGTTAGAGAACCGCTACACTGCGCGATCGTGATCTATCCTTTTTATTCCATCGTCGATATTTCCCATCCACGGCCAGCTATAATCAATCGTCGACGAAGCTCGCACGAGCCGACAATGAGTGCTCCGAATAACGAGCATCTACAAGAAGCTACAAAACGGATCAATGGAGATGAAAACTATATTCGGACGATCAGTTGCGCGTTTTTTACAGGGTCACACGGCCGAAATCACAGGGGAAGCTCGATCATGGAATAGAAACGACATTGACGATCGATTCGTATAAAAAGAGAAAAGAAAAAACAAAGGTCGCTGCCGATCGAAGAAACCGATCGCGATTTCCTTCTTCTTCTCCGTCGGAGAACACGGGAAATGAAGGACATACATACACACATACACGCACACACGCGCACACACACACACACACACAGAGAGGTGGTGAAAATAAATACGTTGCTCCATGCTCGACGAGAGAAAGAGCGGCCGGCGGCGAAAGAGTTTTTCAGTTTTCTATAATCTCGTTGAGTTTGTATGAAATATGTTGAACACGACTATGCTTATTGGTAAAACCCTATTGGTGATTTCTATTGCTATTGCGATTATTATTATTATTATTGGAAGGGCGTTTATTATTATTATTATTATCATTATTACATATTGCATTATGAGCATTATTATTACTATTATTATTATTATTATTATTATTATTATTATTATTATTATTGTCACTATTACCGTGATTCACATTTATTGCCGATTGGACATTGTGAATTTGTTCCGAGCTATACATTTTCATTGACTATTAATTAATAACGGATACTAATTGATAATGATAGCGACTAATTCTTGTGAGAGATTGCCATGTGTATATCTTATATGTACTCACTAACGGGGCCCCGTGGCCCTCCGATGGGGGCCGGAAGAGGCCGGTGCAAAAACCAGCGTGGCCGCGCGGTCAACCCCGTAAACGCCGGCTCGAGGATCCCGACGATGTTGGCGCCGCGCGCGATCCGTTCCCCTGCGTGCGAGAGCAATTTCTTTTTCTTTTTTTTTTTTTCTCTTTTTTTCTTCTCCTTTCCAAAGCGATCGTGGTCTGTGTCTGTCGCAAAGTACTCGATCGCGATACCGATTTCAAGAAAAAAAAAAAGAAAGAGGAAGTTTCTCTCCTCGCGCCTCGCGCCTCGCCCCTTTTTTTGTAAAACACGCGGAGGCGCGGGGAGACCCACACACATACACACACACACACACTTGACGACGAACGAAACGAAAAAAGAAAAAAAGGAAACAATAGCCGACGGTGATAACTCCGATCACACACGAGACAAAAGAAAGAAACGAGAGAAATGAAACAGGAGAGCGAGTAAGGCAAAAAAAAAAAAAAAGAAAGAAAGAAAGAAAGGAAACAAAGACGCGGAGGCAAAAGTGGGGAAAAAGAAGTGAGATAAACCGGGAAAAAGGAAAATGGGCGCGCGAGCACGCAAAGGAAAGAAGAAACAAAAAAGCACGTTTCTCGTACTCGCTGACGAAGATGCGCAAGAGAGACACGATGCGTCGAATCTCATTGTCGTTTTCTTTCATTGTACGTTCTCGAAGTTTGCTCGTGTTTCGTTGCTTCGCAGACGATCGTTTAACTTTCAGACGAGATTCCAGGGAGGATGTGTCTCCCTTGTGATTTGCATTTCTCCGTGACGTTCAATCGCGTAAGAATTCTCTCACGTTCCTGCCAAATTTACCACGTCTGATTTCTTTTCGTTCTGTATACGATGACCATGACCATGACCATGACCACGTCACTTGTCGCTTTTGTCACTCGAGTCAAAATTAATTAAATTTGAAAGAAAAAGAGTCGCGTCGGAGCGAGAGAGCAACAAACAGAGGACAATGAACGATACGATACGAAGGCAAGACGCGGCCGAGAGAGATAGAGACATCGCGTACGTCCTTTCTTGATCATCTCGTCCACCCACGCTCACCCTTGTGTACAAATATATATTTATGGTGCCATATGTGTTATGTGCGCGCGAGCAAGATCCCGTGTGTTCGCGCGCGCATCTAGATTTTATAATAGAAAAAAGAAAATGGTGAAAAAGAAAAAAAGAGAGAGAATAAAAGGAGTAATAAGAGTTGAGCGAGCGAGAGAGAAAATGCGACATGCTAGCGCGAGAACGTATCGACACACGACAGCACACACACACGTACACACGTACACACTACATGTTCACACATTTTCGTACTCGCGTGCGTACAGGAGTTACATATATACGTACATACACATACATACATACGTACATACACAGAGACACACATACATTCATACGTACATACGTACATACATACAGACATATATACACGTATGTACGTGCATACATACACACAAACATACACACGTGCCATGCAAGATGGCTGTACCTGTATACGTATATAAATATACGCGAGCATACAGTGATGCACATATTTACGTGCGCTATTCCTATAAAGAGTAATTGAAGAGAGAGAACAAAACGAAAAAAAAAAAAATAGGAATTTAAGAATGAAGCGAGGGAGATCTGCGATCTGGCACCAACATCGTACGGCAAAATGGGTGCGGTGCAATCATGTTCCTATTAGGTTTCATATCTAAGCGAGTAATTAATTATACCACTAAATATAAATGATGAAGAAGGATATAATGATATTATATATATATTATTGGATATATATATATATACATACGATACGATTATATATAGATCTAGTCTATGAAACTGATAAATAATCCCTTTCCTGCGATCCTTCCCCAAACAGAGATAAAAAAAAAAAAAAAACAAAAATGAAACGTCCTTTTTCCTTGGCGATCTTTCGTTTCAAACACACGTTTACGGCGAATTAAAGAACGAAATTCACGCATAGGTATGTTTCCTTCATTGGTTTTGCATCATTTTATGAGTTGAATCGTTTACGTTACAGAGATTTCTCTTTACTTAGAAGTAGAAAGCAAAACGGTTTGTTGTATTTTCTTTTTCCTTTTTCTTTTGCTTTCGTTGCCGATTTCTGACTTTTAATTTTTCGTCCCGCATAATAGTATGACGAGATAAACGTTAACACATTCGAGTTTCGACAAGATGCATGCTTCTGTCAAGAAAAGAAAATAAATTAATCCAATAACATAAAAATTGATAAAAATCGGCGAAATGATAAAAGAAAGGATATAAAAGTTGAAAGTGAACTGTGATTTAAAGTTTATATAATTTAAAGTACAAAATGAACAGTCTGTTGCAACAGTCAGAATTGATCGACTTCTCGATCTCGAATGTGTCGAGTTCCAAGAAGAACGGGAAAATCGTGAAAAAATTAAATACATCGCAGTAAGGCGGACAGAAGAGGAGAAAAGAAGAAAAAATAGGAACCCCCAAAAACAGGAAAACAAGGAGAGGAAGTAAAAGAAAACATTTGGTTCCTAACGTGTTGTCCAGAGAGACAGGTATCTTTTAAAACAACTCTGTGTTCGCGTTACTCTGGGAGGTTCCGTCGCGAGCAAAATAAACTGGAGGACAAAGAGTATCTTTCTGTAAAAATAATCCAAGAACGGCTTGTTTTCATCCTATTTTTCCCACCGTCGCTTTATTTTTCCGGCATCTTTCCACCAAACTTCAAATACCATTCTCTCCTCTTGTACAAGAGGACTCTTGTACAAGAGGTATAAGATTCGTCTTGTGTCAATGAGCTATACTTATATTTTCTACTCAAAGAAGAAGATTCGATAAAGAATTTTTACTCAACGCAGTTTAAAACGAAATAAGAATCTCCTTGAGTAGACCGAAAGATAGATTATTTACTTGTCGGATGTCTCATCTTATCGTTATTTTTTATCTCATAAAATATATCTTTCAATCAATAATAATTCTTAACTCCACAACATTACGAACTTATATTTACCTAATTACACGTAATGACATTCAATTCTATAACCATATTTCTTTTAAATTTTTCTACGAGCGTCGGAATACTTCATTCAAAACGCCGATGTTTTATTATTTTAGGACGTGGTAACTTGCCTCGTGCAAGTTTTCCTTTCATCTGCCTCGAATATTTATCGTTCTGTCGGAAAATACATCGAATCGAAAGAAAATATTTCACGCGTGCAGAGGGAAGAACGAAGGGGAAGAAATGTAAAAATAGAAAGCAATAAATTTCGAAAAAGGCCTGCCGCCAATTGCGGCGCGCGATTATCGCGGATGAAAGAGCCACCGAGCGCGAATACCATTCCATTATGCGAGATTTCGTTTTATTTCCGGTCCACAGAGCGTCCCATTTCCGAGTTCCAATATTAGCTCACCTGCTAATTTGCATAGAGACGGAAAACACGGGCCGCTTAAGCGAACGATGTCGCGTTATCACGCGACATCGGTAACCCTCGTACCACGATGACCCGATGCAATTTTTCAATGACGCCATTACGGATTTCCATTCGGTGTCGAAGCATTCCGGACAATCGCCGTGACAGTCTCCAGTCACTGTCGACGCGATCGAATTTATCAATCTCGTGATCTCGCGCAATTTCTTTATCGCGAATTCTTACGAGTTTGCAGGTTGCTCCTCCCCAGAATCGGAATACATTTTTATCGAGATTCCTATTTCAAAGCCAAGTTTCTGTTTCTAGAAATTTTTATACAGTTTATACTAATGCGTGAATCACTAAAAATTATTATTGTACATGTTCCATTAAATGGTAAGTATTCGATCACGTTGCACGAGATTTGAATTATTTTCTTTGCGTTTCTGTTGTGAATCGAAGAATGGCGACAAAGGTATCTCGAGGTAAGTATAAATTTTAAATGTTTCAAACTAAAGACTCCAATAATTTCAAGCAGATTAAATCTCACAAGACGATTAAGCTCATTTCAGACAGTTAATAAATTGAATATTTGTAAAATAAAAGCTGTGATAAAACTAGTATAACGTCACTACAATAACAACAAGCTAACAAAGAACAAACAATTTATATTTAACAATTTATATACCAAACAGAAATCATATATCCCTATACACCAGACTCTAATTTCAAACATTTACGTCTATTTAAATAATCCCGCTGTCATAAAAAAAAATCCCCCCAATGTATCGAGGAAAAAAGAAAACTCGCGAGGATTCTACGAGGAATGAGCTCGGTATAACCGTATAAGAGATAAAGAAGGAGATTCACGTGGCATTCGCGACGAGTACGAGAGCGTTTCGAGAGAACGGAGCAACTCATCCGGAAGAAGACGAAGGGGAGAAGAAGGATCTCGGAAGGTCTTCGGAAGAGTGTTTGCTCGCGAGATGGAACGCAAATTAGGTTTAGACGGGGATCGAAGCCCCGTCGTATCGAAATAAAGGCGACACGTAAAATATATGTGATACCCACCCCTTGCTATCCGTAACCTTTGGTTGGGAAGCTTGCAGGGATACGAGAGAGCACCGTATTCGGCTCTATCTACGTCTCAGCTACCCCTGATGCACCCCCTTCTCTCAGAAACCCCCAAAGCGTCTACACGATTTCGTCTCGAATGTTAAATTCGCACCGTATCTGGTCTTTTGCAAAATTGCCACAGGCGAATCACATGAAAATTTAAATATCCTGTCTCTGCCTCGCGAATTGGAATGCACGTGAAGCAAAAAATGCGAGTATCGAACGTCATAATGATAACTACAAGGGGGAAAAAAATATCTGTGCTTGGAAATAAAATAAGGAAACTTAAATACAGAAATAAAGAAACTTAAAAAAACGAATATAATTTCGAAATGACGAAACGTACCAGAAAACGACGAAGAATTTGTCTAAATTTTTTACTTTACCTCCGATCTTAAAAGTCTGATCGCGATAAATAACCCACAATCAACTAGCTCCTTTGATCGTTTACTGAATTACATTTTTCTACAGATCAACCCAAGTGACTTCTCTTCAGTCTGAATATGTACTCACGTTCCAAGATTCTCTACAATGACGAGCACTGAAAATACCAATACGTGAAAATACTAAACTAAAATTGCATATTATATATATATACGTCTGAGACGCATTTATCGCGAGATAGCGAACGGATACGGTGTGTAAGAGCCCAGGACGCGAAGCTAAAGAAAATGGCTAGAAACTCCGTGGAAAATTCCTTTGGACAGAAGGAAGACGGAGATGCATTCACCTACACAGTTTCCCTCTTATCTTTTCCATTTCCACTCAATCGCATCTACTACATCTTTACCATTACGTACCCCTCGGTATCTAGTTACCAACACAGCAGAGACTGTACGTTTGAGACAATTTCTATCGGAGTTATCGCGCTCTCTCCTCGGGTGTCCCCCTTTCCACGTTCACGCGATGTTGAAATTAAAGAGACATTCCTTCACAATGATACACGAGATGACGAAAAGATTACATTCTCAATCATTGAAAACTAGGATACTAGCGTCTGTAAAAATCTGGAGGAAGCTAGGGTATAACGAAATGTATAAAAAGAAAAAAAGAAAAAATATTGTTCGTCACCGAAGTAAGACTCGTAACAAGATCGTTGCCGAAATCAGTCAGTTTTTCAATTTGTTGACTCTTTGAGAGAATGAATAGCTTCTCACGAATTTACTCCACCGTCGCCACGAACCTACTTAATCTATGTATGTACATACTTCAGAGCAGAGTAGTACATACCCAAACGTTGGGACAACTCCTCCGCTTTCATCAGAATCGCAGGAAAATCACAGGAACGAGTGAAAAAGACTCGAATAAATTTCCAGAAGCTCGTTACACGACAGAGGTGAGAAAAAGGAATGCAAGTGCGACCGATTCGCTGGCGTTAACAGCGTTCGCGGAACGAGCACCCGGTATATAAGGAACGTACGTCTTCGGATGGGTTGCAGCGCATGAGCTTCGTGTTATATCTACACGCACGCACGCACACAGGCAGACAGACAGACACCGGTATAGTTACACGTTTACCAGGAGGTCGTATCTTCTCGTTAGCCGCGCGCGATGAAGCTACCCGCGCCGTGGAGTCACGTTTTTAATTTCTACCGGGCTGGCCTTAGTTCATTTTCACACCCCCTCACTGGGCGCCGCGCTCGCCAGCCGTCTAATAAGTAAATAATAACTCGTTCCGCCACATAACTCGTCCCTCGCTTGGCAAACCCAGCACATACGAAGGCCCGGCTGCTCAACCAAGCTTCCCCGTTTGCAATTAATACGAATTCCACGATGACACGTCGCGACGAGGCCATGTTTATGTCGCGTGGCTCGTGAGCCGTGTACGCGCGAACGCTGGAAATCTGAAAACCCGTGAACTCCGCGAGGAACGTGTTTATGGCACGTATACCTGGCGGCGTTATGTGCCTCACTCCACGACCGAAATTCTTCGAGAGACTGTAGAAACGTACATTTACATTTATAAACGTGTATATCTAGCTGGGAAACTCAATAAAAATTTACTTCTCGAGAGAAACGTGCGAGAGAAATCTCCCTAATTGAGAGAGAGTTCTGCTAATTATTGTTATATCGACGCGAGGATATGTTTTTTTTCTTTTTTCTTTTTTTTTTCTACAAGCGGAAATCGATCGGAATTTATCAAGGAAATGATATAATAAAGGAAACGTCGCTTCCTAAAGATCAGGGATGGTCACATCTTAAATTACAGGAAATTTCCTCTTAATTAACTGCA
Organism: Frieseomelitta varia; assembly: GCF_011392965.1. Classification (NCBI taxonomy): domain Eukaryota; kingdom Metazoa; phylum Arthropoda; class Insecta; order Hymenoptera; family Apidae; genus Frieseomelitta; species Frieseomelitta varia. The sequence goes on from NW_025110742.1 coordinate 154,670, forward strand.
GAAGAAGCCATTGGAATCCACCAGATTCCGCTCGCTTTTAATAATTAACTCGATCCCGAGCCACGGCTTAAAGCTGTTGGATTCAAGACCGCAACGAGCCTCGGAGCACATACAAAACGAGCTACTAAACCATGAAATTTAATCATGTCTTCGCAAATACTTGACAACTTAATGTAAATTATTCTTTTTTTTTTCTGCATCGTTTATTACGCCTCGGTTTGTTCCGATAGTAATGAGAGTTCGCTCTATAACACTGCTAGCCGTGACGATAAACAAATGCAAAGCTACGATCTGTGAATCGTATCAACGTATTCGAGTTAGATATACTCTCGTTCATGTCACTTACACTATCAAACAAGCGTGTACGACAGAATGAACGTGAGAAATTGTTGGAAAATTTTTAAAATCCTCAAGGTTCGTTATTATGTTTGGAAATTTAAACTATTTAGAACAATATCTCTCTAGAGTAATATTTAAACTCGATTACGTTCAATATTCTAGGATTATATAATATTATTCAATATTATATATTATAATATTATTGTTACATTATGTATATAATATTATTGTAATATTATTCGACTCAACATTATAATCACATCAATTATTCAAAGCAAAATTTTTCCCTTTATTGTTCAATTTTATCTATTTCCTTTTTTATAGTCAGTTAATCTCTGTCTTTGGTACCAAGCAAACAAAGAATCAATAACCAAGCAACAAAAATTAATGTACAACAAAATTAATATAATACAAAGTTAATATGATAATAAAGCAATGAGAATTATTTTCCACGAAGAACCAAGATCAAGACAACTATTAACCACTTTCTTTTTTATTTCGATCCCTGTAATGGCTATTACAATTGCCAACGAGAACATTGTTAATTGTTAAATGGTAGCCACGACCGTGTTCTCTGTTTCTCTGCTCGTTTTTCGATTTTCTTGATACTCATTACACGAAACGGTACGAAGGGTTCAGAAAAGCCTCGAAGAGCCACGCACAACTTGGCTTTTGCCGACTACAATTTGACAGGTGCTGATTGGCGGCTCATTAAACGGCATTTAATACGCGGCCAGCTGAGAGAGCAAATCGTATGTTCGAACAGAAAACGAGCTGATGCTTGTTTCTTCTCTCTTTTTTCCCCCCTCGGCGCAGACATCGTTTTGCGATATTCCTGCAACTTTGTTGCGAAAAGCATCGTCTATACGATGTTCATCAAACGCGAACACCTCGGGCACTTGGCAATCACGATGCACCACCGTGAAACACCGTTGCATCGAACGATATATATCACGGAATGGATATCCAGTCCAGTTTCGTAAATTTTCGCGAAAATTTCCACGTGAGCAACATTTCGATCGTGAGATCTCTCTCCTTGCTGTGTATTTTTACGCATTAACGCTAGAAACTGTATACAGGAAACTTGCATCGAAGAAACGATTGCAACAGTGTTTACAATAAAACAAAGAACAAAGAGCTTCTATTCGTATATTTTACCAAAAATTCACCCGTATGTTTTCTATCTTGTAGGAAATTTGTAAGATTATTTATAAATAAAGCAAAATTTATACAAATTTACAAAATTTGTGCAAAAAAAAAAAAAAAATTACGAAACTCCTGCTAGTTTCTGATTGCCAGTTGAAGTTTCATTATAAAAGAACAAAGAACGTACCCTCGTACGAAAATCCCCCTCCACCCCTCCCCTCCCCTAACCCAAAAAATGGAGCAAAACACTACATGAAAATTCAATTTTCTTCAGTGGCGCGAAGTAGAAACACGCTGAAACAATCTTTCTCTCGGAATGCCGGGAAACACCGTCGGGGGGAAAATCCTGGATCCTCGAAAAGAGGAGGAACCGAGGAGAAATTATCGATCAGAAACCACGCGTACAGGTTAGATAGCGAAGAACGATGTGTATGTGTAAAATAAAAGACCTGAGGATGGAGAGAAAGGGGACGAGAGAAGAGGGAGGGGGAGGGGGGGAGAGGATTGGCAAAAGTATCTGCCTCCGCTCGTATGAATACGTAGATGTATGTCGCAGGAACGAAAAAGCGTGCGCGAAGGGGGTGAGGCGAGGGCTGAGGGGACGTAGGGCGAACCTCCTTAGAATGCATGTGTTTGCCTTTAATACATTTTTCGACGATGTTGACCGAGGCGTATCTTCAACCTGTGCACGTGTGCACGCATACGTATGGGAGGACCAACGAGCTAGCGGGGTGCCGCTAAAATATTCACCTTGTCAGAGCCGAGCCGCAAAATGTGGACGGCGATTTCCTTGGCTAGCGAATTCAAAGCGGCGCCAGAGACGCGGATGCTAAGAAAGAAAAACGACCCCCTCCCCCCATCCTCCCTCCTTTCTTTCCTAGAAAAATGCGCATTATCTAGAGAACGTGAACATTGTGCTTTGTCGCGGATAGCGATAATTGCCTAAATTGTCCTTCGACAACGGTTTACATAAATCAAACCGAATTTCCAAACCTCGAAGGCAAACCAAAGTCGATGAAACAAAAATAAGTTAGGGTAGTTAAGATGATTCGATCGTTTTTTTTATTCTTATTACTAGAACGCTTTTCTGCAAATTCATGTTTTTGACTAAAGTATAAAATTTGTATGAAGCTCTTATTTGTACATTTTTCGAAAAGTCATACAAATCTTTGAAATTGCACGCCGTTGTGTAAATGTACTTTAAACTGTATTTATTATGTTTGATAATATGTTTAATATTGTAATTATAATTATTAATATTATTAAGTTTAATGTAATTTAAACTAAGTTTAAAAGTGTAATTAAAAGAAGGTTATTCCATGTAGATTTTCTTTGAATATTTTGACGAATACTTGAACATGCAATTTCAAGGAACTATTGTTTTACATGTGCACAGTTCCGAATCATTGATATTAAATTTCAACGAGAAAGATTGTAAGTATTACACGAAACATGTTGCTGACTCCAGAAATAAAAACTCGATTTGTTTCATGCATAATCTATTACGAATTATATTATCCACCATACGTTCTGTTGATATAACTGATAGCACATCGATCATAGTTATCAATATACTAATAACCCAGATCGGTTGTACAAAAGTGTGTGTTTTGTTTTTTCTCTCTGCTCCTGCCACGATCGCATACACAGGCAGTGCACAGCATACACGCGTTTTATCGAATCATTAAGACAAACTGCATTAACATAATCATAGTATGCAAACAGCGATAGCAATTTCCGAAATAGCTTCTTCCATGTGTGTTTAGCTGCTGGACAACAGCCAACCAACCTCGAGGAGATTTCACGTGAAATTACCGTAGGCCTCGGCTCCTTCCTAACCGATTTTATCGTATCTCCCGTTATTAATAGACCGTGTGACATGTGCGTATTATCATCATTGACGTTTAGACACGCTTATTCCAATTAGACAATCACAGATTGCCCATTGTCGTTCAGAGTGTAATTATTTAATTTCATGATGAAACATTTTTAATATATAACTGTATAAATTCCAATTTATCATACCCTCGTGAAATTATGGAAAATGTTGAAGCACAAAGTTGTGCAATACGCTGGAAAAGATGTAGTACCTGCTGCATCAGTAAATACGAATATATCAATTGCGATAATCTATCGGCGACAGTATAATCAAACGCTCGACTATAAGACAAGAACAAAATTACATACAATAATTTGCATCTGTTATATATTTTCTATCAGATTCGCAGACACCGATTCCAAATAAAGATAACGTTCTACATATCCTGTTACAATAAAAAAAATCCCAATTTTAACGCGTTCATCGTTATCAATCAGTTATGCGCGCATACGCGACGAAGCTGTAATAAACAATTTTCCATCGTTCTAAGTCCGCGGATCGATTACGAAATGAGATATCACCTAACAAAATAGTCTTAATAACATAATTCCGCCGATACAACTAAAAATGTAAAGTATATCCAGCTAAAAAATACAATCCACACGTTTAGCCCCGGGGCGTCGTCCTTCGTTCGCGAAGACGTTCACGATGAATTAACATGATGCTTTACGCGTTCTGGTTAACGCTGAGGCATTCCGAGCATCGTTTAATAAGATAATAATCTATCCGTCCAGTCCTTTTGTAAAGGGACTATCCGGCCGATTATCGGGTAAACACGAAAAGGAGAAAAAAAAAAAGAGAAAGAAACGAGCGAACCGGATCGATCATTATAAATTCAAAATCGCCGGCCCGTCGTCCGGAGCGATTAAAAACGGCGGCTAGGGTGGCTGAAGCTGCAACAGCAATTTCGAGGATAGCACTTCCGATGTCCACGTCGGGATTCTGGTCAGAGAGCGCCTATCTTCGAGGCGATTTCACGTGATGTTGCCTCTGGCCTTTCGTTACCGGCCGGAGATACAACTCCGGGCAGGGGATAGGTTCAAAGACCCTACGCGCTATTTCCCGCTAAAATCATCCGCCGTGGGTCTCCTTATCTCGCTATGCAAAAGGAAAGAAAAGCGTGCGGACAGAAATTGACAATTCTTCGATGGTCCACCGACGTCCCGCCTCCACCCCTCGAGCCCCTTTCTTCTTCCTTTCGGTGACTCTCGGTGAAAAACCGAAGGAACGTAGAGCAACGAAGACGGAAAGAACGGGAGGGGATTGGGAGAGATAGTTGACGACAAATCTCCTTTCCTACGTACGGAATAGCCAAAGACAGAACGGGGGAGAAGAGGGGAGGTTGTACCTGGTTGCAAGAGCTACAGCTAGAAGAAAACGCGTGGGAAAGGTAAGAGAAAGGGGAGCGTAGAAAAGATAGACAAGAAAAGAAACGATGCCTCGCAGAGTTTGTCCAAGAGGATTCGAAGGAGTATAGCGAGTGTGTTCGTGGAGCATACAGAGAGAGGGTGGTCACCCCCACGGCCACCCACGCGTGGGTGGTGGCTGTTGCAGAAGAACTCGGGCAGGGGAGAAAGAAGAGAGAGAGAGAAAGAGAGAGGGAGGGAGTGAGAAAGAGAAAGAAGGAGGATACTGGGTTCCAAGGCAGTCCTCTCTTACAGAGCATTTCAATATATGGCGAGGGCCTTTGAGGTTGCGGGGGTTAGGGTGCTCGAGGGCAAGAGGAGGCACCCACCTTCATGGTGGAAGTGAGGGGCACACAACGTTGGCGTGGGGTGAGAGGCGCTATTGATTCTTCTTTTAATCTCGTCGCGACCCATCCCTCGAGTCGACCTGAGCTGTAGGGAGAAAGAGGGAGAAGGTGGAGATTGGGGGGAGGGTGACGCGCTCGGCGGAGCTGGCAAGAAGAGGAGAGGCAGAGGCGAAGAAAAACGAAAGAAGAAGGACCTTAGAGCTAAGGGGTGGCAACGCAGGGTCCCAGGGTTCAGTGGCGCAGGGTGAGAGCCTCTCCGAGGAGCAAGGGGACGCTTTTACTTATTTGAATGTGTCGTCGCGCGAGACAAAAACGACGCCCGTGAATCCACGAAATCGATGTGCCGCGCGGTGCCGCTTCACCACCCGATCGCCTCCCCCCCCCCCCCCCCCCCCGTTTCACCCTCATCGCCACTTTGAACAAAATCGTGGAAGAGAAAAGGGAAATACGAAGACGTAAAAACGAGAATAGGCGATGCACGCGAAGAGATGATACTTATATATCTATTGATTGAGTGCAGCTACCGTTGGTGACTGCTCCGGGCACTTTCGTTTCACGTGAAATCGACCCCCCACGATGAAAAGGAGCGGTGCTCTCTGGGCCGCTTTGCTCCACGGTGCTCGCGAATCGATGAATGTAAAAACGACACTGGTAGAGATACGATCTACCATTCTGCAGATTCGCGATACCGTTTCTACCATTTTGAACAATCGACGAGTTGCGTTGAATTTTCACGATATTTTCGGCCGGAAAAAATTTAAACACTGAGATCTTTACTTCCTTCTTGCTGAATTTCGTTTCGTCTTAATAAAATTAACTACTCTCGTAATAAAATTGACATTCGATAACATACGATTAAAAAAAAACACCGTGTCGCCAATTACACGCAAAGTACGTCTGATGAAGAAACTCTCACGGAAAACTGAGTAGCAATAATTGCACCGAGAACGCGTGCACGTCCCTCCGAAATGTTTGTCCAAAGTACTTTTGCATCTTTATTCGCAGTAGATATCGAAATTGCGAGCGTGTAGCACGTGCCAGCTTGGTATTAAAAGTCCATAAGTATGGGCCGCATGCGGCGTATAAAAATTCAGGAAACGCAATAAGCGCAACGAAATAAAGTCGTGCAGTTTCTTCCGTTATCCGCTATGCTTCCTCCCCTCCAGTTACGCCACTTCCGAACTCTATATTCCATGTATACTCGCTACCTCTGCTCGCTCTCTCTCTCTCTCTCTTTTTCTCTCTCCCTCTCTTCCTTCATCTTAACCTCCATCCACCAAAAATACATCACCCAGAAGGGGGTGAGGAGAGCAATGCGGCGGTAGGAAAAAAAATCAGCTCCGTGGCCGAAACGAGCAGGGAGCAACGACTGGAAGACTCGGGGATGGATTTTGTGGGATGAGAATCGCTAGTGGAAATGACGAGAAGACGGGGGAGTCACCCTATTTTTTTGTGCACCCTGCCCGGGCTAGGGTAAGATATTGATTTTTTTATTTTATAATTAGGGGCTCGCACCCCTTGGCTGCCAGAAAAACATGTCACCCCGTCGAAAGGACGCTGCCACTCTGCTAGAGTTCCACGTATTCGACGAGACACCCTTTGGACTTACGTATGCTCCGGACCATCTACTGTAAGTACTCCAACCCCGAGACGTTCAACTGCACGGTGGGAAGCCAATTTCAACGGAGGTCAGATTTTTTTTTTTTTTTTTTTTTTAAGTAAAAGTTTCTGGAAATATTTTGCTTGTCGAAAGTGATAGCAATTTGTGACAGAAACGATCGAAGTGATTCGTGAACGCGATTAAGAAAATGGAATTGAAGAAATTTGTTTCACTCGTTGAATACTGTCTATTTTATAGATATTTTACGTGTTGTGTGTACTTTGTGTAACGTTGCTCTTTAAAATTTTCCACGAGGTAAACTTTTTTCTAAGATTTTGTCCTCGTTGAATGTGATAAATTGATATTATGTTCGTAGGGTCCATTAAATGTCTAAGTGTTCTATATCTTTTCTCAGAAACGACGGTTTGGCAATGGAGGATCGAAATATACTATGTGTACTGAAACATCCCTTCTAAAGTATACAAATAAAAAATCGAAACTCCATCTACACATTGTATATTAAAATTCCTACATCCCCCAAAAATTGAGACCAATTTCCTACACACACACACTGTAATTACTAAGAATTACATTCTCGCTATCAAGTTTCTCGCGTGATCTCTTGATTCTTCAGGAAAAAATCAAAGCTACCCTGCGGAAGGTGCGCTGGCGCCGCGGTTCCCGAGTTAAACGAGAGCCCCGGTAAAAATCACAGCGCGTCGGCTCACCGTCGTTCTCGTTTCTCCATATATAAGATAGCACGGATTCGTAGAAATTCCAGCTGCGCAGGGTGAGAGAGGAAGCTAGGCTAAAGAGCCGGGCGAAGGTGGATGGAAGGCTGGAGGAAAGGTGGCAGCCTGTTCCGGCATGGGGTGAGCTCACCCCGCGAGAGGTGGAAGCTGTCGCGGGGTATGGGAGATTGCAGCAACCCTGCAAAGTACAAAGAACCGGCATAGCCGCGCAACCCCTACCCCCCATCTCGTCACGTTTCTTCTCTCTTCGCCACCGTCTCGCCCTCGTCCCTCTCTCGTTCTCGCCTCTTGCACTCACCGCCCTTCCTCCGATTCCGTCGGAGGTGACAATTCCTCATCTGCCTCTGCTCACACCTCCGCCCAATTCCTTTGCAACCCCTCTACCACCATATAGATGAACGTCACACCTACACAAGACGCACCAGTTCATCGTGCTCAAGCATGCACACACGCATATGTACACTCCCGTTCATAAATATTGGGACACACTAACCCTGCACCTACACGCATTGATCATTTATCAGCTAATGACGTGAGTAAATTGACGAGTTTCAAGCAGTAGATCGTGGATTTGTTTTCATATAATTGTACGATCCCTTCGTCGTATGAGGTATATATATATATACATATATATCGATGATTGTAACTTGTAACTGGTAACTTGTGAAATTTCAAATACTGAATATGTGGGTTTCAAATCCCTTTCTAGGTTTCACTTTCATAGTATCGATTTACCCGATTAGTTTTACGCAAACGTTGTAATTAAACAGCAGATTTTCGTGCGTTTATCTAAAACTACGGGGGTGTAAAATCACACAAATCTCAACGCTCCATGTGCAAATTCAATTTCTCCGTTTGCAAAAAAAAAAAACGCAAATCTGCACGGAATTCCGCGATAAAGCTGCGATGAACACAACGGCGTGCAAACACTTGAGTTTATACAACTGCCCCCGCGATAACTTATGAACGGGGATGTACGTAAGCGCGGTTTCTCGTTCGCCTAAACGCACCGAGGCGGCCAAACACGCTCACACAGAGATAGGGGATGGTGTGCAGCACACCTCCACGTCTACACACAGTGGCATACATAACGAGTCGGCTTGTCACACACAGAGTATAATATGCAAAGACCCGCCTCCACGTTGCTATGGAAACTCTAGGAACCGGCGTGAGAGGTGGCCGGTGGCAGAGGGTGGAGGGCCAAGAAAAGGAGATTCGAGAGACGGTGGGCCAGGGGACGGGGTGTGACGGGGCGAGGGGAGCAGACACTCTTGGAAATTTGTATAACTACCCCCAGGAGCGGCGAGAGCGGGTAGGAGAAGCCGGGTGACTCTTTCCCGGTAGAAGGCGGGGGCACACACATCGATCCGGGGAACCACCCCGCGCCCAACGCTCCTTCGTCATCTCGCAGAGCTACTGCCACCCATCCGCCACCGCTTCCACCCTCTCTCTCTCTCTCTCTCTCTCTCTCTCTCTCTCTCTCTCTCTCTCAGCCTCCGCCAAGGCAACCCCTGCATGCCTGCAGTGGCTCTGCTCGCCGAATGTTTATGCCTTGCATTAAAACTACCCTTTCTTCTTCGATGCCGCGCCGAGGGATGCGATATTATCCATATGTGGATCGATCGTGAATCGCCTCGTTTAACAACGAGGAATTCTTCTAACGGCGGACGATCTTGGACGTAGGAGATTGCCACGGGATCGAATATATGTAAATAAGGGGTTGGCTCAGGGGAATTGAATAGGTGACAGAGACTAAAAACAATTTCTTCTTTTTTTTTTTTATTGTCGATCGTCGATTATGCGGCTGTCATGGAAATTTTAGAAGTTAAAGCGAATCGCTAGCGTTGATCTTCGACCAGTGTCAATGGATTAGAATGTCTCGTCTTTTAATGAAATAACAAAAACACTTTGAGAGTTGAAAAGTAGGTATTAATATGACTTTATACGAATAATGGAATCCGATCTAATATTTTTAATATCAACAAGTTTTAATATCGCCCCAAATAAACTTCACGAACATTTGGAATGATCCTGTCACAATATTACACGGGGTCAAATCTTCAAATTCCACCTAACATTCCTATTTCAATTAAATTCCCAATTTCGCGCTAGAAATACGAGAAAAAAACCAAAACTAATTTGGGGCACTCCAGAATAGATCAAAATCAATTTCCATTTCGAAAATAAATGCACCCAGTGGCAGATTAATTTCCAATCGTATCACACGTGTGTCCAATCACAACCGTGTCAAACGAATCTTAACACGCTACGTAATCGTAAGCGCGCTCGATCCACGAAATCGCAAGGATCGGCTAAATCACGTCGAAGACAAAACCGAACCAGTAACGAAGTAACAGTAACAATAACGGTAACGATCGCAGCTTGAATAATCTCGAACGTTGCACGATGAAACGATAATTTCCCCTGTCGGCCTATTAAATCAAGATCTCGCGAACAACGTCGGGAAGCTTGCGTATTCTGAATACGAGGGTCATTAATCCGCGCGAGGGAAACGCGGACAGCGTTTGGTCGCGAGGCCTAGAACGCGAAAGGATCGAAAGAGAGCCATCAACACCAGGAAGTCCGATAATACAGCGCACGACCGTCGAGAAAGGAGATTAACCGAGTGAGCCTCTCATAATCCGAACGTAAAGCAGATCCGCGATGGAGAGTCGCTCACGGCGAATCCTGACCGCGGTTTATATACACCAGGCCGATTCTAATCGAATTAACTGAACTTTCACCCGGCCCCGTAGTCACCTAACGACCGGTCCCCGGCAATTACCAGGTCCTCGTGTTTCGATCATCTCTCGCGTTTCTTTCTCTCGTCGTACATTTACACCCGGCGTTCTACAAAGTTGCAAGTTTCCCGGCGCATGTTTTTTTCCCGGCAGATCTCTGGTGTTTTAACGCTGCAACATTTTATTTGGGTCGAATCGCTTGCCTTGTAACGTGGAGACGTACACGCGCTGTGGATTATAAATCGGATACTACTGTTCTATTAATTTTTTCAAATTGCCCGCTTATATTGATCGCTGAAAATACAAATCACGTAGAACGCCTCGATATTTCAATATATATTTTACAGTATTTCAATATTTCGCTGCAAAGCCGAGAGAATTGAAGTAGATATACACAGAGGGAGAAATCGTAAAGCAAGATTTTTAATACTCGAATTCAATAAGTTGAATTGATTTCATTTCATACCAGTTTCTTCATTTTTGTTTATTAATTACTAATTATTAATATTTTCAGTTATTCAGTTATATTTATAATTATCAATTACTAAAATATTAATAATAACCTATTAAGTTCGCGATCAAACGATACACTTGCATACGAAACCTATAACCTTTTTCTCTCCTCCAATAAACGAGATTTAAATATTGAGGTTGTCTCGAACTCGAGCGAATGAAATAAAATAAAATTTATTCGAATTTTCTAATAAACGTGACGTTTCCAAGTATCCGCCCCGATACTAATGTCGGCCACCGTATCGTGCACGTACGTACACGAATCCTATTTATACATACGTACGCACGTCTATTGCGTGTTAAACCCGGCAACGAGTTCCTGGACAGCTCGGGGCGACCGCTTCTTCAGGCCACTCGGTAATAAGTTTCGTTTCGTCCCGCGAAGAGGGGAAAGAGAAGCACACGGCGCGGCGACGACGGAAACGCGTTGCCACGCGGCGATGTGCCCGTGAATTCCATTGGCTCTGTGGCTTCAGCGCAGTCATAATCATCATGACGATAATTATGTAGGTAAATGCGGCTACAAGGGAGCTACAAGATGAAAAAAGAAGAGAGAGAGAGAGAGAGAGAGAGAGAGAGAGAGAGAAGGCAAGAGAAGCGGAGATAGGCCTCGATTCCACCGCTGGCCAGCTGCCTCCTCGTTCGATCCTTCGCTAATTATCCTCGTAAGCACCGAGTTAATTGCTACACACGCTGCCTTTCCGTTCGATCAGTCCTGCTTTTTCATCCCCCTTCCCAACAACCGATCGCGATTCTTCCTGCTATCGTTGTCTCATCTTCTCTCCCGCTGTTGTCTCGCTTCTACTCGCTTGTGAACCTCTCACCAAGTAGGAAGTATTATAGTAACAAAAGTGTAACGTGGGATCCGGGTGCCCGTTGCCATTCGGACGCTAGATTCAACTCGGAGAATCAAGAGCCAGCGCGCTCAAAGAGATAAAAATACTTCTCGCTTACTCTCTTCACGCTGGATAATTTTGTTCGTTCTTCGAAAGAATGTTGAAACTGTGATTTATGGTCCATGAGGTGGGCTTAAGTGAGAATCAGCCTTTGAGTGATAAGACGAATATGATCGAGAATTAACAGATATTCATATTTGAACATGATTGCGATTGGTTAGATTGATGTGTTCCTAGTATAAATAGGCTGGAATACGTATGTATGTGGGAAAGTAACATACAAGTACAACATTTTTGGACATTTTGTCAGCAGGTGCAAGAAATCTTCGAAGTAACGTGCAAATTGTGAAACACTCGATATTCACAATTTTCAATAATATTTAGCTCAATAATAATTCGAAAGAGGCGTGTAAAATTAAATAACTACAGACGTCCGGTGTACACATCTTTCACGAACGTGCGAACTTTCAAGTGGATAAGATTTTACCCACGACGATTAAAAGTCCGCAATCTGTTTCTGACAATCATTAATGTATTACCTGACTAGTTATTTTCAACGCGTCACCAGCGGTAACAAGACAAGCATTCATTCAGCACTCCGAATCGGACGAAGAATGATTCGGCAGATTTGCAATCAAGATCGGTGAGATGTAGCTTCGCGTGCGTCGAGAAGATTGGTTCCGATATGTTGCCATGTGGCATGTGATACAAAGTCAAAGGTATGCATTATAACGTCATACTTAATACAAAAATCACTTTTCGTGTTATATTTAATCTTGCATCGTTACTTCGTTGTTGCACGTACATACTACCGAGGGTAGTATTTCCTTCTCGGTGTATGACAAATTTGACAGAGACATTTTCGGTACAACTCGTCTCGTTGAAAAATAAGCTTAAACGAACGTGATGATTCGACTTTTATAGAATTTTTATCCTCTTGCGTTGAAATATTATTTCTTTCAACAATACAGTCTCTTATAATAAAAGAGAATGAACTTCGAGCTTATTCTTCAGATCTCGAGAAATTTTGATTTTCTTTTGCAAACTTGAGACATGTACATATGTACTACCAAGTTATGAAGGATGCTTTTGGATATCTACAGACCATCTACAGACAGTCGAAGACAATTTGAAAGATACATTTTTTGCAAATATTGTACGAGAACTGTAGAGGTGTGCGAGAACCCGAAATATCGGGTCGAGTCGGGAACACGAAATTTCTTCGGAATCGAGACGGGTACCAGAAAATTTCGAAATTCTCAAATCTATCGGAAAAGGATTGGTAACAAGAATAAATAATTCGTCAAAGCCTACGCCTTCAACTATATCGAAAGGTCGTAGATCTAGAACCATCATTCGAGCAATTCCTTCTGTTGTATCATTTTGTACATGCAATAAATTTTATATATCGATTCAGTTTCTTTTCTAGTACGTCTACTTATGTTTGGATGTATATGCTTCAAATGGCGTAATAAACTAGTAGTATTTGCATACTTATAGTTTTAAATTCATGGTGACAATATATGCATTCCGCCTTTGTATTATCTTTTTCCTGAAAATGTTCCCAATCAGAGCTTCTCTTTACCTTCTTCCTTTACACGATATCTTCTGCACTACTTCCTGCTACTACAACTTTACTCTCACTGTCACTCGACATTTTTTTTTTTAAATTTTTAATCTTTATTAAAGTTACACAGATTTTAAAATATACGTCTGAACTTCCCGAATTTCTCAGCGATACTGCTCAACAGCGTGCATAATGTCCAAGTACTAAGCACGCAGTCACACGTTACATCAGGTCACACGATTCTTAAAATCTGTGTTTCTTATAATAACTTCACTGGCAGAAGAAATTGAACTGTGTATTTACATATTTTGTAGACTGCTATACAGCATTGTAGAGTAGTTCGAGAAATGGTAGCCGGGTTCTCGAAATTTTCGAGAATCTCAACTTTTTCGGGAAACCCGATTCCTTCGGGAATCTCGAAATTTTCGGGAACCCGATTCGACCTCTTCCCGACCATCAGGTTCCCGATATTTTCGGGTTCTCGCACACCCTTAGAGAACTGTCATATTGCGTGTCACGTGTTGCATTGACATGTTTTATAACTGACTGTCGTAGAATTCTACCAATGTCCAGACATACAAAAATTTTCTGCAGTGGCTCACAATACGAAATAACGATGGTCTCAAATGAAAATTTTCGCGTTAAAATGTACAAATATGTATAATCTACTGACCAGACTACGGATGTTTATACAATTTTAGAAAATAATAAATAACTTAATTTTATTAAATAAACTTATTAAATAATAAACCTAAATAAATTATTCTTTTAACTAATAAATTTATTATTTAACTTAATAAACCTAATAACTTTTATTAAATAAACTTATTAAATAATAAACAATAATAATTTCAATAAAAATTAAAAATTCAAAAGAATGTACACAACACGTAAAGCTATGACAAAATAAACCGCTTGTTATGATATTTAGCAGATGAAATAGATTTCTGTTTAGATTCCATCTTATCAACTATACATACATAAAAATACAAAACTGCACAAACATCCGCAGTCCACCGATAAGAAACACGGACACTAGTCACCGCGACAGATTAAAAAATCGAATTTAATAAGAATTCCCCAATGGATCACCCTTTCTCGTTTCCCGAACGAGCCATGCTGTTTGTCACGCGGCGATTCAGGACGATCGTAAGAGGCGGAATCTGTAGGAACTAGGTCTACGTGGAAGACCTATCCTTCGGTCTGGACAGGCTCGGAAACGGTGCGGCACCTTCTCGTGATCCCTAATGCTAGATCGCGTAGGGGCGCGAATTCAAATGAGCCGAAACGACCACGGCATCGGGTTTACCGGGCGCAAAAATGCACGGTACGAGGATGATTACAATGTTACCGGCACGGTAGAACGTAGAATTGCAGAATCGAAGGACGGAAGAGAAGGTGGAACGACTGTGGAGTGTAGAGAGCGCGGCGGGCCAACGGATAGAAAGGGACAGGGCTAAGAACGAGCCACGATACGATACGATACGATACGATACGATACGATAGGGGGGCGAAGAAGGAAGCAGAGACGGACGCGAGTACGTGGTGTGTGCGTGGCGTGGGTGGAGACTGCCCCACGAAGCCCTACGGGCAGAATTATCATACCCACACACCGGCACGGAATCCGATCTAATCACACTCCCATATACATAAAATAACTGCTCTACGGGGCCCTATGGGGCACACGGTGTACACCACGGGGCCCACGGTGAGAGACCGAGCAGGACGAAAGAACGCCGACAAGAGAGCGAGCGACCGAACGGGAGAGAACGGGGAGAGAGAGAGAGAGAGAGAGAGAGAGAGAGAGAGAGAGAGAGAAGTGGATTGTTTTCAGCTGGGACTCGAGTATAAATTGGCCAATTATTCGGAAATAAGGTAATTATATAAGAAGGGAGTGATCTCCGATCTCGCGCGGACTCAGAGCAGAAGGGGACCAAGGGGAGGGAGAGGGTGACCGGGGGTGAGCGAGAGCGCGGTGAGGCCGGGGGTGGAGGGCAGGAATCGAAGAGAGAAATCAAAGGCGATTATCTGCCTATGAGGTAGGAATCGTCGGCTGGCGTCGGACCGTTCTCTCTTTAAAAATTATTCGCCGTGGGCCCCGGATCGTGGCTCGCGGTGCAAAAGCCCTCGTTCGGAAACGGCAGATGTTTTTTCTAAATGGAGACGAATTAGTCGATAAATAACGATCGATCGTGCGCTTCGCGAACGACACAGCGCCGCGTATTGCGTTCGAAGCAAGCAACGAAGGACGAAGGACGAGGGAGATTGCTCAACGATGACCCAACCCTCCCTGTTTGCTGGGAATCGCGACAAAATCGGGACGAAAGACAGTTTTCAGACAGATCCGCCGGAGTTACGGCAATTCCTTGACGTGTACTTCGAAGCGTTTCCACAAAGTGTAGTATTTTTACGTCTTTCTACAGATTTGTACGAAAGGAACACAGATCTGTATAGGATTTTGCTTTTTATTATAGGTAACGCGTGTCAAACTTGCGGATCTGTACTTTGGTATTTATGTGATGTTTGTTTAAAGTGTCACGCAATATATACGCGATTATAGAATTTTCCTCCGATCGATTTTCTAGACTTTGAAATTATGGAAAGTCTCGTAACAAGACGTTCAATAATATAAAATGACTTTTATTGCAATATATTATTTATCTGCTTTCTCAAATTATATTCTGAAGCTCCTTGCACCGCATAATTCATTCTCAAAATAATATCATAGAAAGACGTGTTTCTGAATCTGCCACCTACAGGTTGGTATTTCTCTATTCTATTTCTCTCATATGTATTTCCGCAACGAATAAAAAGAAGCTGTCAGTCATTGAAGTAGCGTAAGTTTCGCGAGAGGAGAAGGAGAGAAGAAGCTGGAAAGAAAGGAGGAGAAAAAAATGAGCAGTCGGCGGAGAGAAAGAAGAAAGAGTATCCGCGTTAAGATCCGTGTCTTCGAAAACGCGGAGTTCCCGGAACCGAGGGAGGATGCCCGTTGCGTAGATAATCCGCCTCGCGGATCATCCAAAGAGCAGAAAGTCACGAGCTGAAATTCTGGCTAAAGATGTTGGAACGGCGCGCGAGAAAGGAGGAAAGGAAGAAAGAAAGAAAGGAGGAGCGAGGGAGAGGGAGAGCAATCACGCCTTCCATTGGAAGCACACGTATACCCCCGCGAGGTATCCGTACACGGCCATTTAAACTCCCTCGCTTAAATACGATAAAAAGATCCCGAATACCTGGAAAACGAGTAATAGAGGAGCAAGGGGGCAGGGGGGGGGAGAGGAGGGAAGGAGAGTCTCGACGCATTATCCCAATTACACGTACGAGCGCTAATCGTCGACATGAACCGAGCAAGGGGCGCCTCTACTGGGACATTAACATTCCGAAAAACCGGTGATTCTCGCCGACGGTACCATCGACTCCGGGAGAGACCTCTATAACTACGAGAGATACACACCGTCCCTCCGTGCTGTATATACGAGCGCTAGTTGCTGGCATAAGAGCTGCTCAGCTGGCTATTAAGGGCTGCGTGGTGGCCCGAGGCCGGAATTAGCATACCCTCCAACCGAACTCCACCTCCGCACCGATATCTCGGCTGCACGAGGAGGAATATAACTTAAGTTCAAGCGGATATTATGCCACCATTCTTCCCTTCCTCCCTGTAATCCGGGGCCTCCCCTGGCCATCCCTTTTATAACCATAGAGGTGGATGCACGTCGACTGGACCTCTCCGAGTCCAACAGACGATAGAGAACGAGGAGGGAAGAAAGGGAGAGAAGAGGGTAGACACAGTCTCAGACACAGGGGCCTGAAAGAAGAGGAACCCCTCGGACACACGGAGGTCCACTTCTCTTATCGACGACCATCTCTTTTAATTGTAATTATATGCGGCCCTCCGCCAGATAAGAATCGAGCGAAAGAAGTCGGGTCCAATGAGTCCTTGGGTCCCAGTCCCACCCAAGCGCGTGCCGTTTACGCCCAGAAATCGAGAGGATTACTGCCCGATCTCGCCGTAACTGTGAACCGACTTGCGTGATCCCATTGAAACGATTTGAAAGGGAAAGTTGTCGTAACGACGAATTTCGACGCACACTGTATTCAATCCCCTAACGTCTCAGTTTTATTGAAATTTCTATTCTAGATAATAGAAATCTGTTCTAATAACGTGCACTGACAAGTAACGATTCTAACATTGATCTCACGTAATTCAAACATTTACGAAATAACATATTGCAAAAGCAAGCATATTACCTCTAAGAAAAGCAACGACACGAGTCGAACTAAAAAGAAAAAGAAAACTATCACTACGTCCTTAACAGATAGCACTCCCTAGATACCAATTTTATAATATACCTAATGATACAATAAAGAAACTCTTCCCAAACTAAAGAATCAACCAGTTCGCGGGCCTACATTTATCGAAATCGATTTATTCCCTTTCCCCGAATCCGATCACCTACAAGTCCTTCATATACACCCTGTGTTTCCGTCTCTCGGCCATTTAGCGATTATCGATCGGCTTTTAGGATCAACACAGGGATTAAAAGCGAGATAAACGCGTTTCGCTGGTAAAACCCGGCGACGAAAAATTAAACGAACGTGCAATCAGAGCGAGGAACATGCCCGCGGGCGGCGAATCACCGTGGCGCCGAGATATATTCGGGTATATTAAATCATAGCGTAACCTCCTTAAAAGAGGTGTATCGCGGCGTTCGATTTATTTTCGTAATCCATCGATTCCGGCACGCTGCATCACGATAGCCGTATTCTCCGCTGGCTGTAATCATCCCGCTAAGCGGACTATCATTAAGGGTAACATTCGCGTGTAGCAGACGTTGTAATAAGAGCACCGAATCTCTCTGTTGACCGTTTAAGCGCGTTTCCCGCGTTCCTGGATCACTGCCCACGTTGCGTAAATTGGAGAACGAACGAGAGGAAAAATTAACACGTAGATAGTATTTAAATTGTCGCACAATGTGATAATATCATTTTAATCATATCAATTAAGACAGATCATACAGCAATGAGTACTAGTCAACTCTGTAAATTACAATTCACAGAAAGGCGACGATTACAGTCATCGTTTCTTAGAACATCCTTGAGAATTTACAACAGTCATTTATGTGTAAATTTGTGAAAATGAAATTTCCTTTTTTAAATATTTCAATTATCAAACTGTGGATCTTTGTGCAATTTTATGCTTTTATAGAAGAAAAATAGAAATTCGTTTTTATCATTGCACAAAAACTCAAGGTTGTCTCCATTTTTTAAATGTCATTATACGCTTTTGACTCGATGATGTTTAAACTGACGTCAGAATACCATAGTACGACCTTAAATCTTGCAATCATCCACGAAATCGCGATCTCCAGAACGCTATGGCATTGAATATCATAACAAGTAGATGCTCCATTTCAGATATTTTACATATTTTGACAGATTACATGCGTTCTCCACATTTCTACGTCCTTAAATTTCTTACAGATATGTACGTCCAAAAATCCACCATGTATTAATTACAAAGACAAAGTTCTTCAAGCCAACTGTAGCTTCTTTTAGGACAGAATCTAATTGTCACGAGGTCGATTTTGAAGCAGCTCGCAGTGATATGATGGATGCCACGATATGGATGATAGATTTTATTACGACCACGACACGTATCCAGCACGAGTATCTCCCGCGGCAGAAAATTCTTTTATAGCGCTTTTTCCGCGAGATAGGAAACCGGATACGATTAATCCGAGCCCGGCGGGCCTCGATGATATTATGGCTGATAATTGGTCGTTCAGGCATCTCTCGGGAACACGCGAGAGAAAGAAAGAAAGGGACGGAGAAAGAGGAGAATAGCGAGGCCGAAGGATGGACACGGAGGCGGCGGCGGCGGGGTGGTTAACCAGCGAGATAACACGGCGCAACTCTGCCTTGGCCAACCCATAACTAAGCTACGCCTTATTTAAGGCATTATAAGGGCCCTAATTAATACAATGTAGGGGTAGGCGAGATTTTTTTTTACGAGGCCGCGAGGTTTTATCGCCAATTAAGCCACGGAGTGCGCTACGGAGCCGGCTTAATAGCGAGAGGTAAGTAGAGAGAACTAGAGAGAGGCTGCAGAGCCGAGAGCGCGGAATAAGAACGAAGAGGAGGGAAAATTTAAAAAAAGAAAGAAAGGAAGAAGGAACAGGTGGATCGCACCGTAGCTAAACGTTTTCGAACGATCACAAGGTATTTAAAGTAATATCTTTCAGTGTTTTCAAATCGACGTTTTGTACTCTTTCTACGAACTCGTTCGTGGCGCTGGTTTGCTCGAACAAGGACGTTGCAAAAACAAAGATGTTACACTGTAATAATGTAGACTGGATTTTGGTGCATTCGCGAGAAATTTAAAGACGCGAAGATGCATAGAACGAAGATTAATATCCAATAGAGTGTACGCGCTGCGATATTCAATCACAACAGACAAATTTTGACTCCGATTCTATTTACTAAAACTTC
The DNA here is from genome assembly GCF_011392965.1 of Frieseomelitta varia. NCBI lineage: Eukaryota > Metazoa > Arthropoda > Insecta > Hymenoptera > Apidae > Frieseomelitta > Frieseomelitta varia. The sequence goes on from NW_025110742.1 coordinate 174,342, forward strand.
AATCGAGAGACTGCACGAAGATCCACGATCTGATAATATAATACAAACTCAATAAACCGAAGAAGTGATTTTAGAGAAGATCGAAATTCAAAAAAATTCTTGTTAATATTCAGATTCCATTCTATTAATATACAGATGCCAAAGTTTAGAAACATTTCAAGAAATGTTTGAAGTTTGCGAGAGATTAAAATACGTGAAATACCAAAGACGATTTCGATATTCATAAAGGGAAAAAAGAAATACCAACGACCAAGAGATACCGATCTAATATTAAAATTAATAAACGCTTCCTCACCGTACGAGAAGAAGAGAACGAAAGAAAGTACAAGTTGTTCCAGACACTTGCTAGAAATATTCTAAATAAATCAGGGAGTGGAAACACCGAGTCGAAGACAACCTGGTCTTGGTGGAAGCAACGTCGTCGAAAGGTAGTGATACTCGAAAAAGAAATATCCGTCGGAATTTAATCCACTTTCCGTTGCATTTCCCGGTGCAGCCACGGTTCTAATCGAAGGTTCGCCGATTCTATCGTGGAATTGATTTCCTTCTCATCTGAATATAATTTTCCTCGGGACGATCACGGCCGCCACGGATAATGACGGAGTTACGCCGTAACACCTCCAAGGCATCTCTGCCTCTCTCTCTCTCTCTTTCTTTCTCCTTTTCTCCCTTCCTTTTTCTTCTTCTCTACGTATATATACGTACGTACATATAATATATATGCATTGTGCTGCGCACAGAAAATATTCAAGAGTGAATCACCATTGCACACCGTAGACACCATAGACACTAACCCGTGCGCGTACATGTTAGTGCTCGTACACTCGCAACACTGGTAAACTATCATGCTCGGCCGGTCGAGTCGAATTGAGCCTCGAAATTTGATGGACATGACTGCAACGAATTGTAGAGAGACTATTAGAAGCCGCACTATTAGAATCGAAAGAGATTCGGTGGACAATTTGTTACATTGCAATTTTTTGAATATTGTTAAGATCACTTGATTTAATCCCAAAAGCAAAGATAGTTTGGTGATATGGAATTGATTTGAAGCACAATCTTCGTGTGTAATTATTTTAAGAAAAAGATTTGACGTTTTAATCGCTAATATTTTTCTTTTCTCTTAACCCTTCGCCGCTATTCAGACATTTCGAGTGAACAGATCCCTCTGGACATATTTCACCGTGTAATAAAGCTTCTCTTCCAAAACTTTATTTAAAAGTATTAAATATTTAACTGCAGTATGATCATATTTTATTCTATTCAGTCAAATTCGTCTGTTCTATTTTTAAAATTAACGTGGATATCAATGGACTGGATAATATCCATGATATTCGTAATCAATGGTTGAACGACAAAGTAACGTCTCGTCAAACTTCTAAAAAAAAAAAAAAAAAAAAAAAAAGAAAATAGAGGAGGAAACAAGAGTCATCGTCTTTTTTCACGAGAAATCTTCGAAGACTTAACCACCGAGCTCTTCACCCTCAAACAACGAGGAAGCATCTCGCGAAGCGTAACACTTCGCGCCCAACCTGCATCGTAATCGTCCTCTCGAAATCTTTTCCAAAACAACGGACCGTTCTACCAAGATTTATCGACCGTTCGATCGTATTTCATTACTCAGCTGGCCCTCATTGTCCGACATGCGCGACACGTTTCCACCGGGTTGTAAACCGGTGCGTGGAAGGAGCCGCGACGAGACGACCGCACATTTCGTTCGGTAAGCTTCGCGGCTAATTCCCGAACGAACGTCTGGACGAAGTGCATAAATAACCGGGTAATCGTGGGTGACGAGTTTTCGCGTCGCGTACGACGAGCTTAAATCTCCCCGGGGCCCGAACTGACGCCTGGTAATGCGGGGTTTGCTCCGTCCGAACGACGACACAAGCGCATCGACGTTACGGTCCCGCCATTGGCAGGCGTTTGAAATACACTCGGCTGAATTATGAACCGTAAAAACACCCGAGTATGGCGGCCGGAACGAAACTCCGTAGGGCTTTAACCCGGCTGGTAACCGTATGTAACCGTATTCACCCTCGCCGAGGGTTATTACCGTGCGTGACTCGGTGTGGTCTGCGGTCCAAACACCTCGCCGAGATGCCTCCTGCAACTTGGAGTATTAAGAAGAGAGCTGAACAGAGTTAGGAAACGGCGGGAGAAGTGAGAATAGAACGTGAACACGGAGACGTGGACGAAAAGAGACAGAAAATACGCGGCGGATGGCGGAACCATCTCCACCGGGCGCGAATTCGAGTGGCAACCGCGCCTCGTTAACAGCTCGTCTCGTTTCGAATACGAATGGGATACCGTCGGAAATTTCTTCGAGGTTAGTCTCTTCACCGTGTAACTTGAGAATTGTTCTCTTTTTTGTTCGGCTGTGACGCGCCGTATTTCGTGTGTGTCACAGATGGAAAATTTAGGATGAGGTTAGGGATCATTTAATCCCTTGATATAAATTTTCGTACGCTTCGGTAACAGGAAAGGATCTCTTTTTAGAATTAAAGCTAGCTTACTTTGTAATCCAGCCAATGAAATTAAGAAGTTAAAGACTGCGCTACGTATATTCTCGAAGAGATAAAAGTATCCGACTAATGATTTCCAACTAACAATAAGCCTTGCTTATTACCACGTCGAAAGAACATACCTCCGCGCCTAAAGATTAATAAATTTTAATCATCATCGAAAGGATCAACAAACCCTAAACCCATCCGAGAATTTAATACCCAGTATCCTCTCACACCTATCGAACAACCATTTTTCTCATTTTCTCCGCTCAAAATCAATAAACATCGCCCGTTTTAAAAGTTCCCTGTAGAAATCGCCTATAAACAACGCAACGTAACGACGTATCCATTAAAGATCTCCGCGGATGCACGGTCCCCGAGGTGTTGTTAGAATCGAAACACAATGAAAACAGGAATGACCAGCTGGTAACGAGACAAAGAGAGGCGTAGAAGAGAAAAAAAAGGAAGAAAGAAAAAAAGAAAGAAATAAGAAGGTGAGGAGACTCGAAGGTTAAGTACCAATCGAAATGGCCTTACGCGCGTCGTTCCCGAGGAAGGTTGGAGGCGTCAAGGGCATCGGCTGTTCAAGGATTGGAACGCGAACCGTGTCAAGTATCCTTCGACGCGGAGGTGTGGTGACCAGAAGAAACGAAAGGCACCAGGTCTCGAGGATCGAAGAGAAGAAGAAAAGGAGATGGACATTAGCGTAATGACGTTCAGAGTGAGGCGTAATGACACCAGGGTCATCGAGCGATACTGCAGCGGATCATACGGCGAGGTCGTGATGGCGAGGTCGTTCCCTCCACCTGAACCACCTCCAACGCCGCCACCACTACTACTCTTCCTCTCCCTTTCCTCTCCTGCTTCTTCTTCTTCTTCTTCTTCTTCTTCTTCTTCTTCATCATCATCATCTTCTTCTTCTTCTTCTACCACCTCCTCCTCCTTCCTTCTCTTTCCTCCTACTTCTACCTGACTCTTACAGCTCCTCTTTTCCTCCTCGTATTCGCAAATGCGCCCGCGGAATGAGCCGGCTCGGCCCCGACTTGCCCGCCAATAATAATTCTTACCGGATTCAATTTGAATAATGCCGCGTGCGGTTTCCATCGGCATGCCCGAGCACGCCTTATTATCTCACGTACCAACTCGCCTACTCGATATCCATCGATGGTATATCCCCCCCTCCCTCCCCCCTCGCCGCAGCCACCATTATATTTTTCCCCTCTTCCATCCACCGACACAGAGAGACGATCTTTTTCTATCCTCGATCCTCTTCCACCCACTCTCTCTCTCTCTCTCTTTCTTCGTTCTTCGTTCCTTCTTCCTTCCTTTCTTCCTTCCTTCCTTTCTTTCTGTCTTTCTTTCTTCACCTCTCCGGCCCCCGTTCCGCTAGTTCGCGCGAGTACCCTCCCGATGGTTACAATTCTAGAATTTATCTCTCCTTTATCCTTTCATTCCTGTCTCTCGGTTAATGTCGTCGCGCTTTTTTCTGTTCCTCGCCCTCCCGCCGTCCTCGTCGCCGCGCTGTCGTCTCGTTTTGTAGAAATCCGGCCACGGAAAGAGAAGGTTTCTACGTGTGAAACACACGGTGGTAGTTCGATTCAACTATCGAAGGATAAAAAGAGAAAGAGTGGAAAGGAATAAGGGGGGGGCGCCGCGAGTGTGATCGCGGATGGTATAAAGTGTTTATACTCGGGAATCGCCCTGCTGGAATCGATTTCCAGTCGATCCTCGGGACCTGACCCTTTTCAACCGTCTCGATACATACATACGTACATACGTATGTATGTACGTCTATGCCCGGAAGATTAACGCGATATTGCGCCAACTTTCGTCACGTGAAATTGCGCTCTTCGATCTTCTTCTAAGAAATTAACCTATACTTTGCAACTCTTGTTGCTCCTCTTTCACCGTTTCTGCTACCGATCTCCTCGACTTGTTTTATCAAAATTACTCGCGCCTCTCCGAACCTCCGGCCAATCTCGGCTTCTTCCCTCGCCAATGTTCTCCTCTCTCAGATCTGCATCTCGCAGTCTTCATCTACCTGCCTTCGTTTTCGTACATTCAATCTTCTTCGTTGCTGAAGGATGCTTCCTCCTTTGGCCTGATTCACGTTCAGAGATCCCCGGCCACGAAAATTCCCAGGACACCGGTCGTACCTTCCTCCATATGCGCCATAACGGAGACAGTATGCGCCTCGTCACGGTCCACGGAATGGTCTCTTTTCCTCTTTCCCCTGCGGCGAGCGTGTTCCATCGCGTCTAGGGAATCGAGCGTGCTAGCCAAGTGACGACAGATCCGCTTCGCGAACCTCCGACTTTCGATTGACACGTTCCGAGAAACGATGCGCGGATTGTTACGCGTCTTCTTGCCCGGCTCCGTGTGACTCCGAGTCACGGTTTCCTCTTCTTTGATCTCGTCCGTCTTTCGCCATTTGCAAATTCGTGACACACGTGTACGATGGACGACGTTCCCCGGCCAACGTCTGAACGTTCAACGTTTTCTTCTACGATAATTTGCACGGAAATGAACGACAAATATGGAGATTATGATCATATGTCGTTATCGTGTATTTTTGGGTCATTCGATTGACGAGAGATTAACGTTGAACTTTGGTGACTTTGTCGTGTTTAAATTTTTCTAAATTCCGAAATATCGTTGAATTCACAATGTCAGAGATTTTCGTATCCTTCGCGCGACTATTTATCAAAATAACAAGATTGGAAAATGAAAAGTTAAATTTTTACTTTTTAAACATTCGACCGACTCGTAATGTTGGTATCTCTGTAGTAGATCATTCGACAGAGTAGTTGTGAATGATTTTAATCTTAATGCGACACGTACAAAATTATAATTTGAAGTATTTTCTAATAAAATTCATTGAAAAAAAAAAAGTTGAAACTAGAGATAATTATTAAATGCTGTTACGTTTAAAAAAAAAAAAGGAAAGAAACTTAACAACAAAATTGCGCGAAATTTTCGGTAATACTTTTTCCTTTGAAGTTTTTGCTACTAATTTATTGTTAGTTCAGCGCGAAACAGCTGAAAGCAACGTCACAACGTTTTTGGTGTCGTGGTTAAAGTTTCGTGCTAACTTCGTAGACCGCCGTCCCCTTTCTCGCTCGTCGACATAATGTCCTTTCAACCCTCCCCCCCTTTTAAAACCCCTAAGCAGTAACAGTTACAATGTGATAGGGAGCTCTCTAGCCTCATCGACTTCGACATTTCAGTAAGAGAGAAAATTGTACGTGACTGCCATTAGCAAGGAACCATCTTTATCAAAGTGGTTTGACGTTACTCTTTTGATAAAGAAAAGAGAAAAAAAATAAACATACTGTTAAATTACTTCTCAAGTACCTATCAAAATTGTTAGTGTCCAATGATCGTTATCGTAACATCAGTGAAATAATTCTGATGGAACATGTAATGTTGAAACAAATATATTACACAGTATTTATATGAATTTAAGTATTGTTATAAAAATTCCCTTTACAAACTTTGTGCAAGCAAACTGTGTACATTATTTAAACACGAGAAAAATATGTCCTATAATTGAAAATTGTTTGCTCATTTATTTGCTTGCTGCTTAAAAACTGTCTAAACTTTCTAAGAAGGGGAATATTATTTTTTAAGTCTATAAATATTTTCTTTCAATTTCAAAATTAAAATTTGAAGAAAAAAATAGACTATACTATAATGAACTATGTTTATTACAAGATTTGTAAGAAGCCAATCTGACGGGCGCCAATCGTACAGTTATCGATTACCTGTCGCTAGAATCAAATAGGAGATTGAGCGGGCTTGTGGTTTGAAAGAAAAACCACTGTAGCATATGTGTCCCGCAAGGGTGCTTTTTATCGGAACCATTATAAAGGTTTTCAGAAAGTTGTCGACAGCCTACCCCAGCAAGAACCGCCTGAGAAGCGTACGCTGCCACGACAATACCAAATTCACGAACAAAATACTTTAAATTTATCAATCGTGCTTTAAACAGAGGATCATAATAATATTGTAACGAATTGTATAATTAACAGCGATAGAGTCCACGCTGAATTTTTTTTTTAGTTCAGAATTTAACTTTCATTCGATTGATTTCATATAAAATATCTGATTGATGATACTTACGAAGAAGAAAAATTTACGTACCTACTTTTATTTTTGACTGAACTGAAAATATTCCTATCTACATGTTAATATAGATTTACCATTCAACGAGTTCCATCTAACAATGGCACAGTATTTTGACGTTCACCTTGAAATTGAGAAAGTCCAACTAACAATTGTAGACGCAATATTCTAAAATCTTTCGAAAAAGTGGAATTCTCTAGCCAGAGTAACACAGACACTCTTATTCCATCACCCGTCGCGCAAGCCTATAATCAAAACGCGCAGCAAACATCCCGGCGAACCTAATAACCAAATTAAACAAAATCTATTTATCATTACGATCGTCTCGCGGCGTCATCTGCTCGAAGGCACGTAAATACAAGCTGCGGGGATGATTCGGCTACGCGCATCCGCCGCCAGTCTCAATCTAAAGCTCGTCGGGGGAAATTAAAACGGCGCGCAATCAGTCAACAAAATGCCTCTATCTGGTTTTATTGGTCGAAAAAGCGGGATCCGCGTGGGGGGGGGGAGAGAAATGAAGAGAGAAAAAGGAGGAAGATAGAGAGAGAGAGAGAGAGAGAGAGAAAGAAGGGAGAAGGAGCTGCTCATCCGGAGTTCTGCTCCTTTCGCCGTTTGGCTGTTTGCGATTCAATACGACAGAAACATCGGGGCCCTGGCGAGCCGCCGAAAGGAAAAAGACAAAACGAGCCGACATCGGGGTCCGCAGCAGGCTCCACCGCGAGCTAAATGGAGAAGCTGCGCGGCTAGCTGCGAGCCGAGAAGCCGTCCGGGTGCGGACGACCAAGAGGACTCATGATTCAGTTAGGAGTTTGAGGTTTGAGGTCTGGCCGTCATTATGTCGCCTGCCGCCGTAGCTGGCGGCTTGTCTGACGAAGAACGCCGAGGTGGCGGCCGGTGAAGAAGGAGAATGGGGAGGCAAGAGGAGATGGGGAAACCTGTGGTAGCGGATCAAGAAGGTGGAGAACGAAGCAACAGAAGCGGCAGAACGAACAAGAGAAGAAAGAAGAAGAGAAGGAGGAGGAGGAGGAGGTGGAGGTAAACCGAGGAGGGAAGAGGACAAAAACGAGGCATTAGCGCTGCCCGTGCTACCGTGTGTTCCATGGTCTGGCTGACCGCCCGCTGATGCCCATTTCTACTTACCAAATTAGCATTATTACCCGGCACCGACGCAAAAATGCAATCAATGTGTATATCCGTCGGTACGTATGTAGAATCGAAAAAAGAAGGTGCCGACCCCCGTCGGACGTCGATGTACCCGCCGCGAACCAGTGTTAACGACCCTGATCCTCACCGTCCCCGAAGACGTACGAGTGTAGTTACCTGCGCCGAAGCATCGGTTAACGCCTCCGATGCTTTATACGCGCCACGATTCCCAAAACTTCTTTTCCACGGGGTTTGCTGATTGAACCCGGCTTGAAAAACAGGATTACCTTAAGATTGGCAGTGGCTCGTGCAGAGAGTAGCAGCCTCTCGCACTAAATAAATCTCGAAAGCTCGATCGTTATGAAGGGGCAGGGACGCTTTTATGTATTACGGCTAGGTAAGAAAGAAGAAGACGAAAAGGAAACGTGAATGATTCTATGAGAGTAAAACGACCGATCGACCTTTCAGATATGTATTCACGTGATTAGCCGTGATTTACGGTGGGCTGGAAATTTTCGACAAAGTTTCGAAAGATCTTTCTTATGCGGGACGCGTTCGAAGAATTATGCAGCAGCATTTTAGCGAAATCGACGTACCCCGGCTACGCGACCGAGTTTTTCAGCTACCTGGCCCGCTCGTTTGGTATGCACACTCGAATTTTATGCATATCGGCGTACGTCTCGCAGAGATGACGCTTTTTTATTCCGAAGACGCACGCGTCACGATTAACGTAGTCGATCTTGCCGAGCAATATAATGAGAATGCAACAGGAGACGTTAAATAAATTTTATCATTGGATAATTTAGCATTCTACGAGCAAAACTTTCGATGGAAATTTATTTCGAGAAAATACGTATTACATAATGTTCGTTTTTAGCTTCAGAACTATATCCTACACTATTTAAAAAATTTTCTTTCCATCGCTACGATTTCAAGAACAAATATATCAAAAAGATACGAAACGTTAATCAACACTTGTGCGAAAAAAAAAATCATAATTGCACGTTATTAAATCAGGTGTTGAGAGGCATAATTCTCGGCGAATTCTCACGCTCCCTCTAATTTGTCGTGCGTATAACCTCTGAAATGCCTAGTTTAGCCGGCGTATCGAGAAGCGCAGCACGCCTCGCTACATTTTTGATGGAAGAACTTTAAAATTTATCACGCAATTCACCGTCCATCTACGCTCGAGAAACACACGTTCACGTGATGCATAATCACTTTAATCTTCCGTTAATGAGAGTACCCGCGATCCGTGGGCAACGAGATTCCATAATTTTTTCAACGACGCCCGGTCGCTTCTCCGTTGGTCGTGCAAACAACACAAACTCATGAAATGGCGTTCTCGACACGAGAAGAAGCTCGCGATTCGATTCCTCCAGATGCACGCACGGCACGGCACGCACACGCACACGCACACGCACACGCACACGCATATACAGCTGCACACATACGCAAAACATGTACGCGTGTGTCGCGCCGTGTGCATATATATGTATGTATGACAAGAGTAGCGGAGAAGGCTCGACTTTGGAAGCCTCGGGGCATGTAAGACGTATAGGCTCCCCGTGTTACGCATCCTGCCGCACACGGGGCATACATCACTTCACGTGTGAACCCTCACCACCACCAGCAACATCAGCGCCGGCGACCTCACCTTTTAGATAGCTGCTCGTTCCGTGTTGCTGATGCAGCGCTGCTTTCTCCGTGTGTGCCTGCACCGCGGTGTGTTGGTAATTATTATTACGAGGGATAAAAAGAACAAGCCGGGAGAGAGAAACAGCAGGGATCGGTGCGTGGATCTCCTTTCGGTGTTCCCCTGTAATCAGACAGCCGGACCTGGCTGCTAGGTAGGAGGGGCAGGATGGAACACAGAGAAAGAGAAACTTCAGGCAGACGTATTAGCGTCGTTTCTGATTTAACCTGCTGCATAGACCGACTTAATTGTTTCTATACGAATCATTTCCCCACGGGGGACAACACCGACGATTAAACGTCCTTAAGTTGGGCAAATATTTTTGTATGACTGGCAATATTCCGGTCGACGAACTTTTTAGTATACTTGCGTTTCAACGTTAAAATAGTGATCAATGGAACGTCTAACAAGAGTATGTTTATTATATAATTCATAAGCGTGTCACGTATAACAATGCACGCACACGTGAATGCACTGATAACAGAAATTTCCTGTAGCTACCCTCCTCAATCATTTTCCCATCTATCCAGCTGAAAATTCATTAATTTTGTATAAAACGTCTGAACCTTACTTTTGCCAAACGTTCAATCTTTTCGTCATTATGCAAAATCAAGCAGCGAATGGATTTAAGAAAGATCTAAATATAATTTAAATATAATGAAGAAACTGGAATTGAAAATGAATTTGTGAAAAGGAGTTAAAACACGCTCCATTCGTTCATATGCTCTACTTATACATGACGTACATAATTATCTACCCTATTCAGCTCGCTATATTTCAAAAATGGCAAAAAACAGATACACTAACGCACTCACTTCGCAATTCTCACACATATACACAACTACCTACACTGGAGAGGACATGCTACGATGTTCTCGACACTCGAGTATAGCACACAGATTTCACTCTATTTTACGTATCATTTTCCTGAAATCTATTGCCGAATGCTAATATTCGAATTATGTGACGAAATGATCTTTCTTGGAGGTTGATGTTTCAAAATATAAAACGAAATAAAATCCGATGTACATAATGCGATATTTATTCTGGCTGTCGGTTGACGAGTCAAATTCATAAATTAGAAGATAATCATAATAACCGACCGATGATTTATAAACGAAGTGGCAACTTTTTAGTCGTTGGATAATTGAAACTCGGCAACGTCGGCCGACAAGTCGCGTATGCGTGAAATAAGAAAGCAGCAGCAGCGCCGTCCGGAGGAAATGCACGCTCTCGGTTCGATGCGGGTTAACATCGAATTATCGTTCCGGCAATTATCGTTAGCCGGGTGTAATTAAATTATTTCTTGAAGCCTGTAAGGAATTTAACCCGTTTTACCACTTTTAGAATATCACCCAGATAGCACGATTGTACACACACAAACTACGGGTTTCAGCTACGTAATTACAGGTACGATAATTCATCGACACGCGCACACGTATACACCCTGTTCTTCTCTACGTCTGTGTCTACGTACGAGTTTCGTTAATAACGGTTTGCACGAGGCTAATTAACGTTTCCCACTCCCTGTGGCGCTAATTACGCGTTCTCGAAAAAAACAAAACATGCCCTTATTATCACAGACGAGGTACATGAACAGACCAAGTATCTCACGGCATTTCGTTGCCCGTCATCTGAAATACTTTTTACTGCATAGTAAAAAATCACGAAAGTTCCAACAAGATGAAAGTAAATTTACTCGAATCAATCAAACACTCAGCGTACTTACTGTTAAATACAACAGAATCAAATCAAATATTCTAATTCAATTGTCGATCAGAAATTGCTAGCACAGACTACTGATTTTCATCAATCAATGTAAATGTACAGATTTGATAGACTGTGAATGTCTTTTGCAAATTCATATTTTTCTAAAATAGAATTAGGAACTAAAGCAGAAATTGCTTCAGTCATCTTGTCACTCTGTCTCGGATATTTTATAGAATTTTCTATATTTAGTGCATTCTACGTGCAATCTTTTTTTGTTAGTGTCAAAAAGATTTGTAAAATTGATTTAACAAGATAAATTTAATTACCATTAAAGAGGACATCAATCCCTCTAAATTCCATAGTCCATGTCATTCCATCTTTCATCCATCCATTTGGAAGTTGGTGAATCTGTAACAAACTCATTTGTTGGATTATTAGTTTAAAAAAATTTAACACAAAAATTCCACGCCACTAAAACACTTGGAAAAAGAAAGAAAGCAAATGAATAGTCAGAAGAACTATTGAAAAGGAAATTGCGACACAATAGCCAGAAGGGCTACTCGAGAACACCACGATACAGTAGCCAGAAGGGCTATTAAAAAAACAAGCAAGTCCTAGTCAACAATACAATAACCAGAAAGGCTACTGTACAATTACTTACATCACGAATCCGAGCAACAAACCGTATCTTGTTTCGCAACACTAATTCACTAGCATTAATTGTGAAATAGAAAATTTTCAAAATCAAACGCGAAGAGTGCTTCGTCATGTTAAAAACTCCCGAAAATAAGTACGCAACGTTATTAATCTATGCACTCATGTTTAAAAATACGCAACACTAATTGCGACGCGTCCAGTGCAACCATGCTGGAGGTTGCTGATGAATGACCACTTCTGCACAGCTCTTGTAACAGCATCAGGTGATCCAGGAGCAGGCACAAACTTCCACGAATTCAGTGGAAGAATTTGGGCATTTTGTAAACTTCAAGAAACGCGATCATTCATTACGCAACACTAAGAGGCAAACTAATCGCGATCGAACAATATCGCAACACTAAGTCGAAAATCCAAATTCAATGAAAATTATTATTAACAATACAAAAGCTACTGTATGAACAAAAAGTTATTTCAAATATTCTAACACTGTAAAATTAATTAATAGCAATGACTCTATAATCTAATTTAAAACAATAGAAAGCAAGACAAATTTTACTGTGTATAACACCAAGCCAACTATAAAAATTCAAATCAAAATTGCAAAAGACAATCGCGGTGTCATAATTCGCAACTCTAAAGCAAACACGATTATCATTTCTTCGCAACTCTAATTTAAACCGTAATCAATCTCTCGCAACACTACAAAGAAAAACCGCGATTTGCCCAAACCGTTGATGAGCGGTGATGAAAAAGGAAAAAAAAATACTAAAACTATAAATACTAAAAGAGCATAGTGACAAAGTAGTAACGAGAATGACTTCCCATGCTCTGGAATCATTTAAATGATCCAGAGGATGAGAAGCCATTTGTTGTGACCCTCTTCGTGGCAGTTTGCCGGGCCTCTTCGGCTTTTAGCCTCTTCCGTCTTCGAGCGCAATGCCCGCTGAAACTTATGTCTAGCTCGAGTCTTTCTAATCGCAAACCAAAAAATAACTTATAAAGGTGAAATAAAAAGATAAATCGCGAAAGCTGATTCAACTGCACATGGACGACCATCGATCATAGTGATCGTTGTCCGTTCGCACGTGCGTGCTCGAGCAATACCTATATGAACGTTCGTTTCGGGACCTACTCGCGACCTATCCGCGACCACGACCGCGATACTAAATTCGAAAAATCGAAGAGTAAAACCNTCCCGGGACGCCTCCGACACCCGAGCTTAACACACAACTTTCACACTCTAATTTACGTACCATTTTCCTGAAATCGACTGACAATGGCTAGCGACCATTGCGTGAAACGTGATTAAAACACGTTTATATTTACAATTATATGTGAAATATTAATAACTGAGAAAAAATGTATGTAATTTCTATAGAAATTAAAAGTGCAAGTTAACTTGTAATTATTATATTGTATCATATTATATAATTGATAGTATAATTAATAATACAATTATAGTGTATTTAATAAGTATTATTATGATAAATTCGTATTTCAAATATTTTAAATATTTATAATGAATGGAAACAATAGAAACGACGCAATTCCACATCCTAACCACACATACATGCGGAAAATACGTCGCGCACGATACGCTAACACATTGTCAGTCGCTGAGAAATATTTTATAAAATTACAAACTATGGTCATCGTGCCCAATGTCTTTCACCCACCCAAGTAGCACCTGGGCACGTGAGTGAGATCCTGACAATGGAGACGGAAGGGGTTAAACCTGAAAATCCTGAACTAAAAAAATGATTAGTTTTGATAGATGTAATTTGTATCTAACGAACTATTGCATTATTTTGTTTCAAACTCTAATGACTTTACTTTTTCAGAAATTATTGACATTGCAAGAAAATAAAGAGAATGAATAAGACTTGAATTTGTTAAAAAAGATATTACAAACAGTTTAAGAATTGACTCAATAAAAATCAAACAACTGATTCCAAATTAAATATTAATAGAAATACTCTCAGGCGACTTCTTCATCAAAGCATTTTCGAAAATGCGAGAACAGTGATCAAACTTGTTGATTTGATTCAAAAATCTGCCTATCGCGAAGTATCTTCTTGCACATAAAATTTCATACATTTTTTCAAAAAAAATTCTAATCTATTATATTTAAAAATATATTTAAAAATTCTACTAAAGTTCAGAATTATAAAACTCAATTAATTAAATCATTTAATACCGACATAAAAGAAAAGATGAAATTAAAAATAATTAATTATTATAACAAAATGTATCACCAATATCAATAAGTAATAACTGCATCTTTCATAGCAACGAAGTTGGAGGATATCCATCTTCTCTACTATGATATGCTCAAACGAAATCGTTTTAATAATTAATTATTCATAAATATTTATAATTTATCTATTCATATGGATATATTTTGATTTTATAAGTAATTACTATAAATATATATATTCTAATTGTTAAAATCGCGATGTGCAAGAAGCCTGATCTAATACATAAAAAATCTGAAAAAATTGTTACTACTCACGGGTACAAAAAATACCCGCGGTCACTATGCTCATCAAAAATTCTACGTATACAATCAGTCACCCGTGCCGATTCGGATCTTTCATCCTACGACATGATTGAGTGACCGGAGGAACATAAATGCATGCGACTCACGCAATAGATGTGAAAAACATTCGATGCCGCAAGTCATCGATGCTGCACTGGAGCAGAGAAAGTTATCGTGAAGACTCTCATCAAGTAGATACCACTGAAAATCCCATGGTGAACGCCGTGAAAAATTTCTGAAGAAAAAACATAAAATATTTTGTTTTTAAAAAATACAATGCTATTTATGAAAATTTAAATTTTAATAATGATAAAAGTTGGGACTAATAATTTTGAATGCTTTTATTTTATAATTATAATTTTATATTCGATTTCAGTAGAAAGAAAACTATAGAGAATAAAATTTAAATACAACGTGCTAAAGTACTTACATGTTTAGCTTTTGAAGCATCATAAGATTCTTAGAGATTTAGAGGAAGTGAAGACTGTAGAAGATCTGTAACAAAACATCAAATTATACTTTGTTGTCAAATTTGAAAAATTGAATAAATTGAGATACGATATATACTTACGATCTTGATCTCCTGTAGAGGCCTTATCCTCTTGAGCACTGACTCTAATACCGAAAACAAATATTGCACAAAAAAAAATACAAAAAAAGAAAAATAAAAAACTATCTACTTGTTAAGTAACAATCGACGAACTCACTGACTCTAATTTCGCGAATTACAATTTGAATGAATTATTTAATTTAACAAGAGGCATTTTGCTCAAAAAATTATGAAAATACTTCGCAACAAACTGACTCTACAGACCACTTTGCTCGCGGTCACAAAAACTATCTGAAAATAAATATTCGAAAATAAAGCTGATTATTAAGGGGAGAAAGAAGGATACGTTTATTTAGAAAATACTACTATTTTTCTAGAACATGATTGTAAAGGAACTTGAATATATATTAAAGATGTAGTTGTAAGTTATAAAATATATCTCAATACTGAATACTATAAGTAAAAGACGAGTATTGTATTCTGAATGTTCGTTATTAGAATAGGAAGTATGCAAATTAATAATATATAACGTCAAGTGTTATAAATATTCAAAAAATGTTTCACAAGTCAAAATTTCGAAGCAAAATGTAGTCTTAAGAAATAATATTACGAAAAACGGGTGTAAAATCTTGCTTTGAACTGTTTAATTACGTATCAATCGTTTATGTATACCTAAAATAAATGTTACCAAATTTCCGTCAAAGAATATCAGATTGTCCATTAATAATCGTGGCGTCTATGTGTTTTATCCTATCTCTGGAACAACCTGCACAAAAAGAAACCAAAAGTTAGAACAATATAGAACATGTATGTCAAGTGAAGGCAAACGTGTAAAAATGAAACGATAATCACATCAAATTCTACTACAGAAATGTACGAGATAAGCTACCGGTAACCGTACGAGTGAAATTGATGATTGAAGAAAAATCCACGCGAAAAATTTCAATGTATTACATGATTTCATTACCGTAATGCTCAATTAATCGTTAAACACAAACGTATTAATTAAATGATACTATTAATAAGGTATAAATGGAAGTAAAAGAGTGTCGAAAAAGCGACACTATCGAAGAGACGCTACCGATGGTTAGAAAAGATTACGAACTTAACGCGACGTAATACGTGTTGTTACAAAATTCGAGAGCCGAATGACTTTCCGCGACACGTCTCTAGCAATTGAGAAAATAGTAGGGGATGGAGTGAACTTGAACGAACAGGCACGATAAGACGAATATAAACATTCCCGACACGTTAAGTCGGAAGTGTTTATTTGTTTTCTGTTTATGTTGTTTTCAACAACGAATTTCGAGCCTCAAGACCTTCTACACCTTACTTATTTGAGAAATGGAAAATTTTATTATATTTACAATAAAAGTGTTATTTTACTATTAAATACGTACATTCTTAATGAATTATTATTGAATTTAGTATTAGAATTATTAAAAATTACGCAGTATGAAGTTAAAGAAACAATAAATAAGTAGAAAATTTTGTAATAGAAGTATGTGTGTAAAATAAAATACATGTATATATACAATGAGTTAGTAAATTACAAGGTTACAATATTTTTACTAATTAGAATTGAAATTAAATTTTGGTATAAAATTATAAATAACTTTCAGCATAGTATGTTCTGTTTAAATGTTTATACACGATTATTTCTTTAATTGTTAAAAATTATATGTAATAATTATTTGGTTAACTCTTACCTTGAGTTGAAGCTAAAAATGCACATTTTATCTTAAAAATTCACAACATAAACATTAATCTAAGAGCTATTGATGTAAATTTTTACCTGAGAACTGCTGGAAGATCTTTGTGCATGATTTTTCTGAATAACGCTTCCTTCTTTACAGATGAGGTGTGCTCCTTTCCGCCATGTTTGCCACTTAAAAATATTAATTATTTCGATAATCGTAGGAAGTATATTGCATTTTTCACCGCGGGGGCGCTGTAATCGCCACTTGTTAATCCCAATACGCGCGCATTTCACAGAAAATATTAACCTGGAATAAAAAGTAAAAAATCCTGTTCTGAATCAAACACAAAAAATTCATAAGAAATTCTTAGAAAAGAACGAAAATTATTATTAAAAGATAGAAAATTATTTCTTTCTATTAATTGTTGAAAATTACACGTAATAATTATTTGGTTAAATCTTACCATGAGTTGAAGCTAAAAGTGCACATTTTCACAAAAATTCACAATACAAACATTCACATGTAAATCTAACAGCTATTGATTTATATTTTTACCTGAGAACTGCTGGAAGATACTTCTTTCTGGATAATACTTTCGTCTTTACAGATAAACAAGACGTGCTCCTTTCCGCCATGTTTCCCCGCTAAAAATCGATCGTGAGAAATCTCGATTATTTCGATGATCGTAGGAAGTATATTCCATATTTCACCGTTGGGGCGCTGCAATCGCGCGTTTCGCACGAAATAATAACCTGGAATAAAAAATCAAAAATTTTGATCTAATACAGAAAATTCATGAGAATTTTTTAAAAAGAAACGAAAATATTCAAACCTGATGAAAAATTGTTCTTTAAATTGAGACATGAGAAATTTTATTACATTACGCAGTAGAATTATTGTTTTAACCATTAAATACGTACATCCTCAATAAATTATTATTAAATTTATTGCAATTGTTAAGAATTACGCAATATGAGATTAAAGAATAAACAAATGAATAGAAAATGTTACAGTAAAAGTAAAAGCATATTTTATATATATATATATGCATATATATAATAGAAAGGTAATCATATTACAAGGTCACAATGGAAATAGGGTTAGAATGGAGATTAAATTTTTATTTAAAATTATAAATAACTTTTTTAGCATAGTATGTTCTGTTTAAGTGTTTATATGCGATTATTACTACAATTGTTGACAATTATATGTAATAATTATTTGGTTAAATCTTACCTTGAGTTGAAACCAAAAATACACATTTTATTTTAAAAATTCACAACGCAAACACTAATTTAAGAGCTATTGATTTATATTTAACCTGAGAACTGCTGGAAAATCTTCTTTCTGGATGATTTTTCTGAATAACGCTTCCTTCTTTACAGATAACGCGTGCTCCTGTCCGCCATGTTTACCGCTTAAAAATTGATCGTGAGAAATATAGATTATTTCAATAATCGTAGGAAGTATATTCCAAATTTCACCGCTGGGGCGCTGCAATCGCGCGTTTCGCACGAAACGATACCCTGGAATAAGAAATGAAAAATTCTGATCTAATACAGAAAATTCGTGAGAATTTCTTGAAAAGAAACGAAAATATTCAAACCTGAAAAATTGTCAATACTTTAAATTGAGACATGAGAAATTTTATTATAGTACGTGGTAAAATTATTATTTTAACCATTAAATACGTACATTCTTAATGAATTATTGTTGAAGTTAGTAATAAAATTGTTAAGAATTACACAGTATAAAGTTAAAGAATCAACAAATAAGTTGAAAACGTTATAATAGAAATGTATGTATAAGAGCACATAATAGAATACACACATATATAGCAATGAGTTGTCAATTACAAGATTACAATATTTGTAATGGTTAGAATTGAAATTAAATTTTGGTATGAAATTATAAATAACTTTTAGCGTAGTGTATTCTGTTCAAATATTTATATGCCATTACTTCTTTAATTTGTGGAAATTATATGTAATAATTGTTTGGTTAAACCTTATCTTGAGATGAAGGCAAAATGCACGTGTTATAAAAATTCAAAACACAAACACTAATCTAACAACTATTGATTTATATTTTCACCTGAGAACTTTTGGGCGATACTTCTGGATAATTCTTCTGGATAATACTTTCGTCTTTACAGATAAACAAGGCGTGCTCCTTTCCGCCATGTTTCCCCGCTAAAAATCGATCGTGAAAAATATCGATTATTTCGATAATCGTAGGAAATATATTGCATGTTCCACCGTTGGAGCGCTGTAATCGCGCGTTTCGCGCGAAATGATAATTTGAAATAAAAAATAAAAGATTCTAGTCTAAATCAAATACACAAAATTCATGAAAAGTTTTCAAAAAGGAAAGAAAATATTTATACACTAGATAAAAAATTGTCAATACTTTATACTGTTATAATTTCGTGAAAAAAAAATTGTAGGACAATAACTTGATTTTATTTTAAAGAGCCTCCACTTTAAAGATCCTAAGTCACTTCTTTTTCCTCACATAAAATTTAACAATTGTAATTCAAAATTTAATACTAAATGAAAGAAGGTTAATAGGAAAAATACTCACTTTTAATGATCTTTAATATAAAATAATTTTTAGTAATAACTGAAGATTCATTGAATTTTATATTGATATGTATTGATAAACAAAAGCACAACAAACATTATTTTATTAAAATTATTTTGTGACATTTCTTGTTTTTTCTTCTTACCAAATGATTGAATAGTACGATCGTTGTCATGTATATCATCTCCTTTGAATAAAAAAACTAAAATAAGATATCGTTATACTAATGCTCAACTCTTTAAATACCTGATGCATGTAAAACTTCTGAATAGCCCGAGGGAAGATTAGGAACTCGAATCGGTGGAATGTATTACGGGACAGTGGCACGGCATGCTTTGTAAGGGAGACACGTGCATCACATGTTTAAGCTTTAAATGACGCTCAGAGTCCAAACATGTCGCGGACAAGTTAAAGCTTACACAACTCACCGCGACAGCATCCTTCTTTAACCTTTTGCAATTCAACGCACTTCAGAATCTAATAAATCACCTGAAAAAAGATCGTAAGATTAAGTACGGTATTGTACAAGATGCGAATTGTTTTATGAAAATGTTGGTTTCTTGTTCACATAATGATATCTCATTCTTAGTTGTACAAGAATAAGATTAACATCTATCGAATATTTATTGTGCGTGAAATATAACATTATATTTAAATCAATGATATTACATTTCCTGGATTAGTATTTCACACTAATATTCTTGTATGTTAAATTTTGAATCATGTATCTTTCTAAAATTATATTTTATATAAGTAGTTCTTATTCTATTTCTTTTATAGATGTTCTATCTCTTTAAAAAATGTTATCTAATCTCAATATTCTCGTTATATTTGATAATAAATTAGTAATCAAACGCAACTTTACAAAAAGAGGAAAATATATTGCCTAATATGAAAGTATAAAATACGTACAATTTTTGCATGATATAGTTGCAATGCAAAAACAGAAATTAAAGACTCAAGAGAGGGTGTCACAGTGTCAGCTACGGTGAAAAATTTGCCAATTAAAAAAATCTCATTTCTCCCGGTAACGAGGGGTAGCGAGCAATTAATGTCAACGGCGAAAATGATTTATGGGGTGAGGAGGGAAAGATGTAGGTCGTAGGCGAGAGGCTAGCTTATCATAAATTAATGAATTATCAGTGCTCGGTATGGAGAGCACGAGGGAGGAAGGAACGCGCGCGCACGTGGTACGTCAATATGGTATTTAAAATATTCATCGATGCACTCCGATGTACAAGAAATTTTCTCTAAGCCCTATTTATATCACGTAAAACTTTTATGCTTGCCGATAATTTCCTTTGGAATGAAAGCACCGATGAAAAAGAAAATTGAAACAATAGTGTACAATAACTCATCACTCATCGCCAGTTATTGAGAATTGTATCAATTTGATCATTTATGATTCTTACCAGAAATTCAATTAAAACGTATATTACGCATAGATCATCTCCAGTTTGATCATTTATGGTTCTTGCCAGAAATTCAATTAAATTGTATATCATACATAGATCATTTCCAGTTTCTATTTAACTAAAAAATCATTAACAAGAATATAAAATCATTAACAAGAATATAAAATAATTGAACTAGATCAAAATGTACGTTCACCAGCGAAATATGACTTAGTAAAGTAACATAGTACAAATTAGAATATTTCACCATTTACCTTGATGTATTCTTTAACTTTTATTCATTTTACTATCTTTTTCTCAAAGAGATAATAATTCTGAAAGAGAACATAATTCTTTTCCTCATTTACGATCTATTAAGAAGACGCCTAAAATTAAAGACTCAAATTAAAATGATATTCAAATTAAAATTAGATTTAGAAAATTAAACTTTAAAACCTTAAAACCTTAACCTTAAATTGAACCTTAAGTTAAACAACTTAAAACCTTAAATTAAACAACTTAAAAAGAATGAAACATGAGTGTGAAAACATACGTTGACTCGGAATTGTTTTTATCACTTATTTTTTAATCAGTATGCTCATTTGTTTTATATACGAATAAAAAGTAGATACACAACACAAATATTGTATTTTTCCCAAAAATCGTGTCTCTCTCTAAACGTTATTGCATATTCCTACATCGTCGACTGTAGCTGCTTACGGGAAACATAACTGACCAATCAACCTGTAGGAGGCGCCACTGTCGCCAACATGGCCACGTGCTAGACGTGTTTACGCGAACTGCGTCATCTTTCGTATTTTTCTTGCTCGTACACCAGAGTGTTAGCAACGAGATTACGGTGCTGAGTATCGTCATGTCATGCGTGTGTGACTGACAGTCATTAACGTGCTCCTCGTGGGCATGGCGGGTGTGGATGCGCCTCTACCACGGTGCACCTGCAACGTCAGGAATCTGGCTACCTGTTCCGCTGTCAATCAGGATTCACCCACGAGTAGAGTCGTAAGAAGTTACAGGCCACATGGAAGCCTCGCCAGATTACTTTACGACAAACAGAAGGCGGACGAACAGCTCGAAGCGTACGACAAAACTCAGGTAAATACTCAGCGCAATGTAACTAGGTTACATTTCCAATTCAATCCTACATATCTGTACCTAAACCGCGCGTACTCCGTTCTTCATATCGCCGCCTGAGGTCACGTCAGTGGCCTCAGGACCGTAGATACATTATGGTGTCTCCGAATACACTGTTACAATTATATAATTTCTCTTTTTTTGTCCTTTGCTTGGACGATTCATGAAATATTCAACCATCAAATTAATTTTACAATGAACTCGTTCTTAATAGGCACGCATATGTATGTAGATGTATTTTGATGTAAAAGAAATTCACGTTATCATTTCACACGTTACTTGGCCCTCAAGTTCGATACAGGTTTGGTCGTGCTATGTATATTGAAATCTGGAATTTGTTTAGTGGGTCAGATAAGATAGCAAAATTTCGAATGCAGCTGGTTCATGCGTTATTTTCGTGTTATTATTCGACGCTTAACCAAAGTACGTTTCTTGCTGACCTTAATTTAATTGAAATGACGTCGAGAAGAAATGTTTTTTTTTTCTCCGAATGAAGAATAAAGAACCTCTTGAATCTAGTCCTGGTAAATTCCGAGTGGCGCACGGGCCAACAGGATAATTGAGTTGCCGGGGGAGGAAGTAGTCACTATGGCGAAAGCAAGAGGGAGGGAGCAAAGAGAGCGGTAATAATTAGTACAATTACCGCACAAGGCTAACCACTGACTAGCCTCTCCTTCCTCGAACGACGCTACTCAAGAGTCAAGAGCATGCTCGGTAATTATGGGATAATTACGTTCTTGATATTCCTGAAACATCCTCAAACACTGATCCGGACCACTATCCAAAGTGTCTCGCTTCGCTCTATTTATAATTATCCGTCCCTACGGCTCCCTCCAATTTAACTTTTTTTCGAAGTCACGGTCGGTCACGCCAAGACTGTGATCATGCTACATCTATGAAAGCAGTCATAAGTCAAAAGTCTGCGAGCTTGGATACCGTTAGTAACGCTAGTTAGTTGCACAACTTGGAACGTCCATTCTATTAATACCGACGACAGCGTGTCATAGTTCGCGTTTTGAGTCCTCGTTGCCACGTGATTGTGAACAGCGTTGAAAATGATGGTGCAGTTAGAAAAAAATAGATTCTTGATCCGACTGTAAAATAAAGTTAACATGGATAATTGAATTCAGAGGTCGGCCAGGTGAGATAAGATTAAGAGTGTTTGAAATGGAGGGAACTTAAGATGGTGGGAGGGTAAAATTTCTTTGATTTCTGTGATAAAAAAAATATTCTTGAATTATTTTGAAATCAGAAGTTACGCGTGATGTTTCGCTTAGGTTCTTTAGCAAAACTCTGAAAAGTGAAATGTATTTATAATATATAGTATCACATGCACGTTTGGTATTCGTGTTTTTTTTTTTTTTCTATTTTCAATCATTAAGATTATAACTTTCTGCTATAAAACTTTTTTTTAAATGTATCTGCCTGAAGAACGATGAGGCGTTATAACCTGTTTCTTCAACTAATTCACGTTAAAATTTCATGTTTAAAATTCGCGAACGAATAAAATTTCCATGTTGCCGAAATTCCTCGCGAAACGAAGTCTCGTAAAGTTTTTGTCCTCCAGTCTGAGCCACGCTTTGAGCTTATTTCTACCTTCAAACAACAATCTCGAACGCGTCTTTTACATCTACGTCGTTTCACATCCGGCCAAAAGGAAAAACAGGGGAAAAAGAAACACACCCCTTTACGTTTTCCATTACGTAGCTACATAGGTTGGAAATCCGTAGAAAGTCGACTGGCACGCCCGACGCGTCCGATCGCGTATTTATTCATCTAGCGGAAGAAAGAAGCTTTTATCGGTGTTTGCGAGAACCTTTTGCCGCGCGACAGAGAGCAAATCGATTCGGAGAGCCGCTCGCTCGAGCAGGTGCTCGCAGGAAAAGGGAAGAATCCCATTCGGTCGCGTGAAACGAGAAATTTGAAATTCGTGCAGAGGGACGCCCCCGCGAGATTTCCCTCAACCCTCAAAACGCCGACCGAAATCGAGGCGAGACGTCGCTTCTCTCCCTCTCCTCCCACCCTCCCATCCTTGCGTAGCAGGCACTAGGTGGTTCTCTGTGAACCTGCCATCGCCTAATATCCCTGAGCAGTCTGAAAACTTTACTCTCAGAGCCGAGTGGCGTGGATGCGTCGACCCAGTGGTGTTTTAAGGTTTTTAAAAGACTGCTGGCACCGTTCGTTTCGCTTGCGGATCCTCCTCTGCAAGAGAGAGACAGCGGAATAGAGAGAAAGAGGGTCGCGTAGGGCGCTGCTTTGAAATATTAAGTGACTGATGGATGAGACTCCTGAGGGGAAGAAAGAGAAAGCCCCTATACCCGAGACAACCACCACTGCAAGATGCTTCCGTTCTTTTTGCGTTCCCTAGCCCTACACGAGAGTGTGTCCCATTTCTTAGAAAATTTTAATTCGTCTTCGCCGTCAACCAGCTCGCGGGAAAACGCGCGTATCTCAAACTCGCTCGTAATGGTAATGTAGCAGCACTCGTGATAATCACGTTTATTACCTTCCTGAAGTGTGGCAAAGGGAAGTTCTGATTGCGAGCAACTTTGGCGAGGTTAATGACGATTCGCTTTGACCATGAATTTCTCTGTTTGCTTGATGAGGTCCAACTGGTAACAGTGAAACGCAGTTTTAAGTTTAACCTTCTTACGTCCAGGGTATCTCACGATGCAATGTTAATTACGTAACGTTATGGATGAGAATATGAATTGCAGAAAGAAAGATTACATCGTATAGTAATAACGTTAATTGGGATCAAGAAAAGATGTCATAATAATTAACAAAATATGCAAAATAAGGACAGTTATTATATGAAAATTATTTGTTAATGTGGAGCCGATATTTTTCAGTGAACTTGCAAAGAAATATTTTATGGTTTTCGTCTATTATGAATATTAAGAATTTCGAACAGGCTCAAAGAGGCTACGATTATGTAACGTTGGAAGAATGTAAATATTACGTACTGTCTAAGAGGAAGAGATTATTTTTGAACGTGAATTATAATTTTTCAAAGATTATTTTTTCTCTTAAGCTTTGTGTCGTAACGATGTATTTTGAAGTAGGTGAGAATTTAAGCGGAATTGCGTTATGGCACGTTAAATTTAACTGTGATCTGCACTGGTCAAGAATCCGGATAACAACTTCTATTTGTGCTCTTTACGCAAAAAATAAAATGTTAATTCGCGAATATTAATTGCAAACGAATCTCAATCGAGTTTTTTAGAATGCAATAATATTTTATTTAATACCATCATAATTTAAAAGACTTGTAGCAGTAAAGCTTGAAGAATATTTATCTGTCGTATTATTTATAATTATCGATCGTACGTTATTTTAAAAATACCAACAGAAACTTGTCTTTTTACTAATTGTAATTCAAACAATTTCTGACACGAAGAAACATAATATAATATATTGTTAATAGTATAGCTTAGGGACAAATAAGTACTCCTTTCTAACAATGCTCTTTCTAATTAATACTCAAATAAGATTGAAGCTCCAATTGCAAGCGAATTTAAATTCTCAATTCTTCTCCATTCTATATGTCGAAACATGAAACAATTCATCAAAATAATCAACTATTAACGAATATTATTCGTATTACAGTGCGTATGTTACAAGAATTCATTTCAATGTCAATCTCTCCCGTAATAACACTGTACGATAAAACCTCAAAAAAAAAAAAAAAGAAAAAAATAAAAAAGAAATCACAAATGACAGTTTGCAAAACGACGGACACAATGATTCGTCACGTCCATCCAAGAAGCACAAAGAAACGCAAACGACAGAAATAAGTGTACGCGGCCGCGTATTCATAGGCTTCGAAGCGCGTTTCGAGATTAATCTCGCGTATGACAAATATACAGAGAGGCCGAGTATTCAGCAGTGGGGAATAAGCACGTGACACGCATAAGCTTAGACTAAATAACGACGATGTAAATAATATCGAGTCATGGTAGTGATTACGCGTTGCGCAGTTGCCGAGAGCACAATGCGACGAACGAATCTAGAGGAGAACGAAGACGAACATAGCGACCCGCTATCGTTCACGCGACGACGTGAAATTGTTTCGAGACAAAGGACAAGCACGGCGATGATACAGCCGCGCGTTTATGGCCACGGGAACGAAATCTAGGATCTTTCACGGCACTTTCGCGAAAGAAGATGTTGTCGGGGACCGCGATAAATTCCTATGGCCGGGTGGATCTTCGTGGATTTATCAAGTTGTATAATCGCGGGCGCGCGTCCCGTGCGCGAGCATGCGTGCGCAGTGGTCTCGCCAGTCTCGAAAAACTGATTTCTGGACTGTAGATCCACGCTCGATCCGCCGAACAAGTCGTATTTATGTCTTTATTCGTACGCCGGATACCGGTTTCCACCGTTGAACACCGATCCATTCGGCGGGATTCTTGTGCGCGTACACGATACGCTTTGTCGCCGAAACTTCTTGCGCACGGAGACGCGAGCGAGTCTCCTCCGATGCGAGGAGAGGGCCGGGTCCCGCCGACCGATTTGAAAGTCGCGGGGCAAAAAACCGCCTTTCGAGCCAAGACTCCGAAGGCTCGGTGAAACGAAGAATTTCATTAAAGCCCAGGCCCTTTTGGTATTTCGTATTTTTGCACGTTTCTTCCACGCCGGTTTCCTGCGAAAAAGTGAGGAGACGTTAGTCTGAGGATATTTTTATTTTTACTTTTCTTGTCATTAGGAGTTGATTCTTCCTTCATTTAAATTGGTGATTTTAGACATTTAGTGTTGTGAGATTTGGTCCATCATTTTTTTTTTCTTTTTTTCTTTATTTAAACATTACTATGAGAAAAAAAAAACGACACTTTGTCAATAACTGACTACAGTTAACGAATTTACGATGCCAGTAGTAATTTTTTATTTGCCACAATAACTATTACTCGGTATTGTACGTCATTGCGGAAGTACAATAACGTACACCAATAAAATCAATTGGCAAAAAAATATTGTGCAAACCGGATTGATCCGAGGTCCACTAACAGATCAATTACGCCGCCTTCATCCTGGTGATTTCGGCGAATTCAAGGTTTATTAACACGTAGTAAGGTATATCATTTCAACCACTTATATCTCTGAAATTGTCGAACGGACACGTTTTATGTGTTGCGCGTGATAGCAACGAGTTGCCATTATCCTGTAAAAGTAGATCAAAATTGAAGTGATACATTTTGGAGCTATTGAATATCCCGTAAGCGATGTTTTTAATCAGTAATCAGATCTGGTAATAACAGAGGATAAATTCAATTAAATTTTTGTCTTTTTTTTTTTACGTAATGCTAAAGATCTTTTACAATAGAATTTAAATTATCCTTTGTGTCTAAGATTGATTTTTCAAGGGCGATTTGCGCACTTTGCTTTTATTTATGGGTGTATATACCTAATTAAATTTGTTAACAAACATTATCTCGAATATATCGACTGACAAACATAGAAAATCCAGCAAAAACTTGGAAAATTCGTTAAAGAAAAGTAATCTACAACCAAAATTTTATTTACTTAGAAAGGAACCAAATTGCAATTAAACGAATAACAGATGCGAGTAACAAGATCATTTAACAATACATCATTTGAAACATATAAAACATAAGAAAGGTATAATCTGCAACATGCAAAAATAGAACGACAATACTTGGATCATTTGTTATTGAAATCGTTATCTTAAGAAGAATTCACAGCGGCGGCAATAGCGCCTGATAAACAATCGATTATTGACTAACTTTTTTATCTTCCTACGAAGATCGAACGTCCCACTCAACCATTATCCACAAATAAAAGGAAAATTCAATCTTTTCAATCTACGCTAAAATTTGTTCATAATTTAATTGTCTTAATATCTAGAAACACTTTCATTCTCAATATTGCGTCTTTGAAACAATTAAACAATCGCCTCCGCTATCCTCCTAGACGAAACGATAGAGGTTCTTTTTTATCACACGTGTGGCAAGTGTGGTGCCCGCGGGATCGAGATCGAGATCGAGATCGAGGAGCAACACATTTCGGAGCCTCTCGTTAACGTGGTAGCTCGAGCCGATAAACGTGGAGGGGGGGCTCGCCGCGACGAAGGCTGTCAAAGTGACGCGTGGAATAGTTGGTAAAACGAGATTGCCGCATGCAAGGTGTTATCCTTCGCGACAAGGTAAATTAGCGAGTGTACAGAAGATTTTCGCGCACAGCCTATACTTGTTACAAGCTCCAACAAAGGCATATCGCTTTCGATATATCGTTCCTTTCGAACAACAAAGCGGCGAGGACACCAACCGAACGAAGGGAAAAGAAAAAAATCCGAGAGGAAAGAAAAAGAAGTATTAACAAGTTACGAACAACAGCCTCGTGAACGTTACGAAGAGAAAGAAAAATATATTATCCGATGCACGGAGAAGAAGACGATAGTCCTTTCCGTACGCGAACACACGACCGATCGATGAAGAGAGGGGTGAGAGGGTGAAGAAGGCTGTCATAAAGGCCGTGGAAAACGTTGGAAAGCCTGTTGAAAAAAGTCTGAGAAAGGGGACGATGAGACGGTCGGAGCGGCACACATCGTAATTTGCAAGTTATTTTACGCGGCTATACGGATCGGATAACGAAGCCGCGGGACGGACACAGATCGTTATCGGCTCGTTCTCGAAATATTCCTCTGGGGCACCGCCGGTAAGTCGAGGAACGTAGGTACAGAGAGTAGATACGTAACCAGAGAGTGCTCTTCCAGCCGTTTCACGCATGATCGATCGCGTCTCGCGCCGGCCAAAGGGACTCCAAATGATTATATCGGTTCCATCCGTGTTTACTTGTACAGGGTGTTTCAGAGAAGGTTGAATATCAGTGGGTCCAAATATCATTAATTTCGGAGAATTGAAAGACAACTCATTTTCATCAATGACGTGCGTACTTGCAGCATGCAAAAGTATTCGAGCACAGACGAATGTAAGGATAATTATTAAAAGAATTATTTTGAAATTCCATCCAGTATAATAAAACTTGACGTATAAGTAAAATCTAGAAAATATTTCTCACAAACGTAATCTCAATATCCAATGAAATCTTTAACACATATTAATATATGTTTGCAGTAAATGTCTTGTAAATTTTATATAATCGTGACGGTAATGTTTCGTGATGAATTTCAAGATATTTTATATAACACAATATAAGATAGTACTTCACTGATGAAAACGTCTTACAACAATTCCAAAATTAATAATATTTAAATCCACGTTTGTTAAAACGTGTTTGCTTTTTTATTTGATAGGTGCTTCTAATGTTTAGCGTCAACTTTCTGAAACACCTTGTATATAGCTGTGCTGGCTGATAACGATCCGATTCATTTTGCATCATCGCGGATGGCACTTGCAAATAATTTCGAATCCACCATGTACGAGAACGATCGTCCGTGAAATAGTTATAGCTTTTTCTCGAGCGGAACCAACTATGCCCAAGAAGATAGTTGATTACGATTGGTTTAGCTACGTGTTCAGCCCTGATACTGATTTAAAATATTGCAAGAAAATGCCTGTTCTTCTGACACGTGTGGTATTAGAAATTTATTTAGTCGGACTCGACGTACGGGTGTTATTATTTAGTTCGTATTAGATTTTATTTGTGACTGTAAACGTTTGTAATTATATAATTAGCTAGTGCATATTTTAATATTTTATAGAAGTACGTAGAAATAAAAATTTTAGCTATGAACCAATTCCAGAACTACCTTTTTATTTGGTTTCGAGATTAAATACGCATTCGTGTCATCATTTTAAATATTTCAAAAATATTGACTATCGTAAACAGACTATTTATGCAAAATTGAACTTCCTTTCACCCATCGTATTTTGAATATTTCACATGTCTTTTTATAATATATTCAGTACATTTCTTCTGTTTTAATTGTTCAATAAATGCGCAAAAATTTACGATTTAGTTATTTAATTTTGTCTTAAATTTTGACAAAACTTCGTGGATTTATCACCTATCTTTGTACGAGTACCTACAAGGCAAGCCACATAAATGTGACAAAGACAAGACTTGCTTTCACGATACAGAATCTTCGTTGTAGAGTCGCTGCTATCGTAGATCATATCGACTGCCTGGAGGATTTAGGAAACTGGAATTACCTCTCTTTTCGCGCAAACGAACTGATATTCTAGGCGCGGCCAGCTTCGTTAGCCGATCGTCGATCTCGATGGAAACTCCTCACGGTTAGTTACACCGACGCTTTTTCTGCACACCATTGCTTTTCCAATCAAGACTCTCCGTGCCGAAATGCTCGCAGCGTGAATCTTCTGAAAAAGGGCACCGACGTTTTTGCGCCATCGCCTTCCGTTATTATTGCTCCACTCTTCCGCAGTAAAAAGAAAATTAATTGAAATTTTTCTTTCAACTGAAAGTGTCAGTATACGTCTATTGATTTTCAATAAGAATAGCCTATACGCATAGAGAAGATAATGTTCCTTTCTTGTTATTGAATGTACGTGGGGATTTAATAAATAAAATGAAGATCACGCGATAAGATTATTTTCACGTCGCTCGATTTAAGTTGACTTGCTGACACCTTATTAATTGAAAACATAATGCAAAGACATATTACTTTAAATCTTGAATCTGTATAAATCTGTAATAAATCTGTCTTTAAATTAAATATATATATATATATATATTCTTGCTATTTATCTTCGTATCTTATAGATTTAAAGCAATATATCTTAATATATTTAAATCTAAATTTAAATATGTTAAATATATTACTTTAAATCCATCAAATACAAAGATGCAAGAGTATACGTATCTAATTTCTGAATCGGGTAAAAGAGTAGAACATGAATCTTTTAGTGATTCTCCTATAAAAAGTGAAAGATGAACTGTTACATGTTTTTCTCTATAGTCCTCGAATCGTATAAATTTAGTATTCAAAAATTACAGAAATTAATGCAAAAATTGGCAGCGCTAAACCTGCACGATGATATAAATCTTTTTTTAAAAGTCTCCAACACCTCGAGCTAGCGAAGTTGATAGTGGCATTGATCGACAAAGGAAGAAGAACACTGGAAAGATCGTTGGCTCGAAACGTGGAAAACGGGTGGAGAAATCTGTAGCATTTGCATCGGCAGGGTTAATCTTCAGGGCATATCGTTGGTCGTCGTCGTGGTTGTTGGTGAAATCACGCGGCAAGTTCAGAAACGTGGAAAGATGGCGTCGATCCTCTCACACGGCGCCAATATAACGCCCGTTGGCTCGCGCCCGCCGCTGCTGCCGCCTGCAGTAATAACATAATGGCACAGGAAGAGAATGCGTTTGACTCGCGATCCAACACGACTCCGGAATCCGAAGAGTTCCACGTACGAGCGGCCAAACATCCCTAGTATTCCTCGCGAAAAGCATAAACCACTCGACGAGCGTTGTTTATCGTAGACAATTTACGCCAGGTTTACGCGTGCTCCCTCCGCCGCCCTCTCGATCCCTGAACACTGGAGAGAGATTTCCAGAAAAAAGGAGCACCGAGGGAAACTCTCGCTTCATTGAAGGAAACCAACTATGTGCGCGTGTACGTAACAATGATCGAAAGAGAGAGAACGAGATTCAAGATTTCGCGATTCGATTTACCCTTGGCAGAATTCCATTTTATTGGACGAATGCCGGATACCTGAAAGTATAAATGATCCAGTGAGCAAGATATAATCGCGGGGACAATGCGTGCCGTGCTCGTTAATTCTTTCGTTGTTAATTAACTGTTGCACAACTGTGCGCGATCAGTAAAGATTTATTATACTTGCGTACAACAAACGTATCGCGATATCATAAAATATGATATTCAGTGAGTAAATTGTTACAAGAATCTATGTGATTTAATTTAAAAAAATCGATAATCTGTGAGTCGAAGAAATTATCAAGCACAATTCACATCATTTGGAATTTCGACGAAAACAATCTGCAATTTAGGTATCTTTCTTTAAAAGCAGTATATTGATGTTGTGATATATGAATTATTATTTAACATCGAAATATTACACGAAGGAGTAAGTTGTAAGTAGGACAATCAAAAATATCGTAACCTTGAAATACTTCCCCATTGACGAAGAATAATACGATGCCACGGGTTATATGGCTAAGTTTACGTTTCACAAGTTTTCCTATGCACTGCAGTGTAGCGCCATAAAGAGGCACATAACCATTTCGGGCCAAGTGTGTTGAACACGACCTCTGCACAGACCTCGTACAGTCGAATTGTGACGTGAAATTTCTTTTTCGTTTTTAGCTCGCCTTAAGTACTGATTATCAAGCACGTTTATCGCATTGCTTTTTACTTTCCATTCTTCTTTTTCTTCTTCTTTTTTTTTTTTCTTTTGCTTTTACGATACCGTGTTTCACGTTGAAACTTTGTTGACTGAAAATAATTAGTGATTCTTCTAAGAAAATGATTCGCTTTATATTTACAGTAAGAGTCGAAAGTGAGTATACAACTAATGGATTATTTATTATTAAGACTTATTATTATTACCAAGTATTTTGGAGTATTTATTACTATTATTTAGTATAAGTAATTTAGTATCACTACTAAGACGAAGTGATAATGTGACAGTGTAATATGATGTTTATAACATTTCAAACATATGAGACAAAAATCTAAAGAAAATACAGAACTTGTAAATATTAAACATGACGGAGATAATATTATGATCTGGAGTAGCACGGCACAGTTTTTGTTCATTGTCAAATTAATTAAAAGTTTAAAAAAAAGTTAATTTTTACTGTACTACGGACAAATCCAGTGTTTCAGTATATCTTAAAATCAAATTTAGCTGCAACTATTATAAAAATCACACTGTTAGATTTACGAGATTTCTCTTTGAACAAGATCATGACTAAAATTTCTAAGGAATCCCGTGCCTTCAAGATGTATATTCACTTTTGACTCTCACACATAAATACCCTTCCAATTTAATCAGCTTCCCGTCAATTTAATCAGCACCCCGTACATTATTTTCGTTTCATCTAAATCAGAAATACACGTGATGTAATACCAAACTTGGAATGCAAATGTAATACTTAATACGTACATACACGTACAGAAAGATGGTGGCGTCGTTTGTCGATGGGCACGCTTGAGACGTTGATTTAGATGAGCGTGATTTCCGAGTTGGCTACTTGTTGTCCGAGAGTGCGGAGAGAAGCGATTGGTGCGTGCACTGGAACTACAAGGAAGGTGCGCAAATCTGATTCCCTTTTACTCCTTCCCTTCGACCGTTTCGCCCTGTCTCTGTCCGGCAGAAAGTCGCCACTAATGATACAAAGAGGAATGCTGTCCGCGCGCTTTGGTGCGAGCACTTCTCGCGGTAGCCATTTGTAATTTCGCAGGTGAGAAAAAGGGTGGCGAAAAAGTCGAACGAAATGGCAAGGAGATGTTGTACTCGCAATTAACGACGCACGCTGCCAGCTATAATTAAAATCGTACGCCACTCCTTCCCTCTGTCTCTCCATCCTTCTCCAAGCATCAGTCGCGGCTTGGTAGATTGCTGATTTTCAGATTCCGACGACCACCTTCCCTTTGTCACTGTTCCAATTCAATTACCAGGGAAAAGTCGTCGAGAGTTCATTAGAGTAATGATCGAGTTACATGATTCATTGCTTCGACAGCCGGCCGGTAGTTTCTTTCTCGAGTTCTCGGTTAATTTAATTAAGGTGTTGGCTCGAGATGAGTAATCTGGGCGAGGCTATTGCGCCACGTATTTGTTGCTCTGAATTCGTCAGCTTCTTATTTCAAGACTTTTATCTTTCCATCTGACGCCTTTATCTTTCCCAGCGAAATATTGTCAGCGTCCATGTATCGCAAGGAAATTGCACGAACGATAACAAGAAAATAATTCTTTTTACGTCCAGAGCAACTGTCGCTTTTTTTACGTACATAAAGTAAAAACTAATCTATCCGTTTCGATAATTGTATCTCGTTCCATCTTCAAACAGACTCCTATCGACAGATTGTTATAACGGATTGCGTTACCTCCGAAGCGAGTTCGAAACTCAACACGAAAGTGCAAGGCGAGCAAACAAGCAAATCGGGAGGCAGCAAAACGAAAAGGAAAGGTTAGGAAATCAGAGAACCCGACGATGACAGAGTCGACAGAATATTACAGAGGTTTGCCAGGAGTTAATTCCCCGGGGGCCGAGAAGGGACTGTTTTAATTAGAGAATCTAATTGATGGCCGCGTACGGCGCGGCTGCCGAGCAATCCATAAACGACTTCTTAGGGCCGCGCACCTGGGCACCACGGCGTTAATTACTCTCCTTCTGTGGCCGGGTCCTTCCATCTCCATTCTCCGCCTCATCCTCCTCTTCCTTCATCGTTACTCTCGTTTTTTTTCCCAAGGTCTCTTGACTTGCGAGCCTGAAAGAGGTACAGCTTGAATATAATGGGGTGAGAGAGCAAAGAAAAAAAAAAAAATTAAAAGAAAACAGAAAGAGAGAGAGAGAGAGAGAGGGAAGGAACGATCGACTTGCGAAGAAAGAAGAAAGGAGGACGCGTATAAAGAAAGAGAGAGAGAGCGAAGGGAAGAATGGGGCGGCAAGGGGGAGAGAAAGCAACAAGTGTCCCCCGTCGCGAGGCGCAAAAGCATTCCTAATTACGCCCCTGCCCTTGGAGCGAAACGAGACAAAAAGCGCGTTGATTACATTTTCGTATAATTTCATCGGTCGGCGCTCGCCATTAAGAGCCACCACCGCGCGCAAATTAGATCGATTCCTTAATGCCCCGGGCCGCGTAATTGGTTCTCATTCTCGGAAGCTGACGGTGAAATCGGATATCTGTCGTGTAGCCACAGCCACACTGGACAGAGCCAGACTGTGGCAGTGTGCTGTTGCTGCTCCTGCTCTTGCTGCTGCTGCTGCTGCTGCTGCTGCTGGATGTTGTTGGTATTGCTCGCTCCTTGGATGCTTGGTGTGGTAGTGATGGTCGGTGGTGACCGCCGCCGCCGCTGCTGTCGTTGGTGCCAGTGGAGGACCGGTCAACGTAATTGCTTCTCCGACTGTTTTGCGGTTCCGCACCGAAACCGTTCGCCGGCACCAGAGGAATATCGTTAATGTCGCGATACGTGGCTCCGATAATGAAGCGAGAAACGCTTTTTGCCAGACACCTTGCGGGATGTTAATGAATCGCAAGGGGTCCACGGGGCTCTTATTTCGACGCATTAACCCACCGCGAAATTTTGCGGAGGCCGCGGTCTCGCGAAACCGTGATGCGTGTCGTGATTGCTTGCGAAATTGAAAATATTCTCTTGGTCGATATATAATAATACCCGCGCGCGCAGGTTCGAATCGGGGCCTCTCCGATTCGTTTGAAGTGACAAGCGTGCCTTTGAATTATAACTGAACGTGATGTATCGTCGTTGCGAACTGTTACATTAGGTCGATCGCCAGTTTTTGGGTCTAATAATACGAATACTTTCAAGTCGTTAATCCGTCAGGTTTATGGGATGTCTATTGGCTTGATTGGCGACAATACGATCCTTGCATTTTATTGAAACAAACGAGATAAATTATCGAAATGAAGAAATGTTGTAGATTGTATTTCATGTTGGGTCTTGGTTTTCTTGCAGTGGTACAAAGTAGACAAGGCGAAAATCCGGGAGGATTTGCTCCGTTTATGGATCCCCCTTGGAACAGGACTCCAACACGATCAACCTGACAGAACCGCCGAGATCTTCCTAACAAAATCCATCGAGCGATCGGACTCCTTGCCGCTGCAAGCGTGGCATTCCTTGGCAAGGTCCGCTTTGTCCTGGTTCATCAGCCGAACTTCCATAAATGGGTGAGTATTGCAAGCCACAATACGAAGAAGTCGGAAAATTACTGCGTCAAATACGTTATACGTTCTACTATTTGCATGTTTAATATTTTACGATAAGATAAGAGAACGCGAATGTATATTTTATTCGTAAAGATATTTTTTTCACTGATAAATGTTTTATCAGCGTGCATACTGTAACGTAACTGCGTAATATAATAACACCTATCTAATATCGATACAATGCTTGATTAAAATCTTATCTAAATTCTTTATGCTTCTATCATTTTCAAAGATTTACATTTTACTTAAACGCGAATTCTTTCAAAATCGATTTCAAAACTTTAAATTGATAATTTAGAAGCTAAACCAACCAAACGCATGCAACATATTGAAACATGTTACATTGTAACACGTAATATTATAACTCGTTCAACAAAAGAATATGCGTACCTTAATATAACACGTACCATTAGATCAGCAGTTAAAATTAACCAAATCGTTATGAAAATAACCAAAATATGTCGATTTTAGATACTTTATACTTTCACGATGATTCTCAAGCATAGAAATTGTTTAGTGTATTGCACTCGGTTGTCAACTCGAGAAACCATCAGTCTCTCCAACTACATACGTAAAACATATTTAAGAATGCAATTTACAATGCAAGAACGCGTCAGCGTCTCGATAATTTTGACAATGTTGCATGTGTGACCCTCGTGAGAGTCCGCCTTCTACGTGACACCTATCAATAATCTCTCCCCCGTACAACCGGAAGCAAACCCCGTGGAAAAATACATCCACCGACAACCCGCTGATCCATAGACTTCACCCTCGCGAGTATCTCTTTATGTCTTGCTACGGCAAGGCCTCGGCCTCGACCTTGCCAAGGCAGATCGTTTGCGAGGTGATGAAAGGAGGCTTTCCCTTCTCGCCGGTTAATTAATAACCACGCAGATACGATCTCCGCCTATCTGGCTGTCCGATGAGGCTCGACAACCTGGTGGCAAAGGCTCTCCTCTCTCTCGGTTGTGCCCCGGTTCAGGTGAGTCTCCTCCTCTCGACCGAGGGCTAGACAGGATAGAAAGAGAAGGAAGGAGAGCTCTAGCACACAGGAGGCACGAACGAGATAGAGACAGATGGCAAGGAGTATCTGGGCAGAGTGATAGGGAGGGGGGAGGGGAGAATGGTTATTGATGACCAGCTTTGTTTGCCCCCCCGAACCGTTTATTAAAATCCAACGCGGGTGATTAACCCCTCTCTCTCTCTCTCTCTCTCTTCGCGTCGCCCTGGCAGCTACCAGACGAAACACCTCCGCATCGCAGTGTGCCGCCTGTGTATATGGGATTGACCAGGGAACCGTTTATTAAAATCCAGCACGGTTATATCCGCGTGCTACTAGGCGGGACAGAGAGCGAGCCTGGCTGTAGTAGCCGTTCGCTCGCGATGAATTAGAATGACGAGCTGCTTTTCCTTTTTCTCTCTTTTTTCTGGCCGGACTTACCGGCACCGGCGTAGGTAGGATTGAGCAATTAACGCATTTACCGGGGACGGATATAGCTGGACGGAAACGTCGCAAGATGAATTTCTCACGAAACTTGGAGATTTCCTTTTGTCAAGTTAGGTTGATTTTTTTTACTGGTCGTTGATGAAAAACAACACGCAATTGCGTATTGCGAAAAGTATTTTGAAATTCTGAAATTTTGAATGCACAGCAGTGAGTTAATGAGCAGGCGAATGCAGATGTTGATGCGTATTTAGATTTACATTTACAGAAATTTCACTTTGTTACCGATTATCTGTCATAAAACAAATTATGAATTATTCTATTGGTTAAAAAAAAAAATATATTTTTATTGGAATCGTTACAATCGTGCAAATTAGAATTCTTTATAAGAAGAAAAGTAGAGAAACCATTTAAATTGGTAAAATCATACAAAAATATATATATATATATATATATATATATTGCAACATAAATTAAAGCATTACGAATATCAAATTATAAACTAAATTGCCAGAATATTTCAAACAATCCGTGAGGGAGAAATTCGTAATATCGGGTTAAATTTAAGAGGGGTATTATTCGCGATGTAAAACAAGGGAAGTAACTAAGCGTACACAATATTCCGCGTTCCAAATTGCATCGTCTTATCGGTTGGCCCTGTGCCGTGGAGTATCAAGATAACCTTCGTTTATATGTCCGAAATAATAATTCCACGATATCAGATAATTTTCGTTACGCTCGACCTCTTAACTTCCATAATCTCGCATTTGAGGTTGTTATTTTTAAAATAGGTCCTGTCGCACCTGTGTTATTTTCTTCCTAGCCACTTTCAATTCATTTACTTCAAGCGTATATATTGTTCTCGACTGTTATTTAAAGTCGGAGCTAGCTTAATCGAGAATGAATTTTCTTTCGATAAAAATTCACTACTGATGATTACTCCTATTTTTTACTATATTTCTATTGTTCTGCTGTTCAAATTTCACAACTTCGATTTATCGACGAGATCTTTTACGAATTATTTACCAAAATCAACGATAGTAAATTAAAAGAAATATCAACCTGCTACCAGACCCAATCAAATCCTGCTTTGAACGACAAACTCGATCTCGGAGGAAACTAGATCGATCCACGGTACATAGTGGCCTAATTCGATAATACTAGACACGCGTTTATTTTGACGCGATCAATCATCGACGCGGGGCCGTATTCCCCCTGTTTCCATCATGAAAATATCATACCGCGTCTCTCCATTGCACTGGAATTATCCCGCGTGAAAATTCCGCTCGCGCACGAAACAAAATTGCACGATAATGATGTCGTAACAACGTATACCGTGCAATTTCATCAGAACACTCCGTTAATGAATTTTTGGTTGAAAGAAGCCTGGTCTTTTCATTTTGCCAAAAATTTACAATTATCCGAAGAGTTGTTTAAGTTATCTGACGAGTTCGAACGAATTCTAATTCATCAAGTAACAAATTGGAGAATGAAAACTTCTATACAAACTATTCACAAATCGCCATTGATCATCACCAAACTTGAAACGTTGGATATATTTTACAAAAATATCATTCGAAAGGCAATATTGCAAATTGGCAAAATTATTTTAAAAAATGTTAAATCGGTCATTTTGATCGCTTTGGCAGTCCCAGTGTTAAACAGCAATTAGCAACCATTGTCCCCTGAACTTTTATTACACGTTATTCGCACGAGAGAGAACGTTGACACGAAGTGCAAGCCAGCAAACTAAGACGAGAAGAACGACAGAGTCACCTGGGTGACGTTCACGTGATGTTACAACGCGCTCCCGCTGAGAATATTAATTACATTCCCCTCACGACTGACCCCCTGCATCTTTGCTAGCTCCTGAGTCAGAAACCCGTTCTCTCGTCTCGCAAATTAATCATAATTAGCGATGAGATGTCCTCCGTCGGTTACCAACCAACACGAGAGGAAAAACAGCCAACGAGCAAAGAGATCGCGCGCGAATAGAAAAGATGAAGAAGAAAAGAGTTGCGTGATATTAGAAGAGTTAGCGGGGATCAGGAAGAAGAAGTAGAAGAACATGCAACTCTTTGGTCGATCGATCGGGTCTCTAAACTTTGCCTTCTTCGAATCTTCAACGCCACCTTGATTTCATTTTCGAACTTCGTTTCAGAACACACCGAATTTGTAACTTTCTTTAAAACGTGTGTGAAGATCAGCGTGAAAAGGCACGCTACATGCACATTCTTGTTCATCTTCTGCTTTTTCACTTTGTCACTTTATGATTGAACATAGAGATTTAATACAACGTGACACAATCGAAGAGGCAGAGTTCGATTATTCTGAGCAGAAGGTAACTTAAACAACTCGATCACGCTGTATTTTTGAATTTGTCAAAAAGCGTTGAGCCTTCTAGGGGAAAAAGGAGAGAGAGAGAGAGAGAAAAGAAAGAGTAGGAAGCTCCGAGTGGGGCGAAACTAAGGCAAGGCCCCGAGCGAAATTGCGCGCAATTTCCGAGGGACCGGCTAGCAGGTGAGGGCCCCGAATGTCGAACCGAATCGTTTCGCAGCTCCTCCGATGTCAATTAACAATGATTGCTACGTCGACGTCGAACGGCCATTACTTCTAATTGTCCGCCGGAAATGTTCTCCTTGAACCAGCGAGTTTCTGTTATTTCCACGGCTCCGCGATTGTATCCAGAATGCAAATTCGGTCGTTACTGGCTGTTTGCTCCGCGGAAACACGGAATAATTATAGCCCGGTCTATTACCGTTTCACTTCTAATGCCGGTGTTTCGTCGGCCTGCCCACCCATCGTCGATGCGTGCCTTCGCCCTGCTTTATCCTACCACTTTTGATAGCGTTCCGCGAATGGACGAAAAGCGAAAGAGTCGTGATCAACGAACACGGTAATTGAATGTTTCGCTTTCTCGTAACTTTTACAAGCGACGAGATACTCGCTACTCGGCTTCTGTCTGTTTGCGATCGTTTGTACGATAATTCGTGATTAAATGATTCTTTGAATAAATACGCGCTCGAGAGTATCGAGAAAATTTTCAGAGAGGATTTTCATCCTACAGATGATTTTTATGAAATTTGTTCTCTCGAACTGTGGATGTAATATCTGATGTTATTATTATTCACATCAACAAAAGTAATCTACATTCCTTTCTACATAAGATATTTGTCTGCAAGTTGCGTTGTTTCTTCAGAATTTTTATAAAAACACGACAGACATTGTTAACCTATCGAATATTAAAAAATACAAGTGAAATAAGTCATGGTTTAACAAAGATATAGGTATTAGTAAATAATAGTACCTACAGAGTAGATCCTTGAAATACCTAATAATGTCTATTAATTGACCAACAATGTAATGAAGAAAGTAATTGAGTTGCGCGAGAAGAGAGGGTGGGAAACGTCCGATCGATCGTAACAAAGTGAGACAAGGAGGTCTAACAGATTCTGAAGTCAGATGAAACACAGTAGCTAGTTTTTGTGTCGGGCCCCGGTCGTGTACAGAACTTCAGAATGGTTGTCAGTACCTGCTAAAGGAGAGGATGATCAAGGGAGAAGGGGCTGTTTAGTTCCGCGCGCCACCTGTTATCTCCCTGTCTCCTCTTCGACCTCCCCTCTTTTTTTGTGAACCTGACTTCCAAAGGGTGATCAGATCCACGTTCTCTCATACACAAGAGTCTTCTTGCCGAGCCACGGAGCTAACTAATTCAACGCGTTCCAGAATTTGCAAACTATACCTGCCTCGTGATTGAAAATTTTTCACGATTCAAGTATAGTTGGTTGTCGATAAATTGTGTCGATATTGCGCGGCTTGTTATTTTATTTGTGGAAGTGAAGAGATGTGAAATTTATCGGTTTCACACTTTTGTTCTACTAAGAATTTAGAGAGAAATTTTGTTCATTATTTTAGTAGGCATCTTAAACAGTAGTACAAGCTTGTTTTGTTAATTTTTTTTTTTTCAACTTCCAACAGTAGCAAGAGAAAGTTAGTAATCGTATTCTTTAACTCTATAATATAAAATTAAATTCTTTTGCTAAGAGATATTGATTACCTACAGATTTTAGATTTTGCCCAATTTCTTTACTTGATCGAACGATTCTTTTTTTTACAATAAATATACATGATTATACGAAATTTTTATTATTAATAATAAATATATATATATATATATATATATATATGATTTTCAATCTTTCGAACTTAATAAAAATGTAAAGCATAACATATAATCTTATTTCAAGATAATCTCGTTTAGAGACAAGAAACTCCAAATGGAATAGATAAAAATATTCCAATTCTCGTTCAATTTATTAGGTCTACATAGATATTAAGTATACCTTCCATTTTTGAAAGTTGTCTCAGCTGAGAAACAACATCTGAGAAACGCCCATATTTTGCGTTAGAGTAAAGGGTTAATGAGTAATTAGCAGGGCGCAAACTCGCGACGAAGGGTGCGTGGCGACCAGGAGGGGTTGTATGCGTGAAACGAGCGCCGCCCCTCGTTTATAATTAGTGGTCACAGCACTGGGAACAGAGAGAAAGTCAGAAATCCAGCGGTTTTCGAGGGGTCGACGCCCACAGGGGTAGCTTTTCCATTAGACGCGAGAATTCGCGCCTGCGCCCCTCGATTAATTACGGAGAGGGTTGCCAATCGGAAGGAGAGCCAAGCGCCGCGCAAACGCGCTAATGATAATTACTGACCAACGAGCCAACGCCGTCTTCGTGGACCAATCGCAGGATGCTGGCCGAGAAAAGAAACGAGAGGGCCAAAGGAAGGGTTTGTTAGGATGGCCGAGGGGTTGAACGACGAAACTCGCGCACAACGAGGAGGCGAGATCAAAGGATTGAGAATTAGGAGAAGCACGATTTATCCAGAGACGCTTCGTCATCTCAGTGACTTCTTCTTTGTTAGAGTAGAAAGAAGGAAAGATTGTTTCGATATTTGTGCGTCTGACGAATCTGATTAAGCTTCTTGACGGAGAAAGTAAAAAATGAAACAAGAGGATGATACGGTGAGGAGATCAATCTGAAAATATTAAGCAGATGTTAAATGATGTTTTGTAAATTTGTTTCTTGAAAGATTGGCACGAGATTGCAACGAGATGACAATTCAGAAATATCCCACTACTAATATATTGTGAACACAAATTAATTTGATTCAGATACTTATATGTATATTCCTATTGAATCGTGTTAATTATTCATTCAATCGTAATAATAATACTACTTAATGAGCAAACTGAGGCATCTGATTGTTTGATAACAACAAACAAAATGAAAATGGGAAAAAACAAGAAGAAATAAGATAGGCAATAAAAAACAATAATGAACGATAAAAATCATATGATATAAATCTGCGAATTGTCTTTCTTTCTAAAAGAAGAACAAGTATAAGAACAAATATAAGATTGAAACATGCTGTGATTCTCAGAAGTACCCACAAAAGACAGAAAATAACAGTGATTAACAGCGCCCTATCCTTAGTAACGAGCTTTATTATTTTTATATTAACTACGTTTTTCCAGAAAATATCGGAATAGGAAAAAGGAAAGAAGCCGATCGAATCCACAATTGCAGCAGGGATTTTTTAAAATTCACCCTCACCATGCACGCGATATATACGGATAATAACACCTAACCGTTTCGTGAAATTGTACTAAATAATTTCTTGACTTTCACCTATGATTAATTTACTCACATATGTCATTCTTACAATTTGTTATGCAGGTAATTTTGTACAATCGATTTCAGTCCGTGTCGAGTGTTTCATACTTTCAACGAGCGCGTAATGTTTGAATTTAATATTTAACAAACGTGATATTTTTCTCAATTGCTGAAAGTAAAATGCATATACAACAGATATACGTTCCGCGTGATATGAATTTCGCATTATACGAATCCAAGAGCGCAAAAAACTATAACTAAATAAATAAATAATCTTTCTTTCCGTCTTAGTAAATAAGTATTCAGAGGAATATTCTTCCTATTGCAACTGCGCGAATTGTTGATTCATTTCTGTTAAATTTCTTGCAAAGAGATGCATTAACTTGTCACCAGATTTCAACCGATCAAGAATTTTTCTTCTTTTTCTAATATAACCTTTTCTGGAGATCTTTAGAGTCATGGCTGGAGAATATTATTTCTTATTTCCGATATTAAATATAGTGAGAAAAAGATTGCCTTACCTTAATCAATATCTAGTTTATAATTGAAATGAATTTCTTTCTGAAATAACAACTAATTCTGCACAGAAATGACTGTTCCACAATACACACTTTAAAGAAACAAGAGTTAATGGAAAACTGTGCTTCGAGTCAATTCAAGGCGCACCACATTTTCATATCGGGAATAAGTTTTTTTCAGCAACTTTTTAATCGCATTACAGTGAGTCCTACTGTACTGCCTCTCGTACAGTTTAACAAATGAAATAAATCAATTTCTTTAAACGTGCTCGCAAAAATACGAATCTAGCATAGAAAATATGAATCTAGCATAAACGTCTAGAGTTTCAATCACTACAAAAACCAGAAATCTGACAGTCGCCATTTTCACGGAGAGTTAAACATAAAATTGTTTCTCGTTTACGGTTTGCTTAGTACAACAGGTAACCGCCTCTTTCCCGATTGCAGCTCGTAACATCTACTCGATCTACCAATATGCCGACCGATCTATCCGATAGGAAAATAAACAGCTTGACGCGATGGAAATTAAAAAGGGAAACAAGAAGCATCGTTTTGCGTCAGCGTGTTGGTATCGACGATACAGGCGTGACGAATGCATCTTCCCCCGTATTATACATCAGTGTAAACCGGTATTTGAACGGGACCAGGGGCAGAAGAAGAACGTAGGCCGCTTAGCAATGGTTCGCGGTCCTTACACCCCTACGAATTACACATGCACGGGTGTCATTCGCAGAGTCGCGCGTTCACATAAATCGAACGATATAAGGCTGGCCGACCGGCCAATCAGAGTGGTCGTCAGTATCTAAGATAAAAACTAGCCGCGGCCCGCTAACCACGAGGAACTCGCCTAACGAACGACGAACCAGCGTTTACTTCGAACTTACGTACAACTTACTAATTGTAAGTTTAACCCCTTGACAGACAACGACGTATCTGAGACATTTGCAGGTTAGTGCGTATAAAAACGGATATAAAAAAAAAATAGTTCTCCACACAATGCTTGTTGTGGCTCTTCTTAACGCTTGTGCCTACTTCGTTGAAAAATAAATATCATTTTTTGGTAATATCGAATTTCATTTAATTCGTGCGTCAAGGATGTTTCGCCTACCCGGGCGAAATCTTTGACTATTGTAGATTTTTTTATATGCATGACATAAGTGAAACTGAGGTCGACCTTTTTGTTAAAATATCAAGTTAACTCTCGTCGTCGAATTTCTTTTCCATCAGACCG
Source organism: Frieseomelitta varia (assembly GCF_011392965.1). Taxonomy (NCBI): domain Eukaryota; kingdom Metazoa; phylum Arthropoda; class Insecta; order Hymenoptera; family Apidae; genus Frieseomelitta; species Frieseomelitta varia. Next base: position 218,813 of record NW_025110742.1, read on the forward strand.
TTCTGAGGAGTTTTGTAGGCAAAACTTTTTATCTACATAATCGTACGTTATCTGCTGGAACCGAGTTGTAATCGATACCTGCGTCGATATCTGCGTATCGCGCTCGATTATATCAGAGAAAGGAGCGTTACGCTTATTATATACATCGAACACGCTCGCGAGGAACTTGCACTTGGGAAAGGATGTGTAACTTATTATATACGTTGCAGTCGATAGAATGGAACGTTCCGGTGGGGGCAAGATACATTGACCTTACACACGGCGATCGAAGAAAGCTCAGCTTGAGAGAAAGACATCTTCGAACGTTGTTCGATCGTTAAGAATGTTTGCCTGATTAAAAACGGATTCTAAAATATCATGATGATATCTGGAAGCTATGGTTAAACCATATGGTGTTTTCTATTACTTTGACTCGATCATGAAAAATTATTTTATTATTTTAATTCTTAAGTTCTCAATCATAAGTATCTTGGGAAATAATGTATGTGTATGTGTATTAGGTGGGCCCGAGATTTTCTACAGCGCACGCTCTTAGTCTGTTTGTAAGCAAATTCTTCAGTATGCAGTCTTCATACTTAAATCTATAATACTTCAAACTCAAGTCTATGCTTGTTCTTTTCCTTCTTTTATGACGCAACAACTCTTGAGGATCGTCCTCGAATCACAGTGTTTAAAGCGTCTAAAATTCAGAAATGTCTCCAAGGAAGGATGGGATTTGTTGTAGCTGGCGCCGAGAAGAGACGAGTTATAAAAGCGTGTATTTCCCTCGTGAATAGTCCACTTCGTATACCTATATATATCCTCCCGCGACAATCTTGCTGAGAAAATCAAACGATCTTCCCAAACTTCCAACGAAATTACAAACTGATATGATAGATGTATCTAAGTAGATACTCTTATACATTCGCCAATCTAAGTATTAAAATTCCAATTGATTGAAACTACGAAATAAAATAGACCAAGTTCAGTTACTCAAATTACATATTGAAGTAAATTGATTAAATTGAATTAAAACTCAATTAACGTACACCAGAGAAACATGGAATGATCAAATAAAATTGACAAGGAAAATATACATACGTTGAAAATCAAACTAAAATGATACGATCAAGTCATATTCTGTTTGTCAGCTAATGCTGTTTTTTTCAAACGTACAATGCCGACTTATCGGAACGAAACAAACGGAGAATCCTTCAAAAATTCACGCGAGGAAATAAAAGCAAAAATTTCTTCGTTCGCGCCTCTTTCGTAAAAGCATGCCGGTGTACAAAGACGGAGGAGAGATGGGGTACCTCCTTTGCCAGTAAAGGATCGAATTGGTAGGTGATACCTACGCGATCCACAACGAATGCAACGCAAACGTTTGGAGATCGTGGTTGTTCACGTAAAAGAGAAAGAAGGATGGATAACAGGCATTGGGAGGGCTAAACGGAGAAAGAACGAGATAGATGAAGAACAAGGAAATCGAAGAGAAAGATGAGAAGAGAAAAGAGGGGCAAGGAGAGGGAATAGAAAGGAAACGCAATGCAAAAAATGGGAAAGAAGATACGTGAAAAACTCGCGTAACGATTCCGCTCAAGAATCCCTCCGCATCCCTCCTCTCGCGAAACAAACCCTTACCACCCCTCGGCTTACCTCCTAGGTAAAGCCGAGCAAAATATCGGGCAACCATGCTTACCAGCCAACCACCCACCCACCCACCCGCAGCCGTCTTTCCTCGTTTCCTCGTTCTTACCCGGCGGAGAGGACAGCATTTGCAAAACTCCGACGTGTATAATAGTAATTATTGTCCACGGATCTCTTATCCACCCTCCCTCCCCCATCCTTCAGCCGTCGGCTTACCACCACCATCGGGACCAACGCGGCGTGGCCTCCCCTCCATCGCTCGTAGACAGGGTGGTCCATGGTCCACGCCTACCCAGCATCCCTAGCTCCCAGCTACGTCCGCTTTCCCCTCTTCTCTTCTTCGCGTTTCACTCTTCCGCTCTTCGTTCCGTCTCGCATTCCCCGCGGAACTTTTCGTCTCTCACACCCGCGCGCACCGAGCGCAGCGATCGAGCAGAAGGAGAAGGAGTGAAAAGCCAGCTAACGAGATACCGTCGCCGCGGCAGGGGGAATGCTAAATAGACGCTACGTTCCTCTCTCTCTGTCTCTTCTCTCCGTTTTCGCTCCCCTCGTTTTCCTTCGTAGTACGTATGTACGTTTTCATCTATTTTTCTTGCGCTCTCTCTCTCTCTCTCTCTCTCTCTGTCTGTCTGTCCTTCTTTTTCCCCCCCATGGTCACCCCACCGCGACCCATCTTCTCCCACCACGCACTGATTTCACGTTGCATCGGCACCCCTCCACTCCGTGGTACCAGCGCACGAGCACCCACGAGAACGCTCGAACAAATCCGAGAACCGTCTACATTGTCGCCGTGAACGCACACTAGCTGCGCACACGCCGTGTCGAGCGTGTCGTTTCTCCTGTTTGTCCTCGTGTCTCGTCCTCGTCGCGCTTTCGGCGAAACCTGGACCGTCGATTGTATAATCGCGGCGAGTGAGAGAAAAAGGAAGGAAAATCGAGGAAAATGAGGATGATATCGAAACGAAAAGACCCTTTCGAAAGATTCCTTTCTTTCAAATACAGAACCCCTAAGCTTTTCCTACACTGCAAGTTTGCTCGAAATTTATTAAGTAAACCTCGATACTTTTCGTTAAACAGCGAGAAACTCACACAAGATGAATAACAAAAATATGTATCTCTGTGATAAATTTTATCCTTTTTGCTTTCTATGCGAGATACTTTGAATAATAACAATTCGTAGAACGTAGACTATAAAAGTAGCTACGTGAAAAAAATATCGGCAATGCTAAGAACGTCTCGCAACGGGTAGCAAGTGGAAGCGAGATACAGCGACTCGTTCCATTATTAATGTTTATAGCGAACCGACGACGAATATATGCAGGGGACTCGGAATTAAAAGTTTTCACGGTCGATTTGAATTTGTAAATGTACGAAAAGCTCTTCTGAAGAAAAGTTGGCGAACGATCTGCGAGATTTCTCAAGCCGTCGCGATCCTTTTGCTTTTCATCAATTCGAAATACATTTTTCAGGCTGGCAGACGTTGATCGAGTGCATCCTGAGAAAGTAATATCGCTGAAATTGACTATTGAATCGGATGAAGAAGTTATAGGCATAACTCAAGATCCTTGTTGTCTTTCGACGCTTGACTTTATAATTTTTATCGACGTGTAAAATAGATCCTTTAAATAGGTTAATTATTCTAATTAATATACAATTTAATTTCTTAGACGTTTTCTAATAGATATTTTCTAAAAAAATTATTACAAAACACAACTGTTGATTAAGCATCTCTTTGAGTCAATAAAAAATAGATGCAATAAAATAGATTTTATTTGCAATAAGAAATAGATTTTAGAAAAAAAGTTAAGAACAGTTAAAAAGTGGAGGATTCCAAGATAAATTATTACGTTCAAGCTAGTTCTAGCGACAAGTTAGATACGTACAACGTCGGCGATGATTTTATTATAATATGAAATGTTGAGTAAAGTAAAATTTTAATTACTTACGGACAGCAATATAAATCACGAAACGAAAAGTGAGTCTTTTAAGGCTTTTAAGGGAAAAGAAAAGTGACACAAGGAAGAATAAAAAGGACGAGAAATGTCAGGCGTAGCGCGTTATGCTCGTTCAAAACTCGACAAACGAAGGTAAAGATGACTAGACGGATTCCTTAAGTGTTGCCCCAATCAGATCCCATGTCACTTGGTTCATTAATCCATTCAGGGCGTACTTCGAAAAGTTCCATGTTGTATTATACAGTGTTACGCCGAATGTAACGACATGAATATATAGTGACGTTCAGAATTTGAGGAATCTCGAGCGTAACGAGATCCAATCAAATTATAATTGTATCGTATCGATGTATGTATGTACGTATGTATAAAACGGTTTACGCTGAATCGAATGTCGCAAGTATACATGCCTCTTACGTTTTTTAGTAGAACGAAAATCAAATGTAAATGTTTAAAATGCTTTCTTCGGTTATTACAAAATACTTATAGTTTCATACCAAATTCCTCCAGAAATATATCGTGGCGCATGCTTGCTTTCCACTGATCCCTTCGATTCTTCGAACGCAAACAGCAGAATGCTGCAGAAAAAAAACCGAGATACGATGAGACGCATCTCGCGTCTGTTGTGTCGTTAGGTGTGTTTCTGTAATGCTGGCCTACCTTCGATTATTTGCGCGCCCGATATCGAGAGAGAAAGAAGGACAGATCGCGAGCAAAAACGATGGCGCAGAAAGAGATAAGAATAGGTGTGTGTATCGAGAGCTCTGCAGCAATCCAGCAGAGAGCAGCACGGCTGAAACGCGAGGATTTGCAAACAATAGGCTCGTAGCGGGGTGGATTCTTTAGATGGCGGCTTGATACGCATCGCATTTACATATTATTGCTATTATTAGGTAAACGGTCCTTCGAGCGCCTCTTTAACACTACGCGCTTGCCCTTCGACGTATTTTACGAGCGACCGCGAGAGGCCCTCACCGATAAAAGCCGAGACCATAGCGAACTGAACCAGCGCCGCCTGTCGGCCGGCAAAAATTCAACCACCACCCGGACCGAGTGGGTGGCTGGAATTGTAAATAATCGTCCAGAACCGCTGGATACAGATCCTTATCACCCTTTATGCCCGCCACTGTCCCATTTCGTGTGGATATGACTCGCAGACTTGCCGTCAAACGCTTTGAAACATCTTGCTGTCGGTTGTTTTTAACGTCAAAGATGTACGCTTCAAGATTGCTGCGTGATTATCGGTACTGACACAGTAACTTTCATAACCTGTCGCGCGAATCGATGGTTTTTCGTGCAGTTTTGTCACTAGTACGTAATATAACATGATATACGACACGTTTTTTTTTAGATTTATTTAAATACGTTAATGCACTTTTGGATCTATTTATTTGCACTGAGATTGAATTGGAATTTTCATTGAGTTTCGATTGAGCAGTTAATTTACCGGATTATATGAAACGCACGAGTGAGGGCGCAAGAATCGCATGTAACGTATATAATAAAAGAGAAAGGTGAGGCGCAAAAAGCAACTGTTTTGGAAAAAGAGTTTCAGAATTCAAAAATTTGTGAATACGTTTCACAAATTATGTAAGAACACCTGATATCGTAACTCGGTACGTATTTCCCACTCGAGAAAGAAATGAAGAAGATAATTATATTTATATGAAATTATACTGATTCAATAATGATAATAATAATAGTAATAACGCAAGATTATGAGAAATCGGCTTTTTATATTTGGCAACGCTGTGCAGCCGCGTGCGCATCGAACTTCTCTAGACCGCATGACGCCAGGATCGAAATTAAAGACGCGGCTTCGGGAGGTAAGGGGCCCCCGACGACGAAGTCGTGGAAAGCAAAAAGGGCGGAAAGAAGGGATCGGAATCACTCGATAAAACAGGGCGACGTTGGAAGCACCGATAGGCCCCGGAACGATTCTCCATTGGGAGAAACGTTGCGACGTGGGGTGAAGGGGAAGAGAACGAGTACGTATACACAATGGGGCCCCAAGAAGAGGAGCCGAGAGCAAAAGCGGTGAATTAATTGTCGCTCGCGCCGCCGACGAAGCCGCCACGATCCGCAAGCCTGATTTGTGAGCCGCACGCGTGTATATCGTATGTGTATCTACCCGTTCCTTTCTTCTCCCCTTTTTCCCCCATACCCCTGCCCATCTTCCTCACCCTCTTTGCCCTTCTTGCTCGCCCTCTCTTTCTCACTGATTCTTTCGTTTTCTCTTTCGTACGCTCTCTCCTCCCTTTCCGTTTCTTTGATTCTTCGCTGCTTGATCGCCTCCGGCGTGCAACAAGGAGATCCATGTACAGGTTATACGCAACCATGGTGGTAGAGACTGACAATGGAAATAAGTTCAAAGGCACGGCAAAGTAAACAGGCCAGTGTAAGAGAGACGGAAAGAAACAAAAACAAGAAATGATATGTAATGAAAAAGAAGCAAATGATAAACGGAGAAATAAGGGTGATAGACCGTGAATGAGCTATAAAAAGAATAAAGAACAAGATAGAGAAACAGAAAGATGTTATGAAAAATTCAGCAACCGGGTCTCTATGTTCCTTTTTCTTCTTCTTCTTCTTCTTCTTTCCGTCTTCTCCTTCCGCAACTCCTTCTGTCTTCTTATTATGTATATCTTATTCTCTTCCTTCTTCTCTCTCCTATTTCATCCCTCCTGTTTCACTTTTTCTTCTTTCCTTTTCTTTTTTTTTTTTTTATTTTTGTTTATTATTCAATAGAGACCAGGAGGTGCTCGTTAATTGATGGTACCGGTTGCGGTCGAGCGCAGAAAGCAGAGAGGGAGAAAAATCGAGGTAGACCCACGACGAAGGGGACCATGGGATCACCATCGCCTTATTTATAACGCCAGGGATAACCGAATTCACGATCAAAATCCCGCGTTCCGCGGCATTGATGGATCGTTGCTGCCGTGCACCGATCGTTGCGGCAGCATTGGTATTTTCAAATGAACCCGCCCTTTTTCCTCGTACGTTCAGCCCTCACCGTCCTCCAGCTAGTCAGAAGATTCCCTTCGAAACTGGGCATCATCGAATTCTCCCGACTAAATCGAGGTACAAACACACCGGACCTTTTGATTTCTATATGCAGCTGCCTTTCATCGATCATGGAAGCTCCGTCGACCCGCACAATGAGATGTTGAAATATGTGTTACCGTTGCGTCGATTTATTCGTCTCACTCTTCTGCAGCCGACGTCACACACCATTCGACAACTTTATCTTGTAATAACTTAGATTTATCTTATCAAAGAGATTACGACGAATTACTAGATATACATATGTTTGAATGTGATATCAAACAGAAAATGCAAACATTTCTCTGTTTGTTTGTTCTGTTCACGCTTCTGAATTGTATCTGGTTTTTTCAGCATTCGATTCAAAAGATTTTAATATAATTTGACACTGAAAAGAATTGTAAAGAAATAAACTATCAAACAAAATCTCACTTACATTGATATTAAACTTAGAAATAAAATAGAAAACTAAATATTTTATACTTACATGTGTATTATGATTATTTCAGGCTACTCGGCCGAGGTTCCATGCATGTCTTTTCCTGCGAACAGTTTCAAAAATTGATGGCATCAAGCGGCTTTAAAGGGCCGTGGCACTCGTTAGTGGATTTAGGAGCAGGTGACGGTGCCACTACTACTCATGTAGCCCATCTCTTTGAAAAAGTTTACGCCACAGACATATCAGCACCAATGAGATGGGCCCTAGCGAAAAAGAAGTTCACGTAAGTAATGTTCAATTTTTCAATTTGCACCATTCGAGGCGAAAATAGGGAAAAGATAAAATGTAAAAATATAAAAAGATTCTTACTTTACTTAACGAAACATTAGTGAAACAGAAAATTTTCACATACGTTATTTTTTTTGGAATTTTATTGGAGTTTAATTTCATTCATTTTATATTAAAATTTTAAAATATTTCATGAATATTTATAGATTTGTACATCATCTGAAAATTTTAATTGTTATGTTAATAAATAATTTTTAAAAATTGGGAAAAATGAAAGCAGGATCAAAAATATAATGTTTTCAGATTCATAAATTACCTTTATCAAAATTTTATAAATTATCTTTTTCTTCTTTTTAATATTGAATTTATTGTACAAATTCTGTAAAATATAAATGATACTGATTAAGAAAAATTCTGCTTTCCACTGGAAGTTAAATCACAATTTCATTTGTATATTAAACATTGTATATTAAAATTACATTTAAATTGACATTATTTTGCCACTTTCGATGTCTGAAAGTTGACTACTAATTCTACTTCCAAAAGAAAGTAAAACTCCGACAAAAATTAAGTTTCATAAAAAAAAATTGAGACTTATCATCGCGATTATTCCTGCAGTATAAATTTATTATTCTTAAATTTCGTATCAATCGACAAATTTTCAGCCTAGAACGAATATAGGATTCTTCATTTAACTATTTCAAAGCTTTTCGTCTTAATTAGATGCTCCGATGGCAAATGTCCAAGAGTTGGAGAAACATCCAATGATGGAATACTATCGAGGACAGTGCATATAATAGCCTAATAGTAATACACTACTACTACTAAGTTTATGGCATCGAATTGATTGGAATAAAAGTTTACGGTGGTTTTACACCCAGTCTCGCGTCGATACGGTTGCAATCCGAAACTGTTCGAATCTTAAGTAAATGTCTGTAGGGTGCGATGTACCCGTAACCGTTTTATAGAAATCCGTTTGCTCTTTTCCAGACGAGTTTAGAACCCTCTCTCTCCCCCATGATCTTAGGCGCGAATGAAGATCTTCGACGAGAAAATAGCAAGAAAAGTACGTGTTAACACTAAGAATATGATAGTAGTTAGAAATGCAGTCATCGTAGTATAAAGAGTGTAAGAGTAAATAATAACTTCGGACTACGGATCGTGTCCAAGGTGTGGCATTATGTGGGATCCAGTTATGCGAGCGAATTCGATACTTGAAAACAATTAAAAAATAGGTTTGTACAAACTTTAAGTTGATTTTGCTTCGCTTCGGAGTTCCAACTAATTTTTTCTCATCTAATTGCCATTATTTTTGTAAAATATGCTTAAAGGAATTATCTTTTTTTTATGATTTGATTATTATGAAGTGTTTTTTTAAATTTTTTAACTTATACACGATCTACAGATTAATAATCTGGTATAATTGGTATTTGTATTTATTAATGAAAAGAACATTTTGTGAAATCTAAGAAGTTTAATTTTCGTTACATTTTGTATAAAAATTTACTCCTCCAGTTTACTAAACAGATTTATTTAAATAATTTATCTTTGAAAATTATTAGAACATGATAACTTGTAACTTCATAATTGCGTATAAACATATTTTATTGTTTTTACGTATGGAATTTACTAAAACAAATCCTACATAAGATGCTACATTCTGCATTTATATTTAAAAATTAAATTATTTAAATTATATCATTCTTTTTTCTCTATTATTTTAAAATTAAATAAAATATATTAAATTTTTCGCTATTTTAAACTTTACCGAAAGTTTTATTCAAATCCAATTTCATTCCGTTCAAATCAGATGTTCATGTTATTAAAAATAATCGATATAAACAAAATAAATAAAATACTCTTTCCAAAAAATATAATCGTAAACTTGCATTTGTAATATCTGAATTCTCTAATTTCACATTTGTTTGTATATTTCTTTTAGTCTAAAGAAAAATAAATCATGCAACATTTTATATAAAAACAGGCTACTTAAAATCTTTGATTTCAAGTTACCCATATTCTCTACATACATACGTATATCTGCAGAGACCATACATTAATTTCCTATACCTTTGATCAAATAACATGCACGTAAATAAAATTTCAAGGTATTAAACGAACCATCAACACCCTAATACAAGATGATAAAAGAAAATCTTTAACAGATTGTGTGAATTAATCGTCTTTGTGAAATATATTAAACAACATATGCCCATTCTATGCCCATTCGGAACGAAATAAAAATGGAAAAAAAAATATATTTATTATTTTATAGAGTGCTGGATGTAGAGAAATGGTACGAAAGCGGCCCCTTCAACGTGATTCTCTGCCTGAATCTGTTGGATCGTTGCGATCGACCTAACACTCTACTACGACGTCTGAAGTCGTCTTTAGCTCCAGGTGGTCGTCTAGTCGTAGCACTGGTTCTTCCCTTTAGTCCTTACGTGGAAGTTGGTGAAAGGGGTGACCACAAACCGTCGGAATATCTACCAGTAAAAGGGAACGGCCTAGAAGGTCAAATAGCCAGCCTCGTCGACAGAGTTTTCGCGCCATTAAGCCTAAGGTGTCTCGTATGGAGCAAACTACCGTACCTGTGCGAGGGTGATCTCGGCCAAGCTTATTACTTTCTTGATGACGTGGTGTTCGTTCTAGAGGCACAGTCAGTTAGTATACAATGCTGTGAATTTCCAATGAGAAATAATTTCTAGAAAATTCATATGCTATAGAAGCTTTTAGGATAACTCACGATACTCAGCTTCCGAATGGATGGATACGGAACCGTCTGGCAGAGAATTCCGCAATTTGCTCCAGCAACAGACTGGTTACGAACGGAAATGTAATACAGGCAAGTCACACTTGTAAAAACTTTAATGATTGCTGTTCATCAGTTAGAATTATGCAAGAATACAGAAGAGCAATACTGGCAAGCGACAACGAGCTTAATGTGCAAATACAGCGGTAGCATTGGTGTATTATAATTCATCATTCGTTTGATCGATTATTCATTTATGCAACTTGATAAATGAACAACGACGGGTGCGCATCTTACAACGATCTTACTGTCAAAGTCAGAAGGTGCAGAAAACTTGTACACGGTTCCTATTGGTAATAAATATGACGCGAGAGCGGTAAAACTTGGAAACTGGATTCTGAACAACAGTTCGTACGGCTTGCGATTCTATCTCGCATACACCTAAAACGTTTAATTTGCCTTGAGATTCGGTTTTTTGTACCTTTTATCATCAGACTTTGTTTCCGTGCTCCCTCTTACTTTTTTTCTTCTCTTTTTTTTTCTTTACTTTTTTCTTCTTTTTTTTCCTATTTTCTTTTTTTTTTTTTTTTTTTTTTTTTTTTTTTTTTTTTTTTTTTTTTTNTTTTTTTTTTTTTTTTTTTTTTTTTTTTCTTTTATTATTTTTATTTGGCATACACGTAGCGACTTAGTCATGGATATGCTTAATCGTGTTCGACGACAAGACAAACCGCGATACATTCGCGTTGATCTTGTAATACGTAGCTACTAGAAGAAATAGGTCCATTTAATTGTTGTTGCAAATACACTTTGGCGTGTAACAGGTAAATCGTCAAAAATTACGTAGATGATATTGCAGCATTTACTTTTAAGATTCACGTCGATTAACAAAAAACATGGGATATACAGGACTTAAATTTCGGTGATATTTCAGATTGCATGCGTTGCGCAATGTATAACATTCTGTGTGCCAAATGTGGATGACCCTGAAAACTGTAACTGAAAACACAACTTGTACCTGTTTTGTCCACTAATCTCAAGCATAATCAGAACACCAGAAACTGTAAAATCGATTTGCTTCTAATAATTTCAACAATTTCATAGACAACATTAATCTGAAATCTATGTCGATTGTAAGTTTTATTATTAAATTTTATCAATAGACAACAGTTTACTGGCTTACATTATTTTTCCAATGTTCATTCCAATAGTAAACTGCAGAGACAAGGTAACAGAATTAATTTAGGATATAGAGAAGAGAATGCAAAGGTAAATGGTTTAATGTTTCGCATTATCTTCATGTGTGTGTATGTGTGTATATATATATATATATATATATATATACATACACACACACACACATACACACACCTACGTTAAATCATATTTCTTTAGGACACCGCTTGAAAACTATGAAAATAAAATGTTTTGTCTTTGCACAGCTTTTATATGTAATAACATCCACAATCCTGCAGCTTATATATATATGTATACGCAGCAAATTATTAAAAAAAACATTTTAAACAATATAAGTAACTTTGAAATATCTTTTATACTTTCTAATTTTTTTCTAGAAATTTCAACAATATTTTTTAAATTTTCTTTGTTATCTGTATATTTTATTTTCTCAATTTTAATAATAATTTTATTCAACTGAAATAATACAATAATAATGCAATAATACATACATAGATAATATGTACAAATGTATTGCTATGAATGATTACTCCAAATCACAAAAAATCAAGATACAGAGATTTTTAGTTCAAACTTTCAATATTGAATCAAATAATTTCGAAATAACTTGAAATTTTATTACATTCTACTGCAGACTATTGCAGATTATGTATTAAAAACAAAAAAAAATTATTTTTATATTAACATTATGTAACATATGTATTATAACATATGTATTATTTACATTATAACAAATATAAACAAAAAAGAAAGAAAGAAAAAATACTTTGAATGAATGAAATTATCGTCCCATTTTATGTAGTAGAAATATCCAAATCTTTTAAAATTTTTAAAAAAAGAAATTAGAAACACAGATGTAAATTTTGGATCACGGAAATCTGAGCCCTGCTAACAATCGATCGACATATTCGCTGCATGTGTCACAAATAAATTTACATGCGTTTTATAACAAATATGTTTATAGAAAGATATCTAAACAGAATCACGCGTTCACGCATTCAGTCACGTTCATATAAAATTTTTCTATTTGATAGCCGAAACTTTGCATCCATCGAACCTGTGTACAAACAAGATTCAGACATTCATCCATTTTCCACGTATTCATTACACAAATTTATTGTTTATATTCAGAAACATATAGTTTATATTTTGATATTATCGAGCAAGAAGGAAACATTTTACCATCGCAGATATGCGTATAACAATTGAGTTGAAACCGATTTTACCTCTACAACCAAAATAAAATGCATTTGCTTCGTTTCTTTCGATTTATCATACATTTTGTGGTTGCTAGAGGTAATATCTTTTGTAAGTAATATCAGTGCACAAAGAGAAAATTTTGAGCATCACTGCAAATCACGCTTCAAAAATTTTCTAATAATGTAAATTTTTGTCCTTTTCTTTTTTTTTTTTAATCGTATATATTAACGAAATAATTTACTTCTCGAAAAATATCTATGAATTGACCAATGACTCTTCTTTTTTTTATACGTGCACACCGCATGTTACTGCCCATGGAGCTTACAAATTATTGCAAGTTTTAACATTACCTTGTCAGATAATAATACTAGACATAACAACAGTATATGTTTGATCTATTTTTATAAATAATAATTTTATAAACAATAATTTATACAAGTACAATTTTTAAGAACCGTGTATATATATATATATACATGTAATATATATATAATAGAAATTGAATATTTATTTTAACTAGATAATTTTGTCGTAATTTTAATTATTTGAATCAAAACAATACCCCATAATTACTTAATAAATATTCAGAAATTAAATGATGCGAGGTCGAGCGACAACAAGAATTATGATTGCTTATTTATACCCTCATATTTATAACAATATCTAATTAGCAAACCTTTCACGCTTGTAAAGATTGAATTTAGTCTTTACATTTTGTTCAAACTTCTAGTGTGTACGTAAGATTTACTCATATAACAAAGAATCTTTATAATACAATGTTGATTAGATAATCATTGGAACACAAGTGGTGATCTGTTAAATCAATGCACAACAATAAGATATAAATGCCATTTTATGATACATATTCATAATATGCAAATTATACTCATTATGAAGTAGATAAAAAATTATTCTACCTCATAGTTTCCAAGTAAGCCCCATAGGCAGATTATAAAAATTCAAAGAAAACTTATAGCAACAAAATAAAGCTAACTCGAATTTGAAATAACGGTGTGAGTTCGATTGACTATATATAAATTTTTTTTTCACTACCCACGTTTATCACAGTCCACGCATGACTCGTTTTGTCTCTTAGTATTTTGAAGTCCTAAACGCCAACAACATTTGAGCAATCCTTCGGGTTGTTTAAATACAAAACACCCATCTAACCCATAAACACCACATGACTAGAACATCATAGAGCGCAAAGACAAAACCTGATCTACCGCTTAGAAAGCGAAGACATTTGTTTAGTCTAGCTTGCGTTGTTCGCATAACTCCTCTAAACCTCCAGTCTTTCTGCATAAAAATTATAACTCTTTATTTGATATCTCTAGTCATGTAACGAGGGTATACTTAAAATATAAACCATAAGAAATACTTACAATGATGGGAGATAGGGAGTACCCGTATGATCTAATCGATGTTTATCTTCATTTTTCCAGCTTGAGACAGGAATATGTGGAGGTGGCAGAAAACTTCTTAGCGACTGTATAAGCTGTATTGTATCCACCAGCGCTGTAACAAAATCGACACAAAGCATATACATTTTCTTTTAATCAATAAAAAGATATTGACGAGATAATTGTAAAAAATAATTGCAGGAGCACAGTATTTAATATCTAATAACGTCACACATCAATATAGTATTATATAAAATATAATTAGTTTATAAGGGAAATTTACTTGTAAATCTAACGAAAATATATTAAAACATAAATCATGGTAGATATTATGTATTTTATTACTTTTTTGCAAAGCTTCTGATTGTTTTCCATATGGTTTGCACATTGCAGGACGTACACAAGCTTTCATTCGTGCCATATTCTTCATAACTTCTGCAAAAGCTCTTACTATCTTTTCTTGTCCTCCTATAAAATAATTTAAAAAATAATCATTTCTTAAGACATGAACGTGTACAATATAAAGCAAGTGATGCCTGATATCGATATTTTGGCATAATTTGTCAAAATACTACACTAAATCTAAATGTAAGATAATAATACTGATGTATATAAAATTATCGTAAAATATCTCCTTAACCATTAGGTTTAGGACCAATGTGGTTTAATATTTTTTTACTTGAAATTTAATATTCTTTCAATTTATGATGAAAAAAATATATGGTCCAGTTAAAAAAAATAAAGATGAACTTGGAAATTTCGAAGTCTCTCAACACATACAAAAAACGCCATATTTTACCTTCCTTAAAACCAATTTTTGTATTAAACAATGTTTCATTAAACGCATAATTTAAAAGTTATTTCAACGTGCAAGTTACGTGAATCCTATATAATTTACTAACCTTCTGAATTTGAAGATGCTCGAGATCCTTTCTCATTTTCTAATGGCCAAGCTCCATTATGTAAAGCTAATAAATCCTTATTTGCATTTCCTATCCCTTGTAAATTTCCCAAACCAAGCCCACTGAGATTGTCCAAATTATCTAAATTCGTTCTTAAAAAGTCTGTTAATTTGTGATCAGACATTGGAATATTAGGTATTAAGGATTCATAATGTTGCTTCCCAGTGGCTACTTTTTTTTCTTGTGACACAGGTCTATGTGGAATATTTAATGACGGACGGCTTGGAGGACGTTGAAGATTCATTTGGTTCCCAGCACTTCTCATTTCTGCCAAATCCGCTGTTGATCCTCCTCCCATGTGAGTATTTGGATTAGCACTGCTTAAAGTCTATAATATAAAAGATAATTGATTTATAAATGTAACTGATTTATAAATATGTAGAAATTTATGTTTCTAGAATCTTGTAAATTATGCTTACTGCTTGAAAGTCTGTATTATGAGGGAAACTACTACGTAAGAGAGAAGCTGTTGTTTCATTTTCTTGAATATAAGTTGGTGCCATATGTCCCATTTTTTGAGTTAATTCAAGCTGATTTTTATAATAACGGCAAGCAGGATTTGGACAATTTTGTACCACCTCTATTATAAATTCTTTTTCCATACCAAAACATTCTCGTCCAATAGTGTATGATTCCATAACAGCTCTAACTGTCCCTTCTAAGCCCAAATGAAGACCATGTGGACCATTCATATGCTTTAACATCACAGCATTTGCAAAGTGTTCATAGGGCAATATTATTTTTCCATTTTCTCTAAGCACTAGCCTTCCCTGAGAGTCCAAAGCTATTCTTGATGCCATCATCCTATTTATACATTACGCAGGATATAATAAGAGGATTTTAAATTCTACATATGTAGTTACATTTTACAGAAAAGCGAATAAATAGTCTACATATAAACATGTTGCACAATGTAATATGTTAACATATGAAGATAATGTTAAAACTTAATGTTCTTACTGCAAATAGGCAGCACTTGGTATCATAGATGCATCTTTGAATTCAGAAAAACATTGCAGCAGTTCGATGCTTGGATTCCAACCTTTGTTTTGAAGATAGGCTTGTAATAACATATACATCTTTTCAGTAACATAACCAGCACTACTTGGTGTGCCAGGGTAACCAGATCCTCCACCTGGTGGTCCCATTTCGGTTTGCATACCTTTGGCAACAATGTTTTTCATAGTTTCTGCCAAGTCCATCCTGTACAAATAAAATTATCTGTTTCAGTGTTTCAAGAATTAAAAACAAAAAACAAAAAAGAAAGAAAAGAATTCATAACTAAAGTCTAGAATTAAAGAATGTGAGAGCATGCCATAAACATAAAATTAAGTAAACTGAATTGAATTGCCAAAGTTACGTGTAATTTAATTTCCAATTCTTTTTGTAAGGTAACATGATTTTAATTCACAGAAAATCTTCGTTAATCTCACAAGATCAACTTACAAAATTATCGTACACATTGAACAATCGTAGAAAACTATGTAGTTGAAAGTATTAAGATGCACAGTAGCCGTACCGATGCTAATTGACACATGTAATAAAAAAGGGTCAGGAAAATGTGTGTAGGTTGCCAGGGTAGCAAGCTTGGCATTTTAAAAATCCATGCATATTCGAATCCTCCGGCCATTGTTATTTTCGGGATGAAGACGTCTAAAGAAACGATAAAAAAACACTGATGCGAGCCACCGCCCCCCTTTTTAAAAGCGGGGGGAATGAACGTTTTGGACACTCACCCCGTACCGAGCACGACTTTCACTCACTCGAAGTGTAACCGGGAACACTACAGGACCCGTTTATCACCCTAATCGCCGTTACTTGGCATACCCTCATTAATGATTCTCCTCACATTTACAAATAACATAAATCGTGATAATTATTTCCGCAAGGATTGTTTGCGCGGCTGGCCACCAGAGGCGCATTGCCTTCACGATTTTTACTGTGTCCACGTATGTATGCACCTACAGCAATTTCAGCGCTTACGCGACGCTACTTCGCGCATTTATCAATATTACTTTTTGCAATTGATATCGCACGCGACGTGTTCTCCAATTTTTCCTATCGATTTAACGAGAAACCATATATTACAACTTTCGTACATCTCGCGTCCTATTACTTTTATTTTAATTGTCATTTTAATTGCAGCAAAACATTTAATTTTCTCTAATATGTTTGATATGTTTGTGTCAATATATGTTTATATGTAATATGTAATATGTCATGTTTGATATGTTTAATATGTCAATATATGTATAAACATATGTATGTATTGTATGTAATTAAAATATATAATTATATCTTCCAAAGTATAGCAATTGTTTTATATTTTTCGCATGTTAAAGGCACGAACGATTGAATACCGAGATGTAATACAAACAAGATTGAAATATATATAATTGATAAGATTTGAAAATGCATATAATTGATACATTTATATGTTTTATTAGAAACTTAAAATATTAAACGACGTATTGATATTGCCCACGGTATTTTCTTTTGAGATATAGCATCAAGTAACGTTATTATACACTAACTATTTTGCGTTATCTATGGAAAATAATTTTCCATTTATAAAATTATAGCTGCAAATACTAATTGTTAATTGTTTAATTATTAATAGAAGCTATATATAAAATTAAACGTGCAGTTAATATAGCGAAAAGTGAACTTGAATTTTCAAAATTATAACGATGTACATGTTTCTTTGAAATCGTGCAAAGTTTATTGAACATTTGTAAAACATACACAAATGCTGACATACGATTTAGATTCTAAAGTCAATCATATTAATAAACAATAATATTTGTAATTTAACTAATTACAGTGCTTCATGTTGACCTCTACTATCACATTCATATTCATTTGCACGACACTGTATAACTTCTGTTTTAGAAACATGTGAACTGGATTACAACTTCAAAGAGAATTCAAATTTAAATTACACAGCAACAGTGATACCAATGACAAAAACAGAAAAAAATATTCCAAAGAGCGTAAACATGGCCTCGCGGTGTAATCACGCTATTCAGCGAGTTTTAGCAAAATTAGAAGCATCCATAAATTCGGAAAATTATTATGAAGCTCATCAAATGTATAGAACTTTGTACTTCAGGTGGGCCAGTAACGTAATTAATCAACATCGTCAAAGAATCATTTTTATACAATCGTCGATATGATTGCTTAACCTCTTCTTCCAGATATCTCGGCCAGAAAAAATATTCGGAACTTTTGGAATTACTATACAATGGTTCTACTCTTTTATTACAACACGAGCAAGTACGTAATTTATTCTGTTTATTCTTTTTTTCATTTTCATTGATTTTACAAAACACGTCGCGAAGAGAATTATTTTCCAAATAACGTCATAATACACCTCGTTAACTGTTATTTACGAATTTCTTTTCTCGAACAGTCTATAATCAAATTCTGTTGTCAATTATCATTAATGTCTGTTACGTTGAAGTATATTTTTCTAAGTAAAAACTAAAGATACTCTAGATTATTCTAGAATACTTCAATATACGTTACATGAGATTATGTTCTACATCAATTGATAATAGCCTGTAACATTGAATTACATGTAGCATGTTTATAATTATTTGTTCATATTGATGCACAAAAGAATATTGATAAATTATTATATTATTATATTATTATATTTTATTACTTGTAGCATGCAAGTGGAGCTGACTTAGGAATTTTATTTGTAAATGTTTTAACACAATCAGGAACAGAACCTTCTCAAGATTATTTTGAAAAAATTACAAGCTTGTTCAGTTTAATGAGCCCCATATCACCTGAAAGAGATGTATTTGTACAATCTGCTCTTAGATGGAGTATAAAGAGTACAGAATATAAAACAGGTCATCCAGATTTACATCAAAAGATAGCACAAGTATTTTGGAGAGGTAAATTGAGACAATAAATATTTAAAATGTATAATCATTATTCAAGTTCAATCAATATGTTATAAATTTTTGTAGAAAAAAATTATGTAATGGCAAGACAGCATTTTATATATAGTAGAGATGGTTCTGGATGTGCTGCAATGCTTGTTGAGCTCCATGAACAACGTGGTTACAAAAATGAAATAGATCTTTTTATAGCCCAAGCAGTTTTGCAGTAAGTATGCATCTTGTTAATTCGAATATCTAAGATAATATAAAAAATATTTAAGATACTTGGAAATAAACTAAGTAATTTTATTGATGTATTTTCAGATATCTCTGTTTACAAAATAAAACAACTGCTCAGGAAGTTTTCAATTCTTATACATCGCAACATCCAAAAATAAACAGTGGTCCACCATATCTTCTTCCTTTATTGAATTTTTTATTTTTTTTATTGAAAATAGTTGACAGGTGAGTATAAATTTTAACTTGTTCATTCAATAGATAAAAATTTAATTTACAGCGATATATATATATATATGTATATATATATCTTGCACTTCATATTTTTCAGTGGTAAATTCGCTGTGTTCACAGTACTTTGTGAACAATATCGAATATCTTTAAATAGAGATCCGTGTTATCGACAGTACTTAGACAAAATAGGGCAATTATTTTTTAATGTTCCATCCCCACGTCCTCGTAATCAGGGATTATTTGGTACACTTTTACAATCTTTTTTTAATGGTCTTGAAGATGAAGGTTCAGATGATGAACAGAGAAACACAGCTTCAACTTCACAAACAGCACAAGAGCTTGACTGATTAAAAGTTACACGTCACTGTGCAATGTGATGAAAGTAAAAATAAATTTTATATCTGTATATATATATACATATATATGCATGTATGTATATATACATATATATATGACAGTGTCCCATATATTTTCAATACACATATTGTGTTGATCTGTTAGATCTTCAAATACTACATTGAAATTAATTTTCTCAAATAACCTGTACAGATAAACTTATTTAAAATAAAAATATGTGGGATGCATTTCTAGAGGAATTTTTCAAAGTTATAAGTTAAGAACAGTTTCTGAAATTCATTCATTCATCAAAATACAAATTTAGAAAAAAAAAATATTTATGAAAAATGAGGACTTCACATACATGTCTTTCTTTCTATTGCCAAGGTCTTTTTTGATACTATATTTGAACTATTATTTGATATATTGAAACTTAATTGAAACTTTCAAATTATACATATAAAATCCTATAAATATTACTGAAGCTTAAAAGCAAACTTGAACTTTGAATAAAATCCTTGTACTAATAATCTATATATGACAATGTATGTTAAAAAAAACATGTATTTGAGTGTAATTGCTGAAATGAAGATTTATTTTATATAAACTTAATCGTGTGACAAATAAACGTGACATATACACACCTGTAGTTACAGAGAAGGAGTGCTTAATGGTATTACTTGTTGCTGAAATACTAAATGAATGAAATTATTCATACGTAAGTAACTGTCATAGCAGCAAGTAAAATTATTTATTTATCAAACTCTATACTAATATGATTTATATTGTTTAAAAATTTTAGCGAAAAATAGAATATATATTTAATTATGAAAATAAGGTGGCCATGATTCTGTAAGAAAGCACTTTTCAATACTAATAAGAAGAATGTACAATTGCTGTGTATTGAACGGAAAATTTTAGGGAAAAAAGTATGATGAAAAATATAGATTTATAAAACATATGTGTATTCTTGTAGTACATATATGTATTATTATCGCAAATTATTTTTCCTTAACACAGCAAATATTGTGCAAATATGCAATGTTTAAGTTTGTTACAACATGGTTCCACTTTAAACAAAAGTAAATTATATTTTGTTGATAAAATAGATTTTTCATATAGTACATTAACAAAAATGATAACGCATTTGTTTTCTATATAAATACGCATGTGTGCGCGCGTTGATATAATTTTACATATATTATTTAAGAAATTATTAAAATTTATATCATACAAATATTATATATAGACACATTATCTAAAAAAATTTATCACAAAACAATAAATAAATTGAAATAAAAAATACTGAAATGCCACGTACATAGATATTATACATAATAGAAAACAAAAATAATGTGCAACTAGAAATTTTGTTTTTTAAAATTGTAACTTAAAACTTCTTTCAGGTTCATTTAAAAATATGATTATATTATACTGAATATAAACAGAAGCATAATTATCGAGATATTTTAATTTTAAGAAACATAATTATCAAGTATATAATTGAAACAAAACAAAAAATATAAAAAATTAATTTTAATGAGCTAACTAAATTCATTTCTATTGAGCAATAATTGAATATATGAAATAAATTAGTTATAACATTACAATTAAAAAAAAATAATACTAATAATACTGATTGATAGTAATGCAAATAATTTATATAATTCCAATAAAATATTAATTATCAATGCGTGAATAAACCTTGATTGTTAAATAGAAATACACAGTTTTAAACAAAAAAGCATGAAAATATCACTATAGTTGAAAAAATAAAAAACTCATTTTTATTATTAATTTTTATTTAAAATTGGTAAGCAACGAATATAATAATGATGCAAATATTTCAATGTTGATAATTGATACAGCAAGAGAATTAGAATTTTAAACAAAAATTATACGAATAAATTATAAATGATAAATCTTTTTTATGTAACACTATAAGGAAAAGAGTTTAAATATTTGTGTTTGTATAAACGTAAAAATATATTTTCAAATTTTTTAATTTGTCTGAGTAGTAATTTATACGACTAAACTTCATTTTACAAGTGAATTTATGTCTATATTTAGTTGCAATAATAAATGTACAAAGTTTTTAAAAATTGATGAAAATAACGTGAAATATATTGTATGTATAAGTAAAACAATAATTGTGTAATTCACATAATCTAATATTTTTTAAATGTATAATTAAAAATTTTCGTATATTTAATTTCTTAATGTATCCATTTTTTAAATAATTTTTATCTGTAAAAATATTATACATGTATATAAATACATATTTCACACAAAATTCATATATGTTTATGTTTATGTTCCTTACAAATTATTACAAAACATAGTTTCTCTGAACATCTTTTTTTCTTTTCTTACAAAATTTATAGAAAATAAATGCAATACAGAAAATTATATCATGACGAATCAATATTATTAATATTCTTCAAAACCAGGAATAGGAAATTGCCTAGAAAATGTTTCAACTTCTTCTCTTAAAACTGTAACTTTTGCTTTTATATTGACATCAGTACTTAATATTCTTTTATAGTCAACGAGCTTGGGACCAGAAATGTTAGACACTTCCTTACCAAGTAATAGACCTAAAAAAAATTAGAAACAAAAAATTTTTTGTATATTTGTAATATTAGTTTTCAATTTTCTTCTAATATATTATTTTAAAATACCTCTATGTATAAAATCGACAACTTTATCAATATCTTCTTCAACTAAACCACGAGTGGTTAATGCAGGTGTACCAAGTCTGATACCACTGCAATTCAATGCACTTTTATCACCAGGCACTGTATTTTTATTGCAAGCTATGGAAATACTCTCCAAAATCTTCTCTGCTTTAGCTCCTGTAATGCCTTTATTTCGTAAATCTACAAGTAACATATGAACATCAGTTCCATCTGTACTGATTTTATAACCATGCTCCTGAAGTTTTGAACATAGTCTCTTTGCATTAGCTACAATTTGTTTCTGATATTTAAGAAATTCTGGTGATTTAACTTGTTTCATTGCTGTAGCTATGCCTGCGATTGCATGATTGTGAGGTCCACCTTGTAGTCCCGGAAATACAGCTTGATTAATTTTATCTTCTATATCGTACATAATTTTTTGACTATCTTTTCCAATTTTTCTAACTCCTTTCCGAAAGAAGATAATACCAGCACGAGGCCCTCTAAAAATAATAAACAAAGGAATATTATTTGATAAGAAAATGAGAAGCTATTTAATAATAATTACCTTAAAGTTTTATGAGTTGTAGTAGACACAACATCGCTATATTCGAATGGGCTAGGAATTAATTTAGCTGCAACTAATCCTGATACATGAGCCATATCACTAAACAGGTAAGCATTATTTTGATCCGCTATTTGCCTGAATTTCTTGTAGTCTAAACATCTACTATAACAAGATACACCTGCTATTATAATTTTAGGTTTAAATAAACTTGCTTCCTCAGCTAATTTATCATAATCAATTAAACCAGTATCAAGATTAACTTTGTATGGCATTGATTCAAAAAATATTGATGTCGCAGAAACTTTTTTAGTTGGAGTAAAAAACCCTAAAAAAATTTTCGATAGAAGACTTTAATATTTTTGGCTTATAATATTTTAATAAAATTAGATTAAATTTTTACATAATACCATGTGTAAGATGTCCTCCATCAGGAAGGTCCAAACCCATTATACGACCATGAGGCTCAATTAAACCTGTATAGACAGCAAAATTAGCTGGACTTCCTGAATATGGTTGTACGTTGCAGCCCCATTCTTCGGGATTTAGATCAAATGCTTCTAAAGCACGTTTTTGTGCTAACAGTTCAATTTCATCAATGTATTCATTCCCTCCATAATATCTGAATATGTAAAAATGCTTTTGATAATTGCTAAACATATAAATAACTTAAAAAATAATGATAATTGTAAATTATAAGAAACATACCTTTGACCTGGAAGGCCTTCACTATATTTATTATGAAGACAAGAACCCAAGCATTGAAGAACGCTAAGAGATGTAAAATTTTCACTAGCAATCATTTCAAGACCAGATTCTTGCCTCTTTTTCTCCTTTTTCATTAACTCAAAGAGTTCCGGGTCTATCTCCCAGACATTTTTATAAATTATTTCAGGCATGTGCTATGTAAGTAAAAATAATTTAAGTATTTTTAACTTTACTTCATATAATACAAATAATTCGTTAAAATAACGCCATATTATTTTCTAAATATGTACTTGTTTATTTCTTAAGTCTGCAGGGGACATTGCAAAACGTCTATTCATTATTCTGTTTATTATTCTGATAAAGTTCAAAGAGTTATTACTGATAACCTCAAGCATGGTATAATGACACAATAAGACTATTTATCAAGAGGTATATATGTTTGAATTATAAAAAACTCCAGTTATTACTCCTCATTGCTTATTTACTTATATTTATTATTTCTGTTCCTTATGAATATATTTTAATTAATTTCCCTTTTAAATTTAATTAAATAAATGTAAAACAGATTCTTAGAAGCACTAGAATAAATACAAAAATTGTTCAAAAAAATTAAAATATAAACATTGTAATTACAATAGCATTGTAATTACATTAATGATATAAATACATCAAAAATTTAAATATAAATACATTATACATTAAGAATTAAAATAAATATATAATTTACTTAATTATTATGTAAATCAACTAATAGTAAAACTGAATATAATATACGATATAGAGACTGCGTAAAACATTATTACTTATACAAAAAAGAAACACTGTTGCTATTAATTATGCAAAAGAAACTTAATTGTAATGGATAATTACTCACGAGCTTCGATGTGCAACAAGTGGTTGAAAAATACATGTTAAAATTTGAATCTTGGAAGACTTCTGCTACATATCTTCGAGTCGCACGATCTTTTATATACTGCATGCGACTGATTAGGTTTTCAACCAATCGAAAACCAGAACGATTTAAATTCAGCCAATTCGTAATCATAACAAATTGTTTCTTAAATCAAATACGAAACGACGATACATGAAATATACAAGATAAGTCGAAATTTTTCAAATCTCTTGCATATTTATTGTAACCAACGCGTCCAGCAAAAAATTTCATCTAGTTGTAATTTCCAACCTAAAACTTTTCAAGGAAAAGAATTTTAAATCAACGGCGGTATCATTGATATGCATTATACACACGCGCGTAATTTTCAAGTGTATTCATTTTGTTCGATTATGGAAACCAATTTAAACAATTTGTAATACTCAAAATATTTGAAGACTGTTAGTTTATGTAACAATATAAAGTTATTCCTTGATCAATTACGTTAGTTTCGAGCAACAAATATAATTTCATTACACGATCTTACAAGACTTACTCAAAAAAAAAAAAAAAAAAATGATTCTTGTTTACTACCGATTCAAAAAAAAAACTGAATCATACGCAATACTTATCGTATTCGTACATTATTAATACCACAAACACAATGAAACATATTTGAACTCGTTTAGACATAAAATAGCAATCAAGTGAATCACTATGATTCTTTCTATAAAAAAATGAGTTTCTCATCTTCTATAATTACAATCATTTCTCTCGTAATCTCCAAAGCAAAACAAATTGTAAAATTTGATATATTATTATTTTTATATTTTGTATAAAATTAAATATATTCTTACCGAATTCAACTATAATAACTCAGTAATCTCAAGATTCGAAACGATGATATTATATTTGCATCAACACGTGTCGTACAGAGATGAGAAGTTTCCCGAAAAGAATGTGGGTCCGGTTATTTCCAATCCATTCTTAAATTTAAGAATACTTATTGGTTGAGGATGTCACGCAAAACAAAAAACCTAGTGGGTCGGTTACTGAGAGAAGGAACTGCTTCCTTTGCTCTTGCATGGGATTTTTCATTTTTGTACATAGATGCAGCTATATATAACTCAAAATATACAATTTGCAATTCGTCAGTACATGGTATTAAAGGTGAAATTTCTGTAGCGAATGAGTTTATGTATAATGTGAGGTAAAGGATATAGAAGGTGGAGTGTATTTCGTCTCAGATTCACCGCCAGATTCATCAATAGAGTTGATGACCCCTAATCTCAGATGCTCGATTTATTAGGAATCTCTAGCTTGGGTCAAGAAACGGCATCCATCCTAGAGGTGTTCCACACGCTGCAAGCTTAACCTAAAAATCACACTTGATCCGTAGCTAAGCGGAATCCACTTGCAATTTTCAAAACAAAATTTTCTACTTTTAGTACCACCGAGCTATCAATGGATGGCGCCACCATTGCATCTAAACATTGACAAGTGACAGTAACGCCATCTATTGATAACTTGGTAGTACTAAAAACAGAATTTTCTACTTTTAGTACCATCGAGTTACCAATAGATGGCGCCACTATTGCTTTTAAACATTGACAGGTGACAGTTTTTCCACAAATTACGAGAAGAAATTAATTAGGAGAAATCATTTGTGAACTGTTATGGTTGCGTCTTCGATTTTAGAGACCCTAAGCTTGCGTTTTATGTTTTGTTTAAGTGTAGTTTACATATATAAGGAATGTTTCAATTTCGTTTACGTTAGTAGTAGTGCCAGTAGTGAGTGCATAATTTCTCGCAAACTATAGTGAATATTAGATTCAGATTTATTTGCGAACGTAATTGATAGCATTATCTTTGAAATATATGCTCGTGGAGTGCAAATTTGTGGCGTGAAAAGTTAAAATTAATTATTCCCTTTATATGGTTATAGAGCGTTTAGTTCCACCGGTCTGCCACAACGCCGCTAGTGTTTCTTACCCCGTAAAACAGAAAAATTTTCATTTGCGAAAAAACCTAAGTTAACGAAATAAATTGTGAACTTTGGCGATTATATTGCCCTAATTAGACCCTTTCTTTTCATACCCCATTTGACCTGTAAAATGCAGAAATAAGTATTTTTATAAATATTTAGTACCACTGAACTACCGCTAGATGGCGCCACAATGTTCATTTTGTAATAGTTCGCATTAATTACGAAAAAAAAATAATTAAGAGGAATAATTTGCGAACTTTTTTATATGCCTCCTTAAAATTAGATTCGCCGCTTTCTTTCTATATGTGTTTTGTCCTAGAAAAACATGTATGTAAAAAGTTGAATTTTTTTTTCAATAGATTGAAGGATGTCCTTGTCGCACATTGTTGCTTTCTTTGTCTAGCGTCTTTAGACAAGGAGAGCACTAACATGCGACAAGGATAGACACAGGCGCAATAGACAAAGGGAGTGGTAACGTGGGACAAGGACAGACATATTCGCGCGGTAAACAAGGAGGGCTATAGCTTGGAATAAGGACAGACATATCTGTGCGGTAGACAAGGAGAGTGTGCGACAAGGACAACAATATAAATTAGTTCCGGCACCTATCCTAGGGGTAATTTACACGGTGCATGCTTAAAAAATATGTTATAAGTTTAATACAATTAAAAGCGAATTTCTTTTGTATAAAATATTTAGAACGTTGAAATTTTTTGGAGCAATAAAAATTTATGGAAGTTACCATATTGAACTATTTAGCAGCTGGTTTGAATTAATAAAAAAATTCTAAATCGAGACCTTACTTAAAAAGGATGTAGATACTTCTTGTACTATGTCACTTTGATTGAAATATCCCTGACGATTTAATTTTATAATTTCACTTTGTAACAACTCCACTGTATAATTATCTAATTGGAAATGTTTCACTACATCACAATATAAAATCAGTATATCTTTAAATCGCTGTATAATTTAAATGAGAATTAATAATAACAGATTCTGCAATATTAGTGTGCGTAATAATATTACTTTGAAAGTAGTTCACTATCGACGTACTTTCTTCGAGTACATGCAAGTCTAGAGCGTACATATCGCATTTCTTACCGGCCAGTCCACTCTACTCTTATCAAGACCTTTTGAACTTTTTTTCTTTATCGTATTACAAAAATTTTAAATATTTTCGCCTATATTTGACTGATTCTCAACAAAAATTAACGTTGCAATAATTACAAAATGTCTAAAACACGAAGATTTCTGATGAATGATCGCACAATTGAAAGGACAAAAATTTAAGAATTTAACAATTTATTAAAGATTATAATACACTTGTATATATACTTTATAATAATTACTTGTTAATTATAGGTTCGTTTTTTACAACACAGTTAATTTCTTATTATGATATACAGATTATTATCAATCCTATACTCACACATAATACATCTTTGCTTTTTTTTTATTATCTTCAAATTTATGATTATTCAGCATCTCAGAAGACATCTGATAATTTAAAAAAATTAAATTTCATTGTATGTAAAAATCATATCTTTATTTCATATTTAATAATTATGCTTTGATTTGATAATGTTTTTTTCTCATTCCACTAAAGTAAAACAATATACCATTAATTAATAAATGAAATTTAGAGATGAATAAAATGTTTTTTCTTCTCTCTCTTTTTATTTTACTATTAGAACGATTAATAATAAAAATAATAATACAGGAAATATAAGAAATTTAATACAATTATATAAAACTTTTTATATAATTTTATATAATTACATATATATAATTTTTTAAATAAATTTTTAAGATTGTATATTTTATTTTATATTTAAAAAAATTTGTATTTGAACTTCTTTATATGTATTATTTACATACAAAAACAGTATTAAATCATGAAATCATGATGAATATCTGCAAATCTTAACACTATTTTTTCCTTCAAACATATAATTAAATGGTTGCCCTGTTAATAATGTGTCTTGGCATAATATCTAACAATCTGCAATAAAACGTAATGATATAGGACAGGGAAAAACGGAATATGAGGAAATAACTTATCAGATTTGTTTGTAAACAATGAGAAATTCCTAAAAGATTACAAATATGTAATAGTATAACATTTTGATAATGATGTTTAATCTTATTATTTCATTATATACTAACATAATGTTACAGTATATATTATTATGCTTAAAAAAAAAGCTATGTCCAACTTTAAATAGTAAATTTGCTAAATATCAATATGCAATATTAAAAAAACTGTAAATGTGGATTATATTTATCATTTTTAAAATGAAAATAATCATTTAATCAAATAATCATTCAACGTTAAGTAAAAAGTCTAACTATTTTTTTATAAAAATAAAAAAGATATTCAAACGAATAATTGACGAAAAGTTTTACTTCATAAATCTTTTTGAAATGATTGTTTTAGAATATTATTTAAATATTTATTTACTAGTGTTTAAGAAAATATTTAGCGCTTTGCTTACTAACCTATTCGTAAATCTAATACCACTTTAAGACAAAAATTATGTACAATATTTATATGTAAACTCTTTTTTTGTAATGTATGCAAATATTTTCTGTTTAGTATCATCATACAATTTTACATAAGTTAATTTCTTAGTAACGCTAATAAGTTCTAATACTAAATTCAAAATAAAGTAACTTTAAAATAAATATATTAAAAGAACGTATTAAGAAAAAAATACTGAAATATACGACATTGAAATCATGCCAAATAAGATGATTAATTAAAATCATAAAATGTTTATTTCGTTTTATTTATTATTTTGTTTATGCATTTTGTTTCGTTTATTATATATTTTGCTTTTCACTTGCTTAGAAAAAAATTATTGAAAAATTATCGATGAGCTTTACAATTGCAATTGAGCAGCTGCTACAATATTAGCTGTACAAAACAGAAATGCATTACAATTGATTACAAGCATTATATTATGTATCAGAAGTGCTCCTTTTCGCGAATTGTTTATTACATATAAGTCTGGTATTTTTGTTGTTTTTTTTGTTTTTTATTATAATACAATAATCTAAATAATTCTCCTTTCTAATCATACGATGTAGTGCAAAAAATACATGGACACTATTAACATTGTCAGAAGTAGTGTTCGTTACTACTTTCGACTTCAAAATCATTATTATTGTTAGTATTCATTGAGAAACATAACAATAAAATATATATGTATACAACTAATATACATATGTAATTGATATCTATATATATATATGTATCTGAATAATGAAACATGTAATTCATATTTTCATAGCTTTCAGATGAATACATATGCTATTTATGACTTCTTTTGATCAAAATTCTTATTTCACTTTTAAAAAATCATAAATATTAGATTTATAAAAAATTAGTGATTAAGTTTTTGTATATAATTTAATTATAAAAAACGAAATAATAAATTTTCCTGATATTTCGTAAGAAGTAGTATTTCCTTGGTGTCATCTTTACACAATTCAATTTTATGTATTAAAAAAAAAACAAAGAAAAACGAAAGAAGAAAAAGAATGCTTATTTCTAATCATATAATAAGCTGTATTATTTAAGAATTTCTTAATCTATATTTTTTAGCAGAACATATATTAAAATTATTTGATTAATCAAGAACAAAGATAAGCAATTATAAATTGAATGTTCACAACGAAATATTTGAAAGCATATACATGGTTAAAATTACGGCTGTAATTAGTCAAACTAGCTGTACACGTGTAGGTTTACAAAATATTGCAATCTTCATAGCTAGCATGTCCAGTCTTCATAAATATTACTGCACATCACATAAATTTCTTATATATTACCGAGTCATAATTATTTGTCGATGTTGAAATGCACTCTAGAAAACGTGACATGAATAATACATTACTCATTGTAAGATCTACATTTGACGTATTTTTTTAAATTATATATTTAATCAATATAAATTATCATTCCAATTGAGTTGCAGCAATTTATTATCCTAATAGACTAACAGCTAATTAGCTTGAATTAAAATCGTTAATTTGACTTATGTCAGAGTTTTTATTTTAAATTTTAAAACTCTGTTTTTTTCCTTTGTATTTTAATAATTGCAACAAACTAGTCCCTTAGAAAAAAATTTATTTATTAAATAAATCGAATAAATTGCTCCATCTTCCTTCAACATTTAATAATATTCTTAGATATTATGGAGCCATGGATTTAAACGTTTCGAAGAAAGACTTTAATCACAGTTAAGACAAGAGAAAATGTTGAATAAAAGATGATTCATAAATTCATAAATAATAGGAAATCATGTAATATCGTGGCAAGTTATCGTGCAAAGAGTGTATGCAGAGAATAAAAAATAAAAGAACAAAACTATGAAATAACATTTAATAAGACGAAAAAAAAAGCTTAATGAAGTTGTTAAATGGCCATTTCTTTTAAACAACAGTTTTTATCTTCCAACAGATTCCATATAATTCTGTTCATAGCGTAATGAATTCAACATTCGCCATATTTAACGCATTCTTTCCAATTTTTTTTTTTTTTGTTATTATAATTTAAACTGCTTCATTAATATGTTAAACTACTGTTACATATTTGCAAAATTTCATAGAATCTCAGTAAAATATATAGAAAAAGACGCATAAAACACACACAAAAAAGAATATATTCAAACATAAAAAGTTCCAGGGTGTTTGGAAGGCGAATTAGAAATTTTACTTAAAAATTATCTTGCAAATATTTTATAATCATTTTTGTTATGCAAAATAACAATAATATAAAGTATCCATGCTATTTAATTACATTTTTCTTCAATTAAAGTATAGTAACTACATTTTCGAGTATAAAGATGCATGTCATAAGAAGTGAATCTATAAATAGAATATTAATGTCTTATTATTTTGCAAAGGAATATGGAGAAACTAAGATTACAAAGGGTGATTGTAAGTCTGCGTTTCAAACATCCTGAATATAATACAAAAACAGGAATATGTAGACAATTCTTTTCTGATAATGGGCGTTAAGTATTACACATCACATAGAACAGTACATAGTGTTTCTTTGGGCCTTGTTATATTCAATTACAAAGATTTTACATGGCAAGATCAAACAATCAAGATTTTAAGAAAAATTATAATTTGCTAAAAGTAAATAACTTCTTATTTACTGAACTTTACGAGAACTTTCTCGGTTTTGCAATTGCAATCCTTATTTCTTTACTTGGTAATAAAATATGCATTTAAATAAATTGCTCTTGACAGACTCAAAAGCAATGAAAATATTGCTTTCAAAAATATTTGTTAAATAACAGTCATCGAGCGACAAAATATTTACAAATTTCATAGATAGAAGTATTTAATCAAGGAGTATTTAATTAAGAAGTTGTTGCAATATAGTGAAAAGAATCACTAATACATACCATCGATCCAGCCATTACGTAAAATCCCTGTCGATTCGAAAGAGAAAACTTCCATAATGCATAAAATATCATTGCATGTTCGTTACAGTCTCTTAATCCTTCGTATACAAAGCGTAGATTTATCTTTCGTTAACATGATCATAATATTAAAACCGCGCACTATCTGGTTGAAGAACCGAATACATAAACGCATTTCCAACCATCGTATATCGCTTTTTTTTTACTATAGAGTCGTATAAATTATATGAGTGGCTGCCTAATTTTATTCTTCTTCGTGTGATGAAAATTTAATTGTAAATTTTAATGGCCTTTTCGAGGTAGTTGATACGAGAGCGCTTTGGCGCTTTGTTGACGTGTTCTAGGCCAAGCCAAGGCCTAAGTGGCGATGTGCCTGCGTTTAAAAGTGGATAAACTACAAAATTTATTTTTCATCGCTGTCAATTTAATTCTTAATATTATTAATTCTAATATTTTGTACCACAATTTTGACGTTTATATTTATATGTATATGTATACGTATGTAACTGTATTTATATTTTTTTATTTCAATTATATTTTTTTTATTCGAACACTTACTTTGATTTGGGTGAATGCGGAAATCCGCAAGATCCATGCAGTATTCTGGCGAGTCCATAATGAAGTGTGGTTTACCCATCGTCACCACCGCGAACTTAAACTTCAAAGTTTTTTTATGAATTCTCATAAAATATCAAATAAAATTAGATTAGGATGCCTACCTTTTCAAATTCTTTTTCTTGTACCCCTAATTTCTTTAATAGTCTTTCCTTCATCTTTGGGAAAGGCTCACCCTATAAATATATAAATAATAAAAATATATGTGACTAAATTAAAATATTTGCTTTAAAAAAAAAAACATCTTCATATTTGCCGTACTTACATGTTTAATTTTAAAGAAAAAGGGAATACCAAATGTTGAAAAAATATCTTTGTGGAAATGTGCAACAGGAACCAACATTTCATCTTCTGCTAAATTTAACTCATCATTTGGGATTTCTTCTATCCTGTATAATTTTGTGCCAGATGTATTTAAGTTATCTAAAGGTACATCTTCTCTCGGACCAGGTGAAAGTTTACTAGAATTAATTTCTAATATCCTTAATTTTCCAGATCCGTTTTCTGATAATTCTACTTGTTTTTTAGCTTCTTCTAGCAATGTTGCTACTGTTCCATTTTTATTAGGATAAAGAATGATTTCCTTCTCTTCTTTAAGAGATGGACCAACCCATATACATTTGAACTGTTTTTTGTTTTCAAGTTCATTTACTCTAATACTAAGTTGCTGATAATACAATTTTTTTGCTTTAGGTTTACAATAAGAAACTAAATCCTTCAATGAACCTTCAAATGTGCATTTTAATGGATGTCCAGGTGAATCTTTATAACTGCAAATATAATAAATAGCATTATGTATATAACATAATATAATAGATATATATGAAATTGCATAAAATTATACATTCTTACGTTTGACATTTAAAGAATTGCAGAAGATAAGGATCTGTACCAAGTCTCTGTGCCACAGCTCTTGCCATTTGGTCATATGTCATTCTTAATGAAAGTTCCATAGTAAAACCAGTATCATTAGGAATTGTTTTATCACAAAATGTAACCTCTACTCTATGAAATAGATCTCTGAAATATAATAAAAATTTTCATATAAAGTTTTTTTGTATAAGTATCAAATTTTAGTTTTTTGTAGAAATATTAACTTACTTGAAGTATTCTCTACATGTTGGAAGCTCATACATTTGATTGTCGCCTTCTTTTTGAAAAACAATTATATCTCCATCCATTAATTCCTCAAGAACTTTCTCCAATGGCTCTGTTAAATTGTCTATCTTTTCTACTAAGTTTGGCTTGATTTCTTCATAGAGAGCCAATTCTGTATCAGGTGGAAAACCAGCTCTTTCATTTAAGATTGGTATAAGTTCCTCTGCACAAAAACGTGATATTTCCATTGTTGCAAAGATAAAAAATTTGAATTAAAAACTATGTATTTTTAAATTTTAGTATCAAATTAAAGCGTTTCCAAAGGATCTACATGTGATGCTATAATGGAATAATTATAAACTATATAAATTTTCTCTCTTGAATCTTTGACATAACATTATACTAAAAAATTAAGTAAAAAAAATTATTTGAAATAAAACTTACGGACTTTAGCTGTGACAGGCATATAGTGATGTCCACAATAATGAATCTTCTTATTCTTGGGATCATACAGTTTAAAAAATAATAAAACATCAGTGTCTTTATCGAAAGGTGGTAATGCTGTCAAGTCAGAATCTGGAGGAACAAGTTCAACAAACACATTCCAAACATTTGGGTTCTCCGCGCATTGGTAAATTGATTTTTGAAGATCATTTTCTAATTCAATTGGCATTGGTCTACAAGTCTGGTTTGAACGTACATTCAACGGCCATAAACGAATTTGTTCTATTGGATATTTCTGCAGAAGAAAAATCCCATAAAATTAGTTATTTATAACAATTAGTTATTTATAACAATTTTTTAATTTGATAGAATAGTTATTTCACTCTTAAATACAGTTTCTTTAATCACCTACCGTATTCGTAAATGATCACAATATAATATGTAACGAATTAGCAGCACATATTATGAAATCACACTTTAAATATTTCAATATGAAATAATTTAAAATATCGATAAAATAAAATATCGATACTAGCATATTTTAATGATGAGAGTAATAGCATGAAAAATTTGTCAACACTTACCAAGCTATCACTCAGCAATTCGAGAAACTCGTGCAAGGTACACTGCTTACGTACGCGAAATACACGATACAAAGCATGCTCTGGATCATACAAGTCATTCCCTTGGTGACCGTCAAAATTATCCTCAAGAAGGACGTTGACGGTTATATACAAGTATGCTTCTGTTCTTTCCTTTCTTCGTATTTGTTCCAGCCTCTTCTCCTCTTGCAGCCTCTCCACCAGCTAGACCAACAAAATTAAAATTATCCATATATGTACTAAATTCATCTCATTGGTAATTTTTCTTCATCTGTCTTCTAAAATTTAAACTTTTAGAAAAGCAGTGTACTTGTATCATGCTTTTGAGATTCGAGAACAGATAGTATTCGAAACATCAAAAGAATGAATTTTGTTTTGTCCTTTATATAATTTTAATTTTGTTCATCTGCCGCAATACAAACTACTAAGTCAAACAATTACACAATGAAAATTATTCAGCTGTGAATGATGGTTTTATGTAACACAATTCAAATTAATGTAGACAATTAAAAAATATCTAAAATATTAGTAAATTTTTACACAGGAATGATGCTTTAAATGGATGTTTTAACAGCTGATTAAACTAATTAAATGTCCATTTCTGTTCTGACTATTGAATTTTGGTTGGTTGAAATATAAAACACAATTTTATATTATATATTTCTTTGAAACTAAGAATTATATAATATTAATAACCACTATTTGCAGGTCTCAGATCATCATACCTGTGTGCTATAAATACATATCAAAACACATGACCATCATTAATGCCAAATAATAATAAAAATGTAATGTATAACTATAGTAGCGTGGAGATGCTTCACATTTTGAATTATTGTTATACAGATTTTTCAAGTAATTACACAGCTACACTTTTAAGAAATAAAAAATAAAAACGACAATAAATTAACTAATATAATTTTTAGTGTTCAAAATTCTCTAATATTTAGTAATTTATTCTATATCTTCTCATTTCTTTTATGTCTAAGATAAAGAATAATATAGGTATTTTATAATTATTATGAAATATTCACTTTGTTCATGAGGCATTGAATTTTTTCTATTTATTAATATGTAACAACAAATAAATAGATAGCATCTGTTGATGGTCATACTGACTATGAACATTGACAAAATTTAATGAATTAACGACTCGATTAATTGATTCAAACCTCATTATAAGGTTCAATACCCTAATTTTATTATTAGCGTTATTCAAAGTGTTAATTCATGAAAATCATAGATTTGATAATATAAATCACATTTCACCTCACTCACTAAACGATTTTCATTAAATAACAAATACACCGTAGAAGACGTATTAAGGAAGAAGCAGACATTAATAAATCCTACTTATTGTTCATTTTCTCTTTTTTCCACAGCATTATCTATTTCATGAGTCAAAACTCATTATTTTAAATCAGATTTTGAATAATTTCATTCTAATTATTCAATTAATCTCACTCTATTAACTAATAAGTCTTTCTTGCCTGTATTTCTGTTATAATTATTCACACATTTTCAACCTATTCTGCGATATGTCTGTGCATTTGTTACCCAAAGCTTTAGAATACTACAATACAATTATTCTTTTAGGTGTAATATCATACAATATTTATTACAATAAACATTTCAAAACGATTCTAAGGCTCATCATGATAATAGCCTAATAATCAGATTTTATGCCAACCCGATTTCAATTTTTGTATAGTACCTGAAGTGTAACGCGTACATTAATTATAGCTGTTTAACCTTCAGTCAACTAATATACAATTAATATAAAATTTTTAAGTAACGAAAAAATAAATTAAAAGAATCAACAAAGATTTCACCTTTACATGACTCAATCGTCCATACAAAAAAATCCTCTGTCAAAAAGGTAAAAGTACTTTCATTTGAATAAAACAAATCTCTATATAACAATAATTAGTAACAATCTACTGATATTTTTG
This sequence comes from Frieseomelitta varia, assembly GCF_011392965.1. Taxonomy (NCBI): domain Eukaryota; kingdom Metazoa; phylum Arthropoda; class Insecta; order Hymenoptera; family Apidae; genus Frieseomelitta; species Frieseomelitta varia. Next base: position 255,335 of record NW_025110742.1, read on the forward strand.
ATAATTGTAATGCAATATTTTATATTGATCAACTGTCATATTCAAACGAAACATCTTATCAATTTGATACAATGTAATGAAATACTTTTTTTTCTTTCATTTTTTAAATATATAATAAATATCAGCAAAGTAATGGGCGCGTAACACTTTAAGTCACATAAGTGTGACATATTACATGCAACATGTCGTACCTGAAAATGGACACAATGTATACAATATCAACATTTGGTGATATAACAGCCTGTAGCTGATAACGCTATAAATTTCTGGTTATTAAAAAATATTAAGAGAAATTTTATAACAAATATTTGAAAATATATATATGTATGTATAGGTGCTAAAAAAAATATTAATTTATTAAATTTAATTTGTAGATATTATTTTCTGATTAATTTACATATCCAAAATATTGAATCTATTCAAATACGTTCCTATGTTATTAAACTCATTTCATCTTTGTATTAACTTGATGCAATGCTTTATGAATTTGATGATTTTATATGCTATGAGCTAATTAGCTCAAATTTAAGAAATAGGAAATTTTTTTTGGAAAAGAATTTAACCAATTTACAACTCTTTCCACTTTTTTAAAAATCATGAATATAGAGATTTGGATTTCGAGAATTTTGCGTGCACGGACGAAGAGTCGTAGTCTCTGTATGTGAGTCTTTGATTGAGTCAGTCGCGTCTTTGTCACGTTCAAGGTCGCTCAACTCCTGGGAAAGCTCTCTTTGTAGGACGTTTCTGACCTCTTGAGGTATATCCTCTTCCTTGACTTCTTGTAAGACGTTTTCCAACTCAGAGTCCCTTATGTACACCAACATATAGGCGTTCGTGCAATGTTTCACAGCTATAGACATATCCTCGTCTTGACCACCATAATTGTGTTCAATAGCTTCTTGTTTTGTACACCTTGAGACGACATCATCATCGAATTTGCACCACTGTTTCAAGATTGAGTATATGTAATCAAGTATAAATAATATTTACTTAAAATTATATAAGTAAAGAACGAAATTATGTTTAGAAAAAATATATATATAATTATTCTTAATTAAATTAAAATAGTTAAACAATATATAACATTTAGAAATGTCTATTTTAATTTATACATAATTCTAAATATAATGTATATCTTCTTGTACTTGTGAAATACTGAAATAAAAAATGCACATACTTTTCCATCACCAGCTGGATTGATAAATACAACATAATGTCCACCATGATTATCGCCACTGTGAACTAAGACTGCATGCAACGTGTAATCTGCACTTGTTGCTTCTTTAGTTTGTAAATATTTGCCAAGACTTATTTTTTCATAGAATTCAAACCTTAATAAAATTAATATATATAGCCGTAAAGATCAAAAATATTATAAAAATAAATTCTATATAAGTTTATAATTTTGTTATATTACTTCTTACCTATCATTAAATTTCACAGAACAATCTGTAACCGGATCATATTGAAATCGCATTAAATGTAAATGCAACACTGGTGGGAAGGATGAAAAAACAACACCCTTTTCTGCCTCTTGTAATCCATTTTCTCCCGCATCATATTTATTATCACCATCCAGACTTTCAGTACTCACATAATCATTAAACGACTCATAAACTAAAGTTAATTTTTATATAAAATAAAATTTTATATATGAACACAAAATAAGAAATTTTTATGGTATTTAATAAGAAACATTTCTTCATATACTTACTATTTTTCTTTCCTTTTATATTTAACTGTATATCATAGAAAGTTTCAACTCTAGTTGATTTGTAATCAATATTTTTACATTTGATGAATGATACCATCTTTCCTTCAAATAATTTTGGCACTGTACCTTCTACACATGTACCTTTCATTTTACTTTCCAACTTATCTAAAAGCTAAAATAATTATGAGCAAAAATTTTTAATTTCGATAAATGATGAATAAAAGATTATAGCTTATTGTTAAGAATATTATAAATAATAGTAAATACAATAACTTCTTACCACTCGTAAAAATTCTTGCACATCATGTTGCATGAACGAATCCAATGTTTCCCAGCCAAAACTTTTTGTTAACTTTTTTGTACCTACTGGTTTATCAGAAAATTGTAATTCATGAAATACCCTTTGTAAAGCCAAAGCAACACTTTTACTAGAATCATCACTTTCTGTTGGCATTTTATAAACTGCTTTACGTAACTAGAAACAAAAAATAAATATCTAAATATTTACATTACAATTATGAAAATTTTAAGATCTAAAAGAGAGAAAATGTTAAATAATAAAAGTTTGGATTTGAAAAATACACATCTTAATAGAAATTATAATTATAATTTAATTTTTAAATTTTTAAATGTTTAAAATGAATTTATTACTCTACCTGATTCGTAAAATACAAAGTTTGAAGCAATGAATTCATATAGCATGTAGCACCTTGATTTTTTAAACCTACAAATCCTGTATGTTTTTTACTATCCCAACTGACACCATGTGGAGCATCAGCCATAACATGAACCTATTTTTAAAAAATAAATATTATAGATTACAGATCACAGATGTATGTTTACAGGATGTAATGTAAAATAAATGAATGACCTAAATCTAACTTAAAAAAATTAAATAATAGAATAAGCAAAAAATTGAAATTTCTTTAAATTTTTAATTAAAAAATAGCCTAATGTAAAATTAGTAAATGATTAAAAATTGTTACATAAAATTAAACAAAATTAAACATTGCCTTATTTTTTATTTCAAAATTCTAATATTACTAACCTCAAGTGTAATAGAATCATCTTTGATAAAACCTTTTTCAGGGTCCAGGACATCCTGCCATGTCATAAAATGACTAAATCCCCAATCATTTTCTTTACTATAGAAAAGATGTTGAATTTCTAAAAGAAAAATTCATATACTTAAGTACATGTAAAAATTATAATTTAAAAGTTATAATATAGAAAATGTAACAAATGAAATGAAATGAAATGAAATATCTTCTGTAAAAATAAAACATTGATGTATAAAAATATACTAACTTCTATTAAATGGTTCCTGTCCCTCTTTACAAGAAAGTAATCGAAGATCTGCAACTGCATAACAACTCCACGATGATTCGCTTTCTCCATTACATTGTAAGAAAAAACCAAGAGATTTTTGAGGACCTCTATCTTGTGTTTGACTTGACCTAGGCATTATCATTATTTTCCATGGTAAGTTACGAACATAACATGGTGGAGATAACTGAGTTTCCTTCATTTTGGAAAGATTTTCCACTGTATAACGAAACGTTGCCTCTGATCTTGCTTCGTCTAATTAAAAAAATATAAGTTTTATAATCAATCTATAACTTTATAAGAAAATATATATTTAGAAATAATATTATTTAAATTGTATTTTATATTATTAAGTTTGTATTATTGTAATACAAAATTAGTACTTTAATTCTTAAATCAATAAAATAAATTTAAAAAATTCTTCCTACCTTCCTCCATTTCTTGATCTTGAACTATGCAAGCTAATTCTGATTCTCCATTCATAGGACTAGTATCATTGCCATCTCCTCCACCATCATTTGGTGTTTCTAGAAGATTAAGATATCATTCTAAAATTCTTAAAAATTGCTTTCCGAAAAGATTTTCACAATTTTAGAAATAGATTACATTAATTAGATTATATTAATATACATTTTACAATGAATTATATACTATTTTATACATGTTATATAAATTTTTAACACTAGTATTTTTGTACATTTTCAACATTATGAAAGAAATGTTATATCTTTCAGCTGTTTGAATTGTAGATTACCTACAACATTGTATAAAAATAAAAAATTTACTTAATGTTTTATAATAATCTTCAAAAAAATGATTTATACAAATATCCATGTAGTAATTTATATGAATAAAATTTGATGAAAATGCTATATCAAATTTCAACCATTGTGACATAATTAAAAAACAAATGAATATTTTCATCAAAAGAAGAACTACTTATAATCATATATTTATAAATTGTTGAAAAAAGTATATGAACATTCAGTAATATAGTATTAAATGTTTAAAAGTGTATTTGCGCACATGTAAATAAATTAAATTAAATACAAAAAATATTTGAAATACATCTAAAAATATACTGAAAATCTTATTTATGTTAATATAATCTTATTTTAATATTATCTATATCATACTCTATATGTGTATATATATATATATATATATATATATATATATATATATATATATATATATATATATATATATTATAAATATATATTGCATACATATCCTTTTATGTATATTTCCTCTAATAAAAATTTTAATAAAACGTCACCATATAAATCATTTTGAATATATAAAGCGCATGACTATGCAACAAACCGTGCGTATAATATAGTAAAAACTATTAGAAACGTTAAATTATCAAATTACCAAAACCACATAAATACATTTTTTTGTTATCTCTAAATCAAATATAGTTTTCGTTATTCTAAGCTTTGTTTAAGACCATTTTTAACAAAAAACACGTACATGCATTGAAAAAAAAATTCACCGTAAAGTGTTCATATGTTCATATATACGAAGTTCGAAATATTTTCTATAACCTTCAAAACGAAAATCAACATGTACGAGACCAATCAGAAGCTACAAACATTTTTACAAAGCGAAACAGATGGACGTAAATCGTACCTCCCTCTTGTGTATCCATTTCCTCGACTTCATTAACCTGAACCGGTGCCAGGTTGAGCTGTTTAAGATTTTCCTGATCGTTAACGTGGTTCATCGCAATGCCGATATTGATGGTCGTCTTGATTGCGCCGGGAACCTCGGAGGCGGCTTCCGCCGTCGAGGTTACTTCTGAAGTTAATTGAACTGGTGTAACTGCGAATAGGTTTCGAGCAAAAATTGACTGATGCCGTTCGATGAACTGATTATTCTCGTCAGGGACGAATGATCTCTGCTCGAGCAAATTTTGCTGATGTAGTTGCTCGATTCCAATCGCAACCGAACTCGCGTCACTACTACGACTCGAGAACGACGTCCTTTTACCACACGACGATGATTGATATTTACTTGCGATGAGCCCAATTTCTGCGGCTATCAAGTGCCCCCGCTTTTTCGGGGGACGCCCACAACATATATTCCACCCTTGCGCGATATCTTCTTCGTTATTTCTACGTTGTCCCTGCTCTTGTCGCCACGACTATTTCTTTTCTTGTATCCGTAACACCTATCCTCCTCGCACTTTTCACTTTGTACTCCCTCACTCTTTCTCGACCGATCCGAGAAACGGTTTCCGCACCGCGGGACCGGCGCGCTACTAATCGTCAAACTTATGTACTTTTTGCGAACCACAGCTCCACTATGTTTCGACTTTAATATTTGGTCCAGTCTCTGCCAACGACCGCCCGTTCGACCGAATCTTTCCAACAGCGCTTCCAGCTTTTTAAACTGATCACCAATACACTCAGCTGATGTTTTCACGGACGAAAACAGGTCGATCTGCTTCGATGATCGTCTTTCAGACCTCTTTTACGCGAAAATAAACAAAATGGCGACGAACCACACTGTTCTACTGCCTGCCTATCTGTTCTGCATGCAATTCGTACAGGTCACGAAATTTTCGTCAATCTATAGACAACGCACTCGATGCTACTTCTTGTCCCATCAACGCGGCAAATTCAAATAGCAAATAGCTGGAATTGAAACAGTTACGCGTTGATTTGGATTTCAGTTCAACGTGTATTTTTTTTTTTCTAATATCAATGTACATTCTTATTCTTATATATTTAAATTCATCAAATCTAAGAATAATAAATGTATTCTATAATAGATTAAATAGATATAATGGTTAATGAATAGATTAGCAAAAAATTCTGAACAAATTATTATTACGGAAATTTATAATCGTGTACACAATATTTTACTTTATAACATAGATTATAATATTAATTATTTAATAAAGATAAACTATTTGTAAGAAATGTGCAAAGACAATTATCAGATATCTATGTTAAAAATTATGATATTTAATCTGTGTAAACGAATATGAACATTTACCTACATCATACATTTTTTCCACACAGCTATATGTTCGCTTCGCGTATGAGTTTTAAATGTCGCGCGCTGAAAATTTAATTCGGAAATTTTGCTTGCTTATATTTTAAAGATGAAATTCTAATTTGTGAGATACGATTTTTAATAAATAACTTCAATAATTTGGAATAGAATGGACATGATTATTATTGTCATATAACACAGTTAACCTACATTTCCGTATTTTATATGACTATGTGCTTTTACTTATTTAATTACAAACTACTATAACTAATTGAATTAATTTTAATAGCTTTAAAGTATATATTTATTGTCTTTCAATAAATGTTTCTTTTTGGATGTATATATTAATTTCATATGAATATTATAAAAATATAGGTTTGGTATGTTTATTGCTGTAATTCATAAGAATTACAATATTATAATTTTATGTCATTGTATTAAGTTTAAAAATATGTCTATATACATTGTAACGTGAAAAACACATTTAACATTAGAAAATTCTGTCATTAGATTTAATATTATAAAGTTACACAAAAAAAAATGTAAAAATAATACGACATAATACATTAAAAATATAATTTTTGAATTCTTCCAATTTTGAAGATATATTTTGAGAGATAAAACATATTTAACAAAGCAGTTTTATAATAGATATTTATTCCTATGTATTAAAAATTTATAATTTCAAAGTATAGGCTAATTATTAATTGAATATTATTTATGAAATGTTATATAATTATAATATGTTACATATTTATTATGCTTTCATTTATATATGTATGTACTTTATTAAATGAAAACAATTTTTTATATTAACATTACTTTTTATGATCATAATAGGAATATCATTGACTTCATAGTTTACAATGTCAACTACATGAGTACTTACATGAAATACACATTGTCTAAATAACTATTGAAAAATTATTATTTTATATGAAAATTACATAAAATAATAAATTTTAAAAAATATTTTTACATCATTTAAATAACATTATTTATAATTACAAATTTATTACAGCAATAAACAAATTATAGAAAACATGTAAATTATTGTAATCTATAAAAATAAAGTTGAAATAATAAATCGTAAAAATAAAATCGTAATCGTAAAGTAAATATATGAATAAACAATCCTAAAAGAAAAAAATCAACAAATCCATGATAAAGAATAAACAAAAGAATAAAAAAATATATAAAGTATCAAAATAACTCTTCTGTAATAAATTACATTATAATTAAATAAATGTAAACAATAATTCTTCCAGTTAAAAAAAAAAGTGTGTATATTATATATATTAAATTATATTATGTATATAATATATTAAGTTTAAACTAATATATTAATCTGTAATATACTATAATATATTAGTATAAATGATCAAGAACAGTTTTAATAATTAATTCTTCTTATATTTTTCACAAACAATAAAAATAAATAATTTGCTAAAATATTATGAATTTATAGCTATACAAAATCATAAACTATAAATATTGATATAATCTATTAAATCATAAATAAATTTTATATACTGTTTGAAAATTATTGAAAAAATGAGGATTCCACAGTAATTAGTTAATATTAGAACAGATAATAAAATATAAAATTTAAGTGCTTTTTTGTATTTTTTAAATTAAATAATATGTTTAAATATAAAATATTTTTTGTACATATTAAAGCTTTTGAAATACATATTAATACTAATGAAGTATTTTTTAAATATGTAATTTATAGCAATGCTGTTTTTCTATATTAGTTTGTAGTTAACACTTATTTTCTATTTAATGTTATCATGAATATATGCATGTAATTCTTAAATAATGTATTACATAAAACATAAACTCTTATATTAATACATTATTGTACATTATCTTTTAGCATGAATAATTAAACATGGTACTTACAGTATACACGCAACAAAATGATCACAGTTACATGACAATTATATTCCACTCTTAGTACAATACTTTATTATTAAATAAATATAATTATGATAATAACAGTTATTCTATGTTCTATATTGAAAATAGTTACTATTTTACAAGCACTAAATTTTGGACATTCTGTTATTTTAAATATCCATGAATTGTAAATTGAAAATCTTGTTTCAATAATTATATAACATTGAAAATTGTATTTTCAATATTTATAAATAATGTATAAAGCATTTTTTACTTTTATTTGATATTAGAAAATAAAATATTTAACTATTATAAAAATATATAACAAAAGAAATTTAATTTGTTTTAAGCAAAAATAATCAAATGGTTTTACAAAATAGCATTAATTACATACACTATAATATAGAATTTTATATTCAATGCGTTATTTATTGAAACAGCTTATTATATTTGCAATAAATGATGAAATTTTTTGGTTCATAATATGATTCTAAGTTTTCACATACTAATTATTATCAGTAATTTTAAATATTTGCAATAAATTAATTACAAGCGAAAGCGAACTTTTTAAAATTTTTTTAAATTGAATACAATGTATGGTCCCAATAAATAAACTATAAAATTATCATATTATAAATTATGAAATCATAAATAAAATAAGTTGTCTTTTAATGCTACTATATTTTTGTAATTTAACATATTTTAGGCTTTATATATTTCAATATATAATTCTTTAAAATAAGGATTATTGTTGAATATTCTTATGATAATCTGGAAATAAAATTTATAAACTAATGAAATAGCATTAAATTTACATGTAAAGAACCTGTCTAAATACTACTTGTCTTTTATAAATGTTTTAAATTTAAAAATAATAGAGCATCTCTTATTTTTTTCTTCTTCTCCATTTTTTATTTTTTAAAACTGGCACATATAGCTACAATATCTAGCATTTATATTGCTAGTTACAAGAATGGGAAACCTATTTTATTTTGACTAGATGTTACAAAGTGCACATTGTACAGTAACATATTCTATAAACTGTACAAAAAAATGGTATTTGTTATTCATATAAAAAAGTTATGAATAGTTACAAATTTGTTATATATATAGAGCATACAAAAAAGAAGTGACATTAATTGTAAGAATTGCAATAACTATAATTTCATATTTTGGCATTAAAAATTAGAATGAATAATGCTCATGTTATATAAATTTTTTAATATGAAATTTTTTTTTCAATGAAATTTATATTACCTATAATTATTGAATTGAACATACTTTTGAAGTTCCATGAGAATCATCCATAGCAGCTGCTCGTCTTTTTATGCCTTCTAGATATATTTCACGATTAAACAAACCTCCACCAAGAGGAATACTGTAACACATATTAATCAAAAACTATGATATATTTTAAAAAAGAAATTAAACTTATATAAATGATACATACGTATCAATACCAGGCCTTATGGTTGTTTTAAAAACACCCCATACAGGTTTATGATCTGAAGTACAAATACTAGGTACAGAGTCATAAACCAAACATTCTATGACTCCATCTTTATGTGAATTAGAATTTTCATAACTAACTCTTCTAATATAACTTCTTGTATGTCCTTTCCCTTTAAAGAGAATTCTATCAGTATAAGCAGGTGTGCGTTGTTTACTGCTTGAGTCAAAATTTTGAGTTCCAGGATCATATTTATATGTAGGAGGAAATGTAATTGGTGCTTCTTCAAAACCACGTAAAACTGCTCCTTCATTAAGAATTGTTTGTAATTGATCTTTGTGTAAATTTATAGGTAATTGTTGTGGAAAGCATGTATCTGTAACCCACTGAATAACTTCTTCTCTTGGTTGAGCCAGCCGAAAATTTAAATCACCACACCAAAATACACAATCAAAATTTTGAGTTACATCTAAAAATATAATATTCATTCAGCATTTTCATAATATAATTTTTTTAATATAATAATAGTAATAAACATTTATATGTTCATACCTTTGCTTTTATGTCTAGTAGGTAACTCTTTAGGAAGATCAAGATTTCTAACTATTCTTTTAATATCATTTACCCTTTCTTTAACTTTATCCTGATGTGCAGTTAAATGTGCGGTAACAAATAGAAAACTTGTGCCAAATAACATTAAAGCTATAGCTACTGCTCCTTTTGTTCTAAATGCAGTTCCTGTTCTAGTTGAAAAACTAGCATCTTCATGAATAGAACAAAACCAAATTAAATCTCTTCTTAAGAAAAGTGCAAGATGTAGTGTCCCTAAACCAGTACTACAAAGAAGTACATGAGAAGGGCCAAGAGTTTCTTGTAAAGCTGCCTCCCACTCACTTCGCTCAGAGCATGATTCTTGTGTTCCAATCGCTAACAAATCGGGAACAGTTTCTATATCTGACGGTAACATAAAATCATTTAGCTCTTTTGGTGGATTCTGTCCATTCATATTCCATGTACCAATAAAAATTTTTAATTCACGATTTGGTAATACTTTTTCAAGTTCTACTGGTCCAAGTAGTGAATTTGCAGCAATCCTTCCGTGAAGAAAATTTCTATAGCAGAGAAATCATAATGTTTAAGAAAATAAAGATAAACATAAAAATATATTATTAAAAAAATATATTATTAAAAAGTTTTATTAAAATTTATAAACCTTTCTCGTGCTTTTTGTGTAGGAATCAGATTAAGAACTTGTGCAGCTAATAATGCTTGTTTTGCTAAACTATCCATAGATGTTCCAGTTGTTTGAGATTGATGACGCTCTTTTTTTTTGGACAATGCATCATGAGATGTAGAACGTGGTTTAAGCTGAACAGGTGCACTTTTTATAGATTCTGGACTTGAATGTCTCATAGAATTTGTTGGTGAATTCCCTACTAAATTATCCACAGATCGTCTATGAATTAGTTTTTGTCTTAAATATGTAGGAACACTTGGGGAAACAGATCCAGAGGATGAATTTTCACCTAGAACATTAAAGTAATATAAAATTATATAGAATAATTTAGAAACTTTTTAAAAAAATATGAAATTCAAATAACACATGTATTTTAAAATGATATCTTGAAGAAATGAAGTACATTAGAAAATAGAATGATGAAGGATATTAGAACTTGTATCTGTAATGAAACTAAATTGGTTCAATTGCTAGTTATTGTATTATTGATGCTGACATAGTTATTCAGAAATTAGCAGGAATATCTGTGATTTAAAATAGATGTTTTAACTAAATATTTTGTTCTTTTCTCAAAGTAATTATATAATTAAAAATGATATTGGTAGATATAATTACATATAAAATAAAATTGAATTATTTCTTAGATAGGAAATTTTGTAGAAATATGTAGAAATATTATAAAATTTATATTATAAAATTTGTATATTATACACACAATATAATATAAATTTTATCAAAAAATTCAAAATAAATACCTTAGAGATTTTTAATCTATGTGATCTATGTATATATAATAAAAAATCTTTAATAAATATTTACATTATTAATAATTCCATAATTTAAATATTAATATTTTACAAGTGGCTGAAATGATGTAACATTTATATAATAATAAAATAAAAACATTTGAAGAAGCACGAGAATCAAATTTTAAGCAGCAGGTATATTTCATTTGTTTTATTATACCTTTTTTTCCTGGTTTTTCAGTATTGTTAGATTCATAGTATTGAACCATACTGTAAACATCAGAAGGATTGTAGAACATCCGTTCCATTTCCAAGAAGAAATAAGTGATATATTTTCCTTTTGTAAAATATTCATCCTTTAAACATTTTTCATTTCTTTCATAATCAATTAAAAGATCATTTTCATCTTCTGACGATTCCTCAAATGAATCTTCTGTTGACTCTGCAGAGAAATCACTATCTTCACTATTCTCATGTGACATTACACTTTTTTCTTTTATTAAAAATTTATGTAATTTTTGTAAATTATTCATAGTGCCAGAATACGGTATTAAATTCGATATTTGCACAAAAGTAGTATCAGAATGTGACACAACCTTTGAAAAAGAATTAGTATGTTTTGAAGAATCACTTTTATTTAGCAAATGTACATCTGTTATGCTATAATTTGGATCTAAAAATGCTATCTTTTTATCTAAATTTCTATCTGAACCATATTTATATTCTTTTTCATCTTTTTCTGCATAAATATCTGTTGCACTGAATGTCTTTCTATCTTTTGGAATATTTGATAAATTTGTGCATAAATCATTAGGACATAAATTATCACTTTTTTTAAATCTTTGAGTTGTGTCTAATACATTTTCACATAACGTAAATTTTAAATATTGGTTGTCACATGAATTTTTAATATTAATTTTATGATTATTATTTTCTGTATTGGCAAAATTCACCTCTATATTAATATCATGCTGCAATTTAGACACATTTTCTTTTTCATTATTACTACTGTCATGAAATTCTGTATTTAAATTTTTAGTACATTCTTCAAAAGCTTCTCCAAATTTTAAATTTTGTTTAGTTTCCCTTTCTCGTTTGTCACTTTTATTTTGTTTAAATACTTTGAACAATTTATTGAGAAAAGAATTTTTCTGTGTTTTATTACTTGAATTAGACATGCTTAAAATATGATAGTTAACATAATACTTGAAACATGTTCCTATATCAAAGATTAAGTATTAACTGACTGTCAGTAAAACCATATCTTTTTGCATAACATAACAACACAATAAGAGCAATCTTTGCAGGTATGTGTTGAAAAGTTTAGTGGGGATGTGCAAGGTCACTACCTTATTCAATCAAATTAGAGAGTTGATAAAAAGTGAAACGTCATAAGGAATGTATTATTTAGTGTTATGTACACTTCAGATTTAAATAGTTAATGAATGAAAAAATGATCTAGAGGAAACAATTAAGCAATGATTTATCAATTACTTAAATAATTAAACATTATTTAAGCAAGTCTGAATTTTTAAATTTACCAACCAAATAAATTATTATGATAATGGATAAAATTTAAAAAACTTTTAATTTTTAATAAAATAAGTTCTTACCTTCAGTAAATGTACTTTGTCGCTCTTTGCCCATAAAAACACTATTCTTTTCTACAGTTTCTTGGACATTATGCGTGCTTGCTATATACATTTCTTCTTTTTCTATCATTACATCTGTCTGACAATTTCCATTAGCAGAAGCTACTTCAGATTTAACAGATGTATGGCTTAATGTAGTTGGAGATAATCTACTGACAGTCAAACTTTGTGGCGGTGTTCTGCTGCGTTCAGTCATTGCACAGCATAATGAAAGTTTTGTACTAGTGTGAGATCCATGTTGGGAATTTTCTAGTTTAGAATTTTTATTTGAATCACCATCCTTATAAGATGTTTCTAAACATCCGACTTTTGTCTTTTTATTCATAAGCATACGGCAAAGAGACTTTTTCTTTTGTTTCGATTTAGGAGAAATGTCTGCCTTAGCATTTGTTGCATTAGATACATTAGTTTCTTCACATTGCTCCATGGTATTTGTGATTTTATGTTTTTTATGTTTTGAACACCATGTAATTAATCCACTATCAATGAATAAATATTTATTATTGCATATTTCAAATATATCATTTAAAAAAGTTTAATAAAATCAATCTATTGTATATATCACTATTAAATAAATCAAACCATAGGCATTTGTAATTTGTAGTCATTTAGTTGTATGATTATAATCATTCCTTTTAATATAATTTAACGTATAAATAAGAATTTGTTCAATGTCTATGCTCGTATGATATAAGTACTTATTTATATATAGTTTTTATATAAACAGTGTGCAATTATTATAATATATATTTCTATTATATAATATAGACTTGAATCGTAAAACAAGATGTTTATCTTGTTAACATCTATAGTACTTTATTACGTTAATATATCTTTACCATATTTTTCATGTTTAAAGAAACACATTTAATGTTGTGTTAATAAATAATTGCACTTTAAATATCAATAAATTTAACACTTTCATATTGATTAATTTGGATAGAATAACTAGAGTGATTATAAATAATACATATTTGCAAGTATAATTTAGGATGACTGTTTAGTTTCTTGATCTTTTTTTCTTAGGCATAACATTTATTCTTTTAATGAATATTATTTCATCAGTTATTCGAAGGAACTTTTGGCTGTATATATCTTTCGAGTTGTGCTGCAAATCAAATTTCATAAAAAAATATTGTGCTCATCGAAAATTAGAGGTTAATTGGACTCAAATTGTCTACACTCTTTTTTTGTATTATTATGAAATTCACTTTGACTTTGAGTCTCACATTGACTATGCATTGACACGTCATTCACGTTAAAATCCATAACAAACTGCATTGTGATTGAAAGTAATTGAAGAACGACGAACAACTCTAACTTCCGCCTCCATGTTTAAGTGAAAAATTAAATAAAACGTGTGACATGTATGTCGTATTTTTAAAAATTCAGTATCGACTTTGTCGTAATCATCATTTTATTGACAAATCATTCTTATTTTCAACAAAACTGCCACAAATCCAAATACTGTATCTCTTCACCGCTTCGGCGCTGATTTCTGAACTTGCGCAGCTGTCAATTAAGCAGACGATAATATTACCACATTACGATATTTTCTATAAAACTCCATATTTTCTTAACCAAGTAACTCGCACCAAATATGTTTGAAAGAGAAATTGTCAATATTTGAAAAAAATGTCCAATGACCAGTTAGAAAAATGATATTGCTTAGCTAATTAAAAAGCATAACTGTCAAAACGAGCAGACGACATTCATTAACGTCTCACTGTTGGCAGAAGCCATTTGTGACGCAATACACTTCATGCACTTCGTCGTCAACGTATACATGTAAATACAAGTATATATAAGTATTTGGTTGGCTAGTACCATTTGGCGGGTTGCGTCACATATAATGTTTGTTTACGTGATGATAAGTGTACGTTTAAAGAAATACGAATATATGTACAATTGAATTATACTAGAAGATAGACATACGCTCAATTGCAATAATTATTCGATTATAAATAGAAAAACTTTGTAACTTTCTGTTTTACAAATCGATCACGTAAATAACACGTTAATTAAATGTAACCAAATAATCGTTCGTGAACAAACAGTGGTGTAAAATGCATATTTAAATTTCGATGATTGCGGTCATTCCGAAAATACAATGTAAATTACAGAAATTTATGTTTTTGTTAAAGAAGATTCCAGAAAGACGCAGAAGCGACACTACATACATATGTATGTAGGAGACAAATGTTTGTGTATCAGTATATTGCCGCTTTTTCCAAACGTTCATTCAATGTTGCTGCAATTAACAAAAGCAATGTAACATAGATTCGTCTATTACTAAGACTTGACTGCGGTGAATTTATTACGGAACTAGACATTGGATACGAAGCATTTTAACAAATACACAGAGTAATAAAAGAAATGCCACGGCATGGTAAGTATTAATGCTGCACTTAATTGTGGCTGTAGTAATATTTATTAGACGCAGCGATATGAATAATGATAAATTTAATAAATACGAAAGGTTTTTATAAAAATGTTTTAACCATGATGTATGTCAAGAAGGGAAAAGGTAATTAAATTACAAAGAAAAAATTAGGAAACAACAAAAGAATAATTTTTCAATATATTTCTGAATTATAGTATATATTGAATTTTCAAACACACTAACGATAATTTTTTACTTTCGGCAATAACTTCGAGTTTCACTTATTTTTAAGTTACGGATCAATGATCCATAGTTTTTCAAGTAAAGTACACACACGCGCTTCTACATTATATATGGCGTGTCGGATATATGGGCAGAATTTTAATGAAAGAAAATTTTGCGAATAGAAATCGCGAATATGGGCGGTGTTAAGGGTGGCTTTTAGTTCTCAATTATTTTTGACGACGTTACGAATAACTCTAACAGCGTCAACAATCAATTCCATAGAGAATAAATTTAAACACGAAATGTTTAACGTTGAAATGACTAATCACATTTCAAATTCTATTTCACGAACAATTACAAAAGATACAAACAACGCTTTTTTTCACGTATGTCTTTGACAAATAGATATATCTCAACGGAAACGATGATACTAGTACCAAAAGTGCAATATTTTTAGTAACATTTTCCTTTTGACAAACAAATTCAAAATGCGTACGTATGTGTATGTTTCGTACGATCTCATTAAACGGCTTAATGTAGAATACATTCAGAGAAATACAAGTTGAGAAACGATGAAAGAATAAGCTGAGTTTCTAAGTTGAAATTTTTATTGCTAAATATTTGGATAGTAGTAAAAAAAAAAAAAAAATAGCAGTGAGAATTCGGGGGGAAAAAAGATTGTGCATACATGAGGAAGGATGTGTACTGTGAACGAATGAGCGAGAAGGGGTTAACGAAAGAGGGAATAAGATAGAAACGTAATTCGCGCCGCCACCGCAAGGTGTCAGCATTGCATGCGGCTCGCTCACTAGCGGCCACCATTGTTGAAATTCTGCTTTGGTTGATGCCCCGACGATTTTTTGACCGAAAATTGTAAATTCGCCAGCCCCTGGCAAGGGCCCTGTGCGGAAGGTGCGTATCCCATGGTAATCCTCAGACCATGGCAAAGCCATAGCTACCGTCGGTGACGTGTTTCGCGATAAAAAGAGGCCCACCGGGGAAAGCCAGTGAAATCGAGTGTGCCCATCGATTTACACGAAAGAAAGAGGCACCCATGTCCGTGTCTCACGTCTTGTCGGGGTGTTGGTGTTGTGTGCGCTGCCTGAATTGTGCATGGTACGTGCGTGCATGCGTGCCGGTACAATGCAACGCGTCTGTCCCTCGCGCACCATGCAATCTGTCGATCTTAGATTCTGTTGCCTGAAATGAGGAAGAACGTTCGATTGCCCGAGTGTCCCCGAGAGTGTGAGATATTTGGGCGTCAGACACCGATCGTACGAATAACTTGGAGATCCTGAATTATACGTAGGCGCACGTTGTTCCGCGTGTCGGCAACACGCGATTCGCGCGTTATCGACGATACTGTCCAGGTGTGGGGAAACACTGATGTTGCATCTCTGCCTCGATGTTTTGCGTTGTCTCTCGTTGTGTGCAAATATCCCACACGGGAGTTAGACGTCTCTTCTTTTCACGGTTCGCACGTTGTGCGTGCATAGGCGTGTGCACACGCGAACGCACGTCATTCATATATGTATGCATACGTGCGCGCCCCTGAGTATTTTCCATGGGTGTATATGCACAGCTTGGTTAACTTGGTGCTCTCTCTTCGTGTATATGCGTGCTCTAGTGCGGTACGTTTACGCATACTGCGTGCCATTTGGAATTCACGAAAAAGTACACGAACTGTGTCCTGCTACCACGCCGTTGGATCAGCAAATCGGGATATACAGTGTTACACTCGCATGCCCATCGCTCCCCTCGTGGGGAGTAACGTCGGCTCCGGGGAACACAGTGTTATTTTTTTCCCCCCTATCGTGCCCGTGTGTAAAACCGTTAGAATTTTACGCCGATGTTGTTGTGACAGTTTCTTTTAAAAATACGTATCGTTCCGAATCGAACGATGAAACATTTTCGAAATGGACAAGGCTTGATGCTTTTTGAATTGTTTCCATCAACATTGACACCCTGACAACTATACTGTGATTTTTCATCATTACGTACTTAAAATCCGTTAACAAATATCGAATCGTTTGTATAAATTTTGTACTTTTTTTTTTTTATTTGGCTCAAATACTGTGAAGGGTTACTTTCAATTATGAACTGGAATTATGCTGTTGTTGGACAAGTAAAAATATTTTTCCTCCTTTCTTGTGAACTTCTCACGTTGGTATAGTCATAGATTATTATAATGCTATATTGTAATGCAAATATAAAATTATTGAAATGTAATATTCATACATAACATTGAATACGGTAAAAAATATATAAGGCAAATGCTATTTAAAGATGTAAACAGTACAACTACAAACTTACCCTGTTGCAGAAAAAATTTGTGCTTTGCGAAATATATAAATTATATAGAAATATTTTGATAGAAAAGATTTCTTTTCTTTTTATTTAGAATCAAATAAATTCGTATCTAAGTATTTAAATTTTGTATGTTTCACAAATTTATGTGCTTATATAAATTCATAAAAAATATTTATTGTCAACTAGTTCTATGTTTAGTTATTATCAGTATCAGCGTTATTGATATATTTTACTTTTATGTCAATTATTAATTTAACAAGAAATAAACATTCAGTTATTTATTCATATAAAGAAACTAGATGTTTAAATATCTTTTTATAATAATTTTTGAAATTAGGAATGTTTATGATTATAGATGCACATTACATGGAAAAACAATCAAAACTTTTAGTTTATATAATTTATTAAATAAACATCAACATTATCAATGTATATGTAATATTAATCAGTATTATGGTGTGAATTGTCAAAACATAAGGATTATTTCCAACAATGGCAATCATAATTTTTAGCCCTTCTTTGACATATAATATATCACAAGAATAGAAAAATATTATTACACGACTTTCTTTTATTTAACTTTTAAAATTCATTTGATAATAAGACAAATAATGTAATCGTTAATTCTCAGTAAAAATGTTTGTTTACAGGGCCATTTATACTTGAAGTTGCGCCAAAATGGGCGCTATCAAATAATTTCATGCAGTGGGATTACATACAAGAATTGGTAGCACATGGTGGTGTGCCTGATGTATATGATTTACATCACAAGGAAGAAAATATAGGTGTGTCTGATGTATATGATTTATGTCACAAGGAAGAAAATATAGGTGTGTCTGATTTAGATTTAACTTATGTTAATCAATTCATAAATTTCATACAACCAATAAACAATAACAAGATCGCAAACTCTAATATCGAAAAAGAAACAGTTGATAAATGTTTCTCAGAATTTTCAGAACTTGTGTTTAAAAATCACAAGGAAAGTTATAGTACCTGTCACAGTGACGATAATAAAATAAAACCAACTAATTTATTAAATACTAACAAAGTCATAGCCACTTATTCATTTTGCAAAAACAAAGGTGAAAATTTATCTGATACAAAAAAGGAAATTGATCATCATCATAAAATTGATTGTATTCCCTGCTTGTCAGAACAATCACATATTACACAGTACAAGACTTTGTCCAAAAGTTTGGAGCAGTATAAAGATACTTACAACCTTTTTTGTGCTTCTGAAGAAGACAAGCCACTTAATTTAGTAAAAAAACAAAAAGATAACAAAGGTTGTTGTAAGAAACAAAGTGAAGATAAAAAGAAACTGTACAATTTTACTGATACAAAAGTATCTTTAAAAAACTGTGCTATTTCAAATCAAACAAATAATTCCTTTAACATAGAGAATTGCTACAACACAAAGTACAAGGAAATAGACTATGGTTTATTAAAATTCTCAGATTTAGATGATTTATCTTCTAAATTAAAAACTGATAATACATTATTTAAAGCTCCAAAACATAAATTATGTAAAAATTTAGAAACAAAGTTAAATTGTGTACCAAATAAATACTTAGCGCAAGAAAGTATTCTTTCTGTTGATAAATATTTGAACAATAAAACTTCAGTGCTTCTATATGAAAAGAAAAATACAGATCTTTCTTTTGTACATTCATCTCTGAATGTCAAGAATACAAGTATTAAAAGTGAATCTTACTCAGACGAACAGATAAATAAGTCAAAGAACGCATATTTTGTAAGTACTTGCAAACCAATATTAAGTAATTGGGAGGATTTCGAAATGTCAGGACAATATCCGGGTCATAGCCGACCTCCGGTGGGCACACCTCCACCTCAGACAGTTTGGAATCATCTCACAATGGCACAGAGTCAAGGTAATAAAAATATATTTAATATTTTTACTATAAAATGATATATAAATATTATTTTTTTATATTGAAAATGTTTGTCTTAGTTTCAGGCTTAAACATTCATCCAACAGCCTTATCAGGTGCTGCATTGAGTCCAGCAGGATTTTACACACATCCATCTATGGCAAGAGCATCTCATATAACATCACAACTTACACCACAACTTGCACATACTCAAGCACCTCCAACATGGCATACACCAACTGTTCCATCAAAAACTGTTACACCAGCCAATACACCAGGGAATCCTTTGTTCAGTTTACAAATGCTGGTAGATAATAGGCAGAACCAAAGTCAGTATAGAAACTCACCAGGTTCACAAAGTACACTAGATTTATCATCTACTTCCGAAATTATTCCTGAGAATTATTCTCGAGTACCTCAAGACATCCCAATAAGTTTAACTGCAAGGAATGTTGATAAGGGTAGCAGAAATGGAAATATTATTTCTCCCCCAATACCTCTGAATGGAGAAACTTCATCTGATAGTGGAATTAGTTCTTCAGTTCCAACACCCAATTCTGTTAGTGAACCAGTTTCACTTTCAACTAAAGAAGTTACAACACCTAAAATAACAGTAAAAAACTTTGAAAGCAATTTAAAAGGAGTGGCAAATGTTCATGATAAAATTAAGGAAATTAATGTAGATAATTTTACGCAAAAAGTTATAAACTTACCACCTAGTGTAACAATTGAAAGGGTACTTCCGGAAAAAAAAGAACCTGAAGTTACAAAAAATAAAGATACATTAAGTGTTATTGCACAAGTACCAAGAAATGTTTTACCTGTTATTGTAAATCTTACCTCTAGAATGGACAAAGATGTGACAGATAGTCCGAAAAGAGAATCGTCTTCAGAACGAGATCGAAAAGTCGAAGAAACGAATGTCAGGTCACCTAAAAATTTACCAAAAAGAGGCAAAAAGGGTGTAGATTCTTTGTTAGAAAAATTAGAAGGTGGAAACAAAAAACTTGGCAGTGCAGAAAATATTGGATCTGTTATAGTAATGCCAGTAGAAGAAAAAGATACATCGAGTGTCAAAAGTATGTCTCCTGATAGACAAAAATCGAAATCTCCAAATAGGGAAGATGAAGTAGTATCTCCGGCGTTTAGTAATGACGATTCTAACGATAATACTAAACAACGCAGAAAAAGAAAACTAGAGAAACCTGTACGACTTAGTAAAGACTCCAAAACAGAAGTAGAGGATATGGAATTAGAACCTACAGAGCCAACAGAACCTAGAACAGGTGAATCAATACCAGAAGAAACAACAAATGCAACTCCAGTTGTAAAATTAGAAGACAACATTGATACAACAGAACAGAGAATATCTGAAAAAGCTGTAGAAAGTGTAGAAGAAACAAGTGAAGAGAATCAACCTATTAGAAGGCGGAGAAGTAGTGAAAGTACACCTCCTAGTTCGACACCATCGAATCAGAGGGTTAGAAGAAAATCTAGCGATGATGCTGCTGAACTTTCAAAAGTAACAAGTCCAAAACCTGTAAATAATACGAATCCGTTTAATGAAGTTGAATCAGAACTCGAAAAAATGTTTGCCGGTATTGTTGAGACAGAGACAGATGTCAAGAAGGAAGAATCAAAATCAGATCTTACAGAATCTGAACTTCAGGCCGGTAGCACAACTAAAGTCGAAAATTTAGAAAATAATGTATTGCACGCAAAAGAAACGCCAAATATAAATCCTACTGATGTTTCATCTACAGTCGATACTAAAATATCTGGAAAGAAAGGAAAAAAGACTAAAGTACAAGGTGGTAAACGAAAGATGTCTAGATCATCTGAAAATATTTTTGGAACTGTCGGTAATGATATACCTCAAAAGGAAATCAAAAAAAGAAAAATATCTAAGAGTTCAAAAAAACAGGACGCCTCAAAAAAGATTAAAAAAAATGCAAAGGTAGATGGAATAAGAGAAATGGCATACGATTCTGGGTCAAATGCAAGTTCTATTAGATCTCGTGGACCTGTAGTTCATGTTGAAGGTCCAAGGGACAGCCCATTAAGCATTCAGGTAGTTAATGCTCCACGGGAAGAAGAAGAAGAGAAAAGTAAAGAAAAACGAAAAAGTATTGGAAACGGTAATGCGGGGAGAAGTAAGAGACTCAGTCATCAAAACGATTTAGACTATAGAGGTGTGTATTTTAAATTTAAATATATGTTTATACAAATATATAATATATTTAAATATATGTTAGATATATGTCTATGTAAATTCGCAAATATAAATAAAATTTACACTTTATACAGGTAAAGTCAGTAGAGCGGGTCTCTTTAGTTCAACATTGTCATCGCGTTATGACGCGCACACAACAGATTCCACATGGATTTGTGTATTTTGTAAACAAGGTCCTCATTCTGTAATACCTGGGGATCCTGCTCGGCCACATCCTAATTTAGCTGGACCACATATAGCACCTGGAACATACACTGTATGTATAATATATTTTTTTTTTTCTTTAATATCTTTTAACTCAATTTTTAATTATGAATATTTAGAAATAATATTTTTCAAATTGTAGGTTCCAGCTGGCGTTTTGAGTGATTTATTTGGGCCATATTTAATTGGTAAAGAACGTTTAGAAGACGGTATTCTGTCGGCGGATGAACAAGAGATTACCACGGAACAGAAAAAAGGTGGTAAGAATAAAAGAAGTCTGAGGTATGCTGGTTTAGCTGATCAGTTCACTGCTAAAATGGGTAAAAAGAAAAGAAATTCCATTGAAAGTAATACCAATGCCATGTTTACTGGAATGACCGTACTCCCTGGAGAAGAACAACGTTGGGAAGTGTGGCTTCATGAACAATGTGCCATTTGGGCAGCCGGAGTGTACATGGCAGGTATAACAAAAACAACTTTCTTACAATTTATTACAGTAACAAAAATATATTATAAAATTTTGAAGAAAAAAATCGATTTATATCACAGGTGGAAGAGTAACAGGTTTGCAAGAAGCTGTATGGGATGCAGCAAAATCGATATGTGACTCTTGTGGCTTAACAGGAGCAAATATTGGTTGCGTTAAACGCGGTTGTAAAGCTGTTACGCATTATCCTTGTGCATTAACGAAAGGTTGGCACTTGGATACTAATCAGTATATACCGAAGTGCAACCTTCATCGGGTTACGTGAAACTTCGGTGAGTTCGCCAGTATAGGCTATTATGAAATAAATTATGTCCATTATTTTACAACTTATGGCTTTAATTTGGAGCACCGAATAATGATTAATAATCATAGAAATTCATGTTCACATTTATTTATAAAAAAAGTATATTAAAGGATATGTCAAAACGTAAAACAAAACATCTATATATAAATTCATATGTATTATAAGAAATATTTAACACTTTAATCTCTTGTTCACTGTGTCTTATACATAATCAATATCTTTGTTGAAAAATCAAGTCTAATTATTAATTTATATTTTTCAGCATTTAAAATTTTTGAGACGTTTTAAAATTACGCTTTGCATCATTCGATGCATAAGTGTGTTTGAAGTGTGAAAGTATAAATGTCAAATGTATAAAGGACAGACGTATGGTAATTTACATACACGAAGTATCAATATGCTCGACAGAAATATCTTCCAATGTACAAGATGTTCAAACGAGAATGCTGTTACTGTCTTAAGAATTTCAAATGAAAATGGAAATTAACGGAAATGAAGAAGTGGAAGTTCTCGTTAATTAAATTCAATTAATTTTCTTGGCCTGTGGCCTTGAACAGTGGCCTTTTCGACCTAATGTAAAAGGAAGATTTTTTAATTTAAAATTTGTAGTATAGACGAATCGTTATTGAGGAACAATGTTAATCAAAAAAGTATTTGCTTTTTTACTAATGTTTATGAAATTTGAAAACGTTACAAATTTTTCCCTAAAACATCATGTACGCAGGAATAAAATATAGGGCATATTGTACCAAAATTTGAACAAAAAATCAGAATTCGGCAAAAGAATGAAAAGCACTGAATTTCTCCTAAGTTGTATGTGTGTATATAAAATGGAATGGATTATTAATCAATTAAATTAATGGAATTTGAACATTCTTGACGCGTTTCGAAAGAAGTGTGGATAAGAAACATATAGACAAGTGTTCTCCTGTGAATGTAAGAAAGCATCTGTAAATAACAAAGTTCTTATATGGAAAAAGTAATTATTATATTATTATATACAATTTCAATGATATTACAAGACATTTTTTTGTTTTTAAGAATCATTATTTTAGTAAGCATGTGTAGTTATGTTCTTTATTGCGGGAAAGTACATTTAGTGTAACAATACTTATTTCTATTATAATTTTTTGAAGATTAATTGTGACATATAAATCTTATGTAGGTGTAAATAAAATAGATTTTCGCTCATATAATATTTCCCTTTATTTCTTAACCTTGTCTATTTTATAACTATACATTGAAATCATTTTTTTTTATTTAAAGAGAACGAGCTCACATGTTTACTTGAAAAGAGAACACTTGTAATAATTGTAATTATTGTTGTTAATATTATATTTCTAAGAAAAAGATGGACATTTGTTCTGGAAATATTATCTTCTCTTTTTCTGACATGTGACAATTATAACTTTACTGTATACTATAATTTATGAATGTGTGAAAGCAGTGATTAAGATTTGATAGTATATATACAATTTAGTGATTAAATTAATCGCTACTTATTATAAAATTTATGGTAATTATTACTGATTTATATTATTTTTTTCATATTAATATTATTGTAATCATCATTTGCACCGTCATTATCATCATTGTCGTTTTCATCAAATTTTATAACAATATAAAAGAATCGAGTTTTTATAATAACAAATATACGAACATTGATAATATTGATTCTCTTGATATATCAGGGAGAAATAGTAAAAAGCAGGAAAATTGTATAAAAATATATAGAATAAAATGTACATAATATTAATTTGAGTAGGAAAGAAAGGTGTATATGGACATGCATATATACACATAAATCAGCAAGTATGCGAAAAAAAAAGAGTTGCCATTCCTCTTCAAAGTTTGGCAAGAATAATCATTTTTAAAGTTAGTTATATAGATAAAAAAAATAAGTTGTCAAAGAAAAAAATTCTTTGTACATATATAACATATAGTAACAAATGTCTTGTAAAAAGAATTCGAAGACCGTAAAAAAGCATTTTATTTAGAACTTTTAAATAGTTTATCTGTTTTAACGTAAGGTGATAAACAATTTAAAAGTAAACGTATCTGGGTTCTTCTTAAACTCCTTACAGACATAGTTCGTTACTTTTACATGAAGGGCAATCTTTGTAAAATAAAAAACAAAGAAACAAATAGCCAAAAAATACTGCTATTGAGTTCAATAAAAAAAAGTTAAATTGTAAACAAAACGCTTATATTATACAATTGTGTATGAAAGGGAAACAAAATTCTATCTTAGATGAATAATTGTAATATTAATACTTGTGATACAAAAATATTTCGGGATAGAATGGTATGATGAATAATTCCAATATATTCTTTCTTTAAATCTAACTCTGCGTACATAGAGTACATACTATCTATATACTTCTGTACAGTTCAGTTTTATGGTTCCACTATAGTATTGTAAACATATTAGTCTATTTGTGGAAAAAAATATGAATCAAGATATTATTAGAAGTTTTAGGAATTTTAGAATTCTCTTTGTACGCATAGTTATATTAACATTTAACAAATTTTGAAAGTGACACGGCAAAATGTTTTATGATCTGTTTTGTATAAATGCTAAACTCATTTGGCTTGTAAATTGCGGAGATAATTTAAAACACTGATGCGCAAAAAATTTGAATATCACAATGCCTAAGTAATTTGTGTAAAATATAAATCTGTAAAATAAAATTGTCACATCGTGATATATGATGAAAGAGGTAACGGTAGTAATGTTCGCGAATTGAAAGTAGCAAAGAAACAATTATGTAATGTTAAAAAATTAATAGGTATTTTTATTCCTTGCCTATTTCTTAAGTCTAATTTAGTTCCGTATTTTTCCTCCTCTTTTTTGTTCGGTTTTCTTTCTTTTCTTGCTTTTATGTTGCTTTCAAAAGCCACTTGTAGTTTTATACATTTTCTGTGACCTGGTTTAATATTAGTAATCAATAGAAAAAGAAAAGTATCAAATTTAATCTATTTAGTAATGTCAGAATAGTAGAACAAAATTCGCGGAATGTATTTGAAGTCGATACAATAATACAGTTAAATATATATCTTTGTGTAATATAAATATAATAAATAATAAAACATGGTATAAGTCACGAGTCAGAATAACTATAGACAATTTCAAAATGGCCCTTTAAATATGAATGTACAAAATTTAAAAAAAAGACTATGGAATAAAATTCTCGTACTAATTTTGATTCCATTAATCAAAACAAAATAAGGAAGTATTACGTATAAAGAGCATGCAAATTTCGATTGCGTAATACAAATGTTTATGTACATGACACAAAAAGGATAGTATTATTTTAATCCGTAATATTTAATTTTTTTTTTTTTATTATATAAAGCGTACTAAAACGAATCTTTGTAAATATATTTAAATACAGTAAATCCTTAACCAAAATATACACTTTTGTATTGTGAAGATACCAATGAATTATAATTTTTTTCTTACGTATTGCACTAATGTATAATTTTAGGTGTTTTATATATATATATAAAACATAATATCGCGAAGAAGATATTAAGAATCAACCATGAAAATAGATATAGAATCTTTTATTCAGTAATTTTATTTCAATCAAAAATGATTTAAAGATAGAAATAATGAAAAATATTTTTAATACGGAAGACACGAAATTTTACAAAAACTGTAATTCCTGTAACATAATATCGTTTTCAGAAAAAAAGTGTAAAAAATCACGTGTAAGCAAATTTAATTTTAATTTCCAGTTATTTATTCTTAATTTTGATATTTAAATTATAATAGTAGAATTGTAGTGTATAACAGCAAATATTTTGTTTTGTTACATATTATGAATTAATATTCTTCTAATAAAAATATATTACAATAAAATAAATCTATTTTATTTTACTTTTCATATTATTTAAAATGTATCTATCAATTTAATCTTATAAATTATAAGAAAATAAAAATTTTACATATAAAATAAAATTTGAACGTGTAAGTGGGAAATCGTATGTTGCGCTCCATGCGCCATCTTGAAATTTAAAGAAAGACGTAATGTTGTATGTCTTATTCCCGATATATCAATGGTTTTAATCTTCCCGTCATTGGTCAGGGAACGAGAAAGTCTTCCCACTTTCTAGTTTCTAGTAGGATTCGCTTCTTCAGTATGCTACTGACTGCGGTGAGAGATGGTTGTGTTCCGTAGTGACGTTCGTATGGTGTTCAAGTATTCATGAAGTTTTGTGACTTTCGCATCGACATAGAAATTATGTCGACTCAAAATGGGTAATTTACTAATGTTAGTGAAGTTTAGTGTAGTACTTCTTTTCTATACTCTGGATTATACACGGGCTGACAACGAATTACAAGGTAATAAAAATCCTCTATACTTGCATAATGGTGTCTCATATATCAAACACACGTGGTTATCCTAATCTACATACTTATGTTATTTCTTGACATTTAATATTTTGGCGCCCTGATTTGTCGTCAAATCTCTCGATAGCATACAAGTTAGTAAATTCAAAAAATTTGAGTATTATTCTCGTATATATAAATTTCATATCGTACAAAGTACAAAATTACTTTTTCAATCGTGTTTTTTTAGCGAATCTTTATTTATGTATTAAATAATTCGGATATTAGCTTGTGTCATGTAACTATGCTTATATTATGAAACATACTCTTTTTCATTGTATATGAAACGCAACAGTGACTGAGTTCATCTCGAAGTTAATTGTTTTACAATGCTTACGATTTCGTAGGCGTACTATACCAGAAATCCTCCTTTCATATCAACTCTGTTTCCTTAGTGCTCGTGTTGTTATATTAACAATTATTTATTGAATTATTTATTATTAATTATTGAATTATTTATTAATAATTATTTATTGAATTATTTATTAATAATTATTTTCACAAAATAACGCTTGCATCATAAAAATAATTAATTTTGAAATAATAGATATACATACACGCCATATCGAAGTTCGCGTAACTTAAGATATCGATATATTTTCGATATTCAGAAAAACTTCAAGTAATCACTTGTAATCAGTTGTTTGAAATTTAATATGACAAAAAAAAACAAAGTTTTAACAAAAAAAATTTTAATTCAAAAATGCATATTATGGTAACATGGAAATTTTTGATAATTTTATGTAAAATAAATATCTTTGTAAGTACTTCTGAGTTACTATCATGTTTCCGTAAGAGTTTTCTAGTGTTTAAGAAAATTAATAATTTGTCATTTTGCGTGAAGAATGTTGGAGAAAAAGAATTGAAATCTGACCAGTTTACAAGAGATTAAATATCTTTACTAAAGATAATTTTTATTGCTTTCATAACTGAACTAGGACGTCAATTCACTTTAATTTTAAATAACTCTTTAGGAAAAATTTAAGGGATCTCAAATTGACCGAGCGAATTCGAGCGCGCTAATCAAAGCATACAATTACCCGAAATTATACACAAATCACAACGTTGCTTATATAAATTTTATATTAATTCTTGTCATACAATTAGTATCGTCATTTACTTGAAAATTTTACAAAAATTCCTACCATTCCATTTGAATAATATCGGATTATGTACCGAAAAAAAAGTATATATTATATATAAGATTATAAGATAATAAGTAATAGAAGTGTACCATTAATCAAGCCAAAGGAGATTAAACCGATGTTTGGCTTGTTTGTGCAAGTGAAAGGAGACGAAGATCGTTTTTACGTAGTTAGAATACGGTTGTGTGCAGGCTCTAGGTTAGAGAAGGCTGTGCTCATCGGCCCTGACCAGGACAGAGCACCACCAGGTACACAGGAGCGTAGATGTAGGGGAAAGGTATAGCTCTAGGATGGAAGTGCTATGAAACCTTCTAGAAGCAAATTGTGGCATTTGCCGTCACTTCTAACATACATGTCTGCTCATTGAAAATGTTCACTTTAATCCGTCACATATCGTGGATCATTCAGAAAACCGAGATAATTTTGAAAATATATTTGTTAGCAATTTTTTAAGCAACGTATGATTAGGTATATATCTTCTTTTTACAATAATATAATATAATATAATATAATTTCACCTGCGCATAAATATATATTCACAAGTACATGAAAAATATATATGTTTATAAATTGAACGGAAATTAAGTTACCTACAGAATGATAAATAATAAATTTAGTGTCCGATCTCGTTATTCATTCTGAGTTCGTTAGTCATGCTAATTGTTCTCACTGGACACATATCAATTAAGTGGTGGAGCCTGTAACTTTCGTTGAATTTATTGTTTCTTAACTGGTTAAAGATTAAATATTATTATAGAAATTCGTTGTTCGTTTCATATAATGTTCAAATCTTTCGTAATTCTTCGAGTTAACATTTATCAATTCTAAATGTGAGGTTCTTTCGGAGAAATGTTATTTATTTGGTGTACAGAGATGTGACACAATTTATATTGCAATTTAATTGCGATTATATTGCAATTAAACATTTAATTACTATAATGAACAATAAAAATTTATATTTTTTTATATTTTTTAGTATTTTAGTATCGCTGATATTTCGTATATTAATTATTTTATTAATAATTTTACTCGTAAATTTCATTCATAGCGGAAGTATGATCGTAATACTTACATTTCACTTACATAGAACGTAGAGGGAGCGCAATGAATTTTTGAGTAATGCGTGAAAACATGTAAAGTAACCGAGGTTTAGTGAAAGGTACGCACGAAAAGTATTTGCACCTACACCAACGTCACTGTTCCAATGAAAGTCTCGGTTCTTAAAATGATACCGCGTAACTATTTCATCAGATATAATCAATTTTTATCTAATGTTATAATATGATGATGCAAAATTCTCAAATAAAAAATTAGTTACGTAAAGTTGAAAAAAATGCTTATTAATACTAAATAATTATAATGAAATAGAGTGCAAAGGATAATATCATTAAATATAAAATTCTTATTCGATCGTGAATTATTTTAGTTCAGTAATATAAAGTAGTAAATGAAGTATACAATTTAAAGTATATTTTAATTGTGTATAGTATACAATCATAATAATAAATTTTCGCAAAGAAATTTTGCAAAACAAGTTTTAAAAAAATAGCGATTTAATCCATGCAATAATTATCGTACAATATCATACAGTAAATATATATAAACCTACTTCAAACCTTTCAGTTTCATAAAGACATGAAACTTGTTAAATTAGAAATTGAATAAAAAAACTTACATTAATCATAGCTGATTCTTTGATGCGCATGAAGTAAGATGTAATCTCTACATTTTTTGTTTACATATCTCGTAGCTCGTTTACCTCTTGTATTTCAGTAATAAAAAAGAATTTGAGGAAGAACAATTCAGGTAATGGGTACGCATTAGGTGACTCTCTGCTCATTGCAATAATAAAATAATATACTATAATCATTATCAAATAAAATAAAACAATCGTTATAGTGGATTAAATATTCGTTACGATTGTTCGATATATGTGTTTTGTATCAAAATTTTGCAACAGTTCGTCTACTAATGAGCAAATGTACTTTCTTGGCACCACCATGATTCATTCTCTTGTCGGAAAATTATTCCCCCTCTAATTTACCGAGCATGTCCGGGGTTAGCATCACACGTTTAGTCTTCTATCATATACACGTGCCACCAGTGGATCACTGATAGTCCGATAAGCGGTGGCATCCTGTGAGCGAAGCGTGCTTAATATAGTACCATAGCTATCATTTAGATGAAAAGATTACTCCGGAGCTTTTTTAATTAGTAGAATCATGTGCGACTCAATGCATCGTTTCATATACTTGTTGTTTCATATGCGTTGACACGCTCTACAAATCGTTCTTAATACGCAGTAATCCTGGAAAACAATCCCTTTTTTCAGTGATATTTATTACCTGATTATATTAAGCCATAACTGGTATAATACATAAATTACATCACACAGATAGAAATCAGTTCAAAAGTTCATAAGTCATTCAAGTTCATTAAGTTAGTTAATAGAGCAAAACTTACTTTTCAAAAGTTTCGCACAAAAATAAAAATTCTTGTGGTTTCATTCATTCTATTTTATTAACACAATCATTATTAATACATTTCTTGCTATTTATTAAACTATGAAATTGTAAATCTGTGTTATAATTGTTTCTATAGAAACAATTAATTTTCATTCGACGATAGATCAAAATAAATTTCTAATTACTAAAACGCGTTATCTAGTATTCTACTCAGAATAAATTGTTGTTCTTTTATATTTTCACTTTGAAATAAATTCACTTGTCTATTCTGCTTGTATTCCATCTTTTATGAATATTCGTTCCATTAATAAATAAATCTTTACACCACCATGAATACTCTAATTACACAATTATTACCTACGTGCATCAGTACTGTAGAAATTACATACCCGGTGCAATCAGGTTAGAACTCCTATTTTAAATCTTAAAGAAGTACGCGTACGCATTTGAACATAATTTGCGAATCAAGAATAATATATTGAATCACCACCGTTATTGAGCTGGTTTAAAATCGTCTGTATCAATTAATGACATCAAAAAGAAAATGATTGCTCTTTAAATTGTAGTATTATTATAAATACTGTAGATATTTAGGTGTATTATCACAGTTCTTTGAAATAGAAATTAATAATTTAATTTCGTTTAGAATAATTTATGTTCATCTAGAAATCAGACCAAAAAACAGGCAAGATACACACGTAATTACATTTGTCGAATGTAAAAATATTTTTCCATATTCTCTTTTAGACAGAAAAGTATCACTTGCATTACTTTCCCAATTTTCCAATTAATCATCGCTCGACGATCAAACAAAAGACTAGCCAACTAACTTCTAACTGGAGTTCTAACAGGTTCGTTAAGGTCAAGCGGTGGAAGCCTTTCTTATCTAGAACTATACTCGATCCCGAAGGCAGGCTTACCGTAGGTAAGCGGAATCTAGACTTTTTCGATGGAGAGCACTGGATGTAGAAAGGGAAGTGGCAACAGTAGTCTCTGCACCGAACTCCCATTTGATTTTCCGAAGTACCGTTTTCTTCCACGAAACTAGCTTGATCCATCAGAGTCTGGTGTGTAGGGCAAAGTAACTACCTGCGTAACAAGACCCGCATTTTCCAGGTATAGCTAGAAGCTATATAGTCTACAATTCTTTCTTTTCTCCTTCATCCTGCTGTACGGTCATATAAATTAACCAAGTTAAACAAGTGAACAATGTAAATATATTTTAACGATTGATCTATCTCATGATCGATTTCATACACAGTATTTGTGCAAATACAGTGCTGACAAGAGTGCATTCAGGTGTTCTCAATTATTGGATTATTTGAAGTTGTCTTGATGTTTTATGTTTGATTACTGATATTTGCGTTTGCAACAATGTTTTAATAATTTCTGAACAAAAAAAAAAAGAATATTCAATCTTCTCTTCAATTCTTAATGGATCAAAAAGAATACAATAAAATAATTGAGATATCACTCTATCTATCAGAAAATAGTGTAGAAATGTAAATTAAGTAAAATATGAATTGTCATTTTACTTTACTTGAATATTAAATTATCAACATTTGCACCTGTTATATACGTTTAGTGAGAAAAAGTTGTCAGAGACGAAGTGCAACATTGGTAGTGGAACATGAGGATACAGAATTTGACATATGTACGACACGGTGACTCCCCTTTAAAAAAAGCAGCAAGTTTATCGTCCAAATGCAGGTTTTTACAAGGCACCGAGGCAGTCTTACTATCGGCATCCGGCCTGACAACTTCCGTCTCGGCTCTGGTAACTCATCGTCAGTGAAACATCTGCATCCTTCTTCTGTCCACCGCTTCATTTTCCGTTCCTCTTATCCTCGTCTATCTCGTTACCTGTTATAAAGAACTTTAATTCGCTGAGAACAGTTTCGTAATACAATACTCGTGCGATAAAATAGATTAACGTTTACTTCGAATTTTTGCAAAAAGAATTTTTTTAATTTATTCTAAAAATTTGTTCGATTCGATTTTCTTTTTTTTTTTTTTTTTTTACTTAAGTTTAGATAGATTTTTGAGCCAAGTTTTGATGTTAACTATAACAGTAGACAATTCCATTTTAATATCTTTAATAACTGTGGAACATAAAATCAAATTTAGTAATTCAGTATAAAGTTTGACTCAGCTTTTAGATTTAATGTGATTCATTCAGTTTGACTCAGCTTTATATAATGAGTGTTATTCGTTCAGTTTGATCAAAATGTTACGAAGTAAGATAAAAGACATGCAGTTTTTCTGCAATTAGTGGAGAACGTAACGTTAAATAGATCAAAATTATAATTAAAAGTAAAAAATTAATTTGGAACGATTGAAACATTTAAAAATTGAATCTTCTTTCAAATATGTTATACGTTTGTAATTAACTATCTACCTTTCAATTAATAATGATATTATAAAGATAGTTATAATTAATATTGTCAATAAAAGAAAAATGATTTCATCAAAAGGAATCGCATCGATTGTTTAAATACAATTTGATTGTGATGTAAACGATATCTTAGATTACAAGTCGATTCTCTTTTGTGAGTCTATTCTGAAAATCGTTACCCACATCTGAAAGTACAGTTTAACCGATATTCTGTATACGTGTAACGGTGTCGTGTGAATGGAAGAACGTTCATTAAGAAATGCGTTCTTCTTTCATTTCAAATTCTTCACATAACAATATTTTACTAGAAAATGCATATGAAGCTTCTCATTCTATCTTTTTGACCTACAGTATCAAGACTTTACTTTCACTAGCACTTGAGAATTACATTTATTTACACATTATCCAGTTACTTGAGACCACAATACCAATGTGAACTTGTTTCTTTTATTTGAACATTTGAAACCTCCATCAAGGTTTCATTAGTCAAATCATTTGATATGAATCGAGTCAAGACTAGAATTTAATTTACTTGGCTAGTCGAAGGAGGCATTCGTTATGTTAATATGTATATATACACGTTTCAAATCAGCTAATAAAATTTTTCACCTCCAAGCCATTCAAGCTTACACCTGTGCGTTTCTTCTCGATTTAACGACAAGCGTAACTTGTGTGGTATAAGGCGAATAGCCTTAGCGGAGGAAAATGAATTCGAAATCATAAAGCGGGATGCGGATTCATTGTTATGCAGACAACGTTGCTAGGTCACCGGTGCATTTCACGCGACAATGCACGAGGTTCTCCTTCTTGGCTTCGATGTCTCTCTTGCTTTTTAACTTCCTCCCTCTCTCTTTCTCTCTCTCTGCTTACGTTTTACTTATTATTATTTCACGGGATCAGGCCGCGAGTTATAACTGTACATTTCTGTGTGGTGCCGGGATAGGTCTTGGCATTAACTAAGTTACGTAATGACTGGTTTTCTCGGAGAATGAATTCTCGGTCCGCGACCTGCCTCTTTTTCCCTCTTTCGTGGCGTCGAGACTGTTCGCTTCGCGGGGACCACGCAAGTAAATCCCGATGTACAGTTACTTATTTGTACAAACAGAAGAAACTCGGGTGACGATACCGGTCAATGGACCCAAAATGTATCTATCCTTCTCTGTGATCGTTCGATAAATGTGCAGTAACGTGACGCATGGATCGAGAATGTTTCCAGAATGCTAAAAGCAAACGGAAATATTATAGATGAAACAATTTTCTATCTAGGTTTCTTCATCTTTTCGAAATTGTCTCGATCAAACTAAAGACCATCCTTTTTTTCTCTTTTTGTAATCGAAGAATTGACAGCGATAAGCAGGCATCTTCGATATTTAAATTGTTGTTCACTGGATGAGAAATTAGACAAAAATTCATTGGACGGATGATTGTTCAAAGAATATTGCTCTTTAAACAAAAATGAGATGTATAAACGAAGATAATTATCATAGATTTTGTTATTTTGAAATGATAGTTGAACGGTGAGATCTCCATGGTATACTGTTATATTCGAGTCATGCGCGCAGCATTCAATTGAGGCTAGTCGACTACAACGACACGATTAGGGTTCCGATAGAATTTGGTCGCTTCCTGGTGCTACAGTAATATTGTCATTTTCGTGCCAAAGAAATCCGAAAGTTCCAAAGTATCACTTTATATCGAGATTAGCCAACCAAGAGAAACTATATCTAACCACTATTCTACGAATGCAAGAATAAAAGTCATTCGTTAATTGTTTAATTCCTGTTAATTTCTAAGTAATTATGTATTTTTGCTAGTGTTGAGATTAATGTAGTATGCGCCTACATGGTATTAAAAAAATCAATGCTATCTTTCTTGATTTAATCTTTTTTTTAAATTAAATTATTAGAGGCATAAAACATAAACACAAATTTTAAATCTTCAATTTTTCGTAGAAATTTTATATATTTACTATGATGCATTTTTGGAGATTTTCCGTGATGCATAATATACCTGCATCTCTTTGTATTTTTTCTCACATGATTTCCATTTTAATCTCTTAAATGCAGGTTTACACTTTCTAGTATTGATATCTTCATAAAACTAACGAAGAAACAATTCACATATTCTATTTTCCACACATCTATATTCTCTGCGATATACACTCGTTAATATCTACATAATTCCTTCATCTCTTCTACTCCTTCTTTTTTCTCCATTATCTTTTTTAAACCATTCTCACGACAGTGCAAAAAACAGTAACAATGTCAGATCTATGTTCTACAGATGATTGTACACGGTTATTGTGCCAGAAGCTTTTATACGTTTTTTCTAAAATGCAGCCAGTAATTAGCATCGTCTCCAATTTAAATGGCGTGACAGTGTTTAATTACATCAATCCACCAAGTATTTCACAGTCTGGTTGAAGATTTCACATGTAGTTTCTCCTGGTTCAGACATTGATTGTCACACGGTGACCGAGGAACTTCCACTTTGCAAAACGGGAACGGATTCCGCAACGAGGAAACGTTTAGGAGAGAGAACTCGGTTCCTACTTTGGCAATGATGCAGATTGTCGTTCTAGATAGCTAAATTGGCCGTGGGTATGTGGAAAGCTCTCACATAGCTAAATGACAATTTCTCTTTCTCCAATTGACCAAAAACGAATTCAAACATGTCGTATGCAATAATCAGAGAGAGTTACTTTTAGCGTTGCTTTCTGTATATAATCGATAATAGCTTTCTTTTTTTTCTGCGACAGAAGATCACAAGAAAAAATATGATAAGTACCTATATTTTTTGCTGATGCTCTTGATATTTTAATACTTTAATATCGTGATAAATAATATCTCTAAGTTTCCGGAAAAATATAAATGTTAGCCTCGAAATCAAAGGATAATTTCGATAACATGAAATCAACTGAGTTGATTTTTTGTTTCCATGTAAAAAATAATGATGAAATCTGTAGCCTTCAGAAAAGAAAAACAATTTTTCTTCTTCTGACGAGAAATTTTTCAAGCGAAAAAGCACGCTCCTTTCCAATAATTACGATGCAGTTTCTAATATGTAAATTTATAGTTACATCGAAATTGCGTAAACTACGTTTCTTACCAGAGATAATCGGTTAAGGTATAAAGATACGGATCATTTTGTAACTAGGAAAACCGTAAATTGTAGTTCTATGAACTGTTAGCCTGAAATATAAAAGGCGACCAGGACTTTCTCCCAATGTTCACCGATCGTTGATGCGAATTCTCATGAAAGTGCGTTTTACGTTGTCTCCAAATAACACGATACAGTTCATTCTACCATAAACTGATCCAATGAAAATTAACAAGATTTACATTATAAAATAGTTTTAGTATAATATAATATAATTTTCTATCTGACTCTCAGTTAATTTGAAATAAAAGAAAATCATTTTCACAGTTAAAAAAATTACTTCCGCGATTTATTTTTCTTAAGCTATTTTACACATCAGGAAGTGATAAAAGTTTGCAATCTTAATTTCAATTGATAATTCGTTTAATCGATCAACAGAATGAATTTCACTTTAATTAGTTTATTCCACTGAACAGATGTTCAAAATTTCATCTTCTCTTTCATCTTCTCCGAAGTTTATCTAAAAATCTTCTTCATTTTAATTACATAATGATAATTAATCATCCGTTTAATCGAAGAATAAAAATTTAATTGGCAGTAACTTAATTATGCCCATGTGCAAGCATATAAGTAGGTTTAAGCATATAAGAGTTCTTCCTTTTTACGTTAAATGAACACACATACGACGATGATCGTCGGTTCTCTCTGAACAAAAGCGATGCACCAGTGACGTAATGCATTTGTGCGATAATATAGTGGCATAAGTGAACTTGTCGTACATGTCAGTAAAATACATATAACAACAGTTCGACATTTTACAACATGAATTTCCTTAATAGAAATTCTAATTAGTATATCAGATTTACCTATGTATGTATTATGTGTATATCACGATAAAATGATGTGTTACTTCTTTGTAAAATATCTTTATTGCAGAACACTGGCACACAATGGATAGATCTATGTCAGGAAGTATAAATGAAATTTCATTCGTTTAATAACATTTAATAACATTTAATAACATTTAATTTTATAATTGTTCATTCAGCAATTGGGGATATTTCAATATCTATTAAAAAACGAAAAATTTGACAGCGTAAATAAATTTCTGGATAATTGGAAGACCAAGAGATTAAATAATGAAAAATAACTTATTGCATTTATCCGAATAATACGACATAAGTGAAACTTATTGTGCCTTTTATTCAAACTTCTGTCTCTGCTCTTCAAACTTCTTTATCACCAAGACAAATTTTTTTCATCGCACGATTAAGATTCGTATAGTGATCGTCAATAAATGGCCGTAATGTACTAGAAGGCTATTCTTGGATATTTATGGAAAAGGCGCTGACACGGTACCGCTTGTTCTACGCATTTTATGTCAAATTAGAAGCATAAACGCGCGTACGCACGCGCCGGTCACGAGCATCTGCTTGCTATCCGGCTCCATTTATCAATTGTGCTCGTTAATTTCACGACACTCCGTTCCTTCGTGCTAATTGGCTGCTTTAATAGATTTCATGCAGGCCAAAATGACTGAAAAGAGGGATAAATCATCTGCGAATTAGACCTAGAACCCTCAATTGTTTAGTTAGGCGTTAACGATGATGTATCCTGAACATTATAAATTATCAGGTCCGTCAGAAAATTTTATCTCCTTTTGCACGAAATCTTCAAGTATAAAGCTATTGAACATAAATAACAATTCATTTTTTTTTTTTTTTTTTCTTTAATAGAAGCTTGAATTGAAGCTTTGGATTAATCGAACTTATTTATTACATAATCCACTTATTAATTACATAATCCACGGGAAAAAATATAATTTCAGACAATTTTTTAAAATTTTATTAGTCACGCAAGGACTTAAAAATCATCCTATATTAAATTTATTTCATCTGGTATGAGAAGAATGAAATCTGTTATAACTAAATAATTTTCTGAGTTAAATTTGATTACTTTGTTAATTTGATTAGGATTTTATTATTTTAATTGGATTCTGTCTATCTTGTTGAGATAAATAAATTTGATAAATAAATTTAACTGAATTTAAGCGTGTATAAATTAATTATTTCACTCGGTTTTTTCAGTTGAAAAATCGAGAACCACCTTTACTCTTTTGACTTTCCCTCGCGCATCCGAAAATGTCTTCGCGTTCACCAATCTTGTGTATCACGAGTTTCAATTTCGCAATAGACTTATTGCTTTAACTTACCGACCTCTTAACGTCCTTGCAGTGATTCTCATTAATATGTATGTAGATAACTCCTTTGGTGACATTCCAACAATTTCATAATCGATTTTTCGTTCTTTTCAGCAAGGAAGTTTATTCAAGTGGTTCTCGCAGGTGTTTAACTCGCGTAATCTCCTACCAGAGGTAGAAAAAGGTTTTTTAGAAAATGGCTTTAGAAAAAGGTTTCGTGAAAATCAAAATAAATGATAATTACATTATTGATTGTCTCAGCGTGATGTAGCAATATTAAAACGAATACCGTATAATTTTCTTTAACAGAGAAATTGTTGCAAAATCGATTTTGTGAAAGTAAAGAGCTGTAGGTGACAATATCTGTTATCCTTATACGACAAAAATCTTAAGAAACCACAGAACATTCGATGTAAAAATGTTAGAAAGCGATAATTTCGTTTGCAAGAGGCTATATTATAATTTTTGCGTTCGAATACAATCGAACAATCTTTACGAGTGAAAGTGTATATGTATAGTTGTGGATAATCTGTGAAAAATTTCACGATTTTACTGAAAATGAAAATTTATGCTCTGAAAGGAACATTTTGAGAATTGTTTAATTAAGGAATATGTGTTCAATTCGAAAACTACAATAGGCACTACACTATTTTTCTCAAATATTTTAACATATTTTTTTAATATTATCTGTATCATTTAACATATATAAATATATTTGAATTGAAAGTAAATAAATCATTGCCTTTTTTCAACTGTAAAATTGAAATCTCTTGCGATTGATTCTTCCTGAGCTCGTAATATGGAATCAATTGCTATTACAATTATTTATTATAACGTAATAATATAAGATGAATAGTAAGATGAAATATAAGGAAGTAAGGGAAAAAGCTGATTTTAGACGAATGCTACTTTATTATTATATATAATTGATCTTTGAAGAGTTGAGAACCTTCTCCAAGGTAAATCACCAACACTTGATGTTACGAGCAGTGCACCAATAGCAACAAGAGGGGAATGCCATGTGCGGATCGTTGAAAAGTTTCACCTGACCAGTAATGGTACTTCCTGCTAGTCAGGTGGAGTATACGTTGATTCATTGAGGGCATATACCTATCTCCCTTATCGCAATTCCACGGATATGTCACCGAGTGATACGTTTAACATCACAATCCCTTTTAAATATATCTTTTCTTTATTTATTATTTTAGTAATTTTTATTTCATCCTAATTAAAGGAATAACATTCTTTTATATTTATCTTGTTGATTTTATTATTTTCAACTTGTATTTATATTTTAGAATATGCGAAGGAACATTTGATCATAAGAGTGTATAAAAGAATTTATAACAATTATTAAAAATTTGCATAGTGTAATTGTCACCGTTATAAAATCAATAAAAATTAAGATACAAAGAAAATCAAATTAAATGAAAAGAATAATACAAATTAAAATTAATATCAGAAATTAAAATCGTAATCAGTGTTAAATATAAACATTATATTTAAAATAGATTAAACTAAAGACAGAATAAACCATTCATATATAGATAGAAAATTGAATAATTAAATAAGGAAATCCTTTAGTATTAATCAACGAAAAATTTGCTTTGCTCCAACTTGTAATCATTTGTATATCGTGTATAAATTTCTTTCTTAAATTTCTATAGCGAAAAACTGAAGATCTGTTTCCAGAGAAACTGGAAATACTAGAATCAATTTTAACTTTTCTGATTTTCTTTATTCCAGATTGCATGATGTGATATTTAAAAGTAATTTTTATTGTCAACTCCTTTTTACTCCACATCTAAATATTGACATTAAAATACGTCACATTTTATTAATTCTATAGATTATTTCTATAGATTAAACGTTTTAAGTTAAAGAAACATTATATTTCAATAAGCTTCTTATTTGAATTGAAGTTGATAATTGAATCATAGTTATCGACAAAATTCGACATTGTTTCTGCACATGCTCGAAACAATTAACTAACTACATATTAGTAGAATCGATATGTAAATTCTAGGCTACAGTAAGTTTCATTTGTTTCATTACATATTTATTATTCGGCTTATGCACGACTATAGTAGAAGAATATTTTCTATTGCTTTGCTAATCCAGTAGTTGCTAATAGTAGAAGAGTATTTTCCATTACTAATTAAACTTATCTATATAAGTTTATAATCTTTTCATTGTTAAACATGTAAAAAATCTCAAAATAATATTAATATAATCTTTATATTCTGGATGTATTGAAAGCTTATCTTAAATTTCCTAGATTTACATCGGATGAAATAAATTTAAGAATTTAAAGTTAGAATGTTCGAATATGACAGAACAAATGGATACGAGATAATGTTCTCAACCTGGAGAATGTGATCGTTGATCCTTCCACTATCCTACAAAACAGATCGGACACGTAATCAAGAAACCAACAACCGCATTCCTCATATACGTGCTAATAGGCCCTCGCAGACCACATAGGTTTACCTCATACGATGACTCTGTTTCATTCTATTACAAGTCATTGCTCTTTTTCTTTAGAATCCATATCATCATAAGAATTATAAAAATCATCTAATAAGTAATGCGATTTAAAATAATTTGAATTTAAACAAAAATTTTAAAACTGTATAGACTTCCCATACAACATAATGCAAAACTAACATTTGCACTATGGAATGAAATTGCGAAATTACAATATATTACACATATGTAAATATATTTTTGATTAGAATAACATAATTAGGATTATTATATGTATATCTTCATGTATTTAATTTCAATTTCATATATTTAAATATTGATATTTAGCTAGTATGTCAAGCATTTGGGGCACAGCTTCAGGCTATGGATTACTGAACAACGCATTCGATTTGCACGTTCCTCTTACATCCCTCTTACGCGAGATTCATAAAGTGGCACATTTTATTCTGGAAGTATAAAAGAACATTGAGCTTAATTTACAATATGTTTTGATAATATAGATTTTAATAAAATTATTTAAAATAATGATATATGAAAAATTAATTGTTAAAATATTTATAGTGCTAATTTATATATCTATCAATATCATTAATTAACATTTTAATATCAACCGTATTATTAAATAATATCAACAAATTCGTTAATTAAATATCTTCAATTATTTAATTCATAAATATTCATTGTTATATAGAATAAAATGTAAATTACACTGTTTCTATGATTACAGAATGTATTGAAGGAGAAGGTGGCTGCAAGAGATGTAGAGATAGAATATGTGCAAGATGTGCAGTTCTTTTACATCAAGGTACTTGTGTTGATACTTGTCCACCAGGCCATATTGCAGATTGGTCAACTAGAGATGAATATATGGGAAGAATTTGTAAAGAAACGGGGTATATGTTTGGATTTACTGGAAGTCAAGTAGCCATTTTGGTAGGAGTTGTTTCTGGCGCAACTATATGTATTCTGATAATATTATGTGGAGCTATAATTGTACATAGAAGGAAAAAAAAAACTGCTAAATTAATTCAGCAGTTTGAAGACAGGTATTTTTGATTTGTTAATATATTATAAGAATGATTAAAAGTGAATAGTATTAAATATATGGTTTCATTTATATTTTAGCGCAGAGAGAAGAGAATTTTTAAAACATCTTGCAATGCTTAGAGGAGAAGGTAACACGTTTCTTTCCATGCTCAATGATACTAGGAGACAAGTTAGAGAATTATACTATTCTGGAAATAATGGAGATGGTGCTGTTGGAATACAAGCTTATAGGTACAATTATGCTACTAATTAGCTATTAATTGATATATTCTTTCTTTATTATAATTATGGTTTGCAGACCAGTTTTACGTGATTTGGCAAGGATACTAGTTCTTATTAATAAGAGAGATGATGAAATACCTGTTCCTCCAGATGATTGGCAAAGACTTTTTTCATGGGCCGAGAGATTATTAAGACGATATAAAAGGCACAGCTCACCCGAAGTAAGTTAATTATATTCGAAACAATCAATACTAATTATAAAAAACATTTACTTCCAAAAAAAAAGTTTAATTCCAAAGAGCTTGTTATTTTAAATTTTACTTTTTTTCACGCAAGTCTCTAAAATACTTTGGTGAGTCATGCACGTTGAAGAAATAATTACATATGCATGAAAAAAAAAGAATTTCTTTTAAATAAAATTATATAAACCAATAAAAGTTTATAAAAATTATAAAAAACAACTTTTTGTACTTCAAGGTGGCTCAACTTGTAACATTTTTGCAACAACCGACAACATCCGTCCAAATGAATTCATCACAACAAGTAACAATCACACAATCACCTCAGCCTTATGAACCAAGAACCACTCCAACCAATCTAACTACATTCCAATCAAATGTACCACTTTCAACATTTCAAGCAAGCGACAAATCAAGTATCAGTCCTGCAAGTTCCAGTCTTGGATATGTAAAAGATAGTCCTGTGAGCTCCAGTCTTGGACAAAATAGTTCCGGAGTTTATAATGAGAAACTTAGTCCAAATGGATCTAGTATAGGACAAACAACTCCATTAGTATATGATAACCAAAAACGACTGAAACCTTCGAATACACATTTTCAAGAACTTGCCATTGCCACTTTTAATCATAATTACAATACTGGTGCAGCATTAACAGAATCTGCTTGTGCAATAGATGAATGCGAGGCAAATGGACTCGATCGTGAATTAAATCCTCAGTGGGAATTTCAAAGTAGTACAGAGGCTGCTAATTATACTATTTTATCTGACTGGTCACCTGCTCGTGAATACCTCATTGATGATTTTACAATTCTCGGATTCCGACCACAAGATGAAATTACTACAGAACTGTAATATACTATAATATACATACTTTATACATTTCTTTATAGTATTTGCTCATAAAGATATATTTTCTATTTATAAAAAATACATATTCCATTTATTTTCTATTTAAATTATAATCGAAAAATTTCATGCACCTTCATATCATAAAATAGAATTTTAAACTTATTTTCAATAAATGGAAATAAATATTATTTCTATATCGTTCATTAGATATTCAAATATATAAAAAATATTTCCTAATGATGGAACATGAGTTAAATAAATTTTTTATACCAAAAGAAATAAAATCTAATCTATTTTATCTAAAGTTTAATTTTATTTGATTAGAATTTTACTTAAATAAAAAATGAAAATAAATTTTTTATTGTTAATTTATTCCTAATCTTGTTGATATAACAGATATAAAATATATTTTTTTAAATTGTTATCTTCATATTCTTAGATGTAAATACATAATACGCTAATGCGCATTTGTCCTATATTTGATGAGTCGGAAAAATATATAAAAATATATAAAATACTTACTAAATCTTCAAACTAAGTGTTCAGATTGTGTAACATGATAGAATACTTCTTGATTTCTTTTGGTTTAAGAGAAATTATTTTTCTCAGTCCTTTATAACTTTTAAAAAATCTGTATATGTCTGTATACATGTATGTATATTAGTTTATGTATTATATATACATATGAGTTAGAATTAGAACGAAGTTGTAATGTTATCAAATAATTATAAGTGTTTTATTTAAATTATATTCTTTATTTAATTTTTATATTACAAGATGTTTAATAATTATATATAATTTATTGTACTAGTCAATATTTTCTTTTATGCAACAATACGAATTATATTACAAAATTATGTCCTTATACTATCAATGTTATAAGTTTATGAAAATAGTTAGATTTTTATTACAAATATCTTTTTATAAATGCACCAACATATCATTGTTAAATAAAATATTGCAAATCATTTTCAATATAACATGTGTATATAAACATATTTGTAGATGCTGTTACACAAAAAACCAAAATGGTCAACTGTATGTACAAATTGATGTAAATAATAT
This sequence comes from Frieseomelitta varia, assembly GCF_011392965.1. Taxonomy (NCBI): domain Eukaryota; kingdom Metazoa; phylum Arthropoda; class Insecta; order Hymenoptera; family Apidae; genus Frieseomelitta; species Frieseomelitta varia. The sequence goes on from NW_025110742.1 coordinate 300,019, forward strand.
TTTACTAGCAAATATAAAATGATTATACATATATACATATATATATATATATATATATATATGTATTTACACACACACACACACACATATATGTAATCAATTCGCTTTTTTGTATTTTTAATTCATTTTCATTTTCAAAATACTTTTTTTACAATTATAAAATTACAATAAAGTATTTCTACATTTAAATAATATCATTTTTACAATTTATTTTGTCTAATAAAATTATACAATATAATTTATAATTCTTATTGTTAAATCGTTTCTAACACAAAAAAGAATATTTCGATCATAAATCTAAATGAATAAATTAAATTTAAAAACATCATTTATGTACTTTTAGATTTCGATATTTGTAATTTAGCGGGTTGTAATACAGGAAGTGATGAAACGGCGCGCGCAGCCGGATGCTGCGCGCGCATACTGAATGAACTAACAAAGAACACTTGATAAATTTCATTCTTCCATGTTAACGATTGGGCGATTTATTTCCAGAAAACCTCATTTGAAATTTGTTTTCCGTTATGGCAAGTTTATTTATCAAGTGATTTTTTCATAGAAATCGATGAAAAACTGATCGACCAAATGATGCTCCAAACGCGTAAGTTCCTGCGGGGTGGGTGAGGGACGCCATGACAGTCGTCATATTTTCTGTTAACCGTAAGCACGTATTCTCTTGCCAGCGTTTTCGTGAAATTGTTGCGCAGGTTGGCGCCTATCTGGATCAAAATTGGCAAGCCCGTTTCCTGAATTTCGCGGACTTTCCTTAGAATATATTGTGGAGGTGGAGAGCGAGGGCGCGTGGCCATTATCAGGGATTTGCTTGTGGGTACTCGTGGCGAGGTGAGACGTCGAGAGGCGGCGAAAGGCGTCCCCCCCTGCGTCGGGACGCGCGTCTCCCTGTATACGAGACGGCTTAGGGCCGACCAAGCGAGATGCCAGAACCGCCGACGGCACCGTACACCACGTGAGTCCACCCTCCAAGCTCTCTTGATTATCGCTTCGGCCCTCTTCAACAGTTTCTAGAAATCCCCTTGCCCCCGAATCCCAAGGAACCTCCATCTTGTAGCCTCTTGTCCTCGTTCTACGAGTCACGATAATTGACGCGTCATATGCCTGAAACACCAGAAGATGGTGCCCGTGAACCCTCTCTTAGCTGCGAGGGGATCTACGGCAAGTCCTGGCAAATGTGGAAATATACCTGCGTCCTCATTCGAGCCGCTGGTACGCCTAACATATACCGTTTCACTCTATCAGCCTTTGTCGCCTTCAAAAGATGGTATCGGATGACTCACCCTTTCCCGCTCACTCAACAAAAAACTTTAATATCTGTGAGGTTAAATTAACTGCTTTCTTTTTTTTCTTTTTTTTTTTTCTTTTTTATGTAATATATCGACACTTTTTTCGAAGTATTAACCTATCACATAAGCATTATATAATAATAAGTTTCCGCCCAATGATGTCTCAGTCCATTGTATTTAGAATGAATTATTTCACTTATTGATATTAAACCAATTGATTTCGAGGTTAAATTACAAGGTTTATTTTACTAGTCAGTTTCAACGGTGCAAAGGGCAATGTGGCTACTTTATTAATTATATGTTGTGTTATTTTTACTAGTTTTTTTAATATAAAATTTAATTTTACTAATTTTGCAAATGATTATATGTTATTAGATTTTATTTGGATATTTGTCTAATTTGTTAAAAATTTGCGACAAGAAATAACTTTAATTAAATTATTTTGCAGGATGAAAAATGAAATATATCAAAAACATTTAATTAGTATCCTTCAGTGAATAAAGATGAACAGTGAGCAGCATGCATTGCCAGCGACTACGCAGGCACAACAAGAGGTAAGAACATTTTCAACTGATGCAGGCTATTTACCAAACCACAAATGCGCAATTGATATGTAAAATGCAACAGTTTGAAAATATTGTGAAATAAATTGAAAAGTTCTTATTCATTGAATTATATGTATTTCCTTTTATAAATTCAACAAATATATTATTATTTCAATGTATTTGTTTTTTTATATAGTATTTATTATTAATTTTTAATACTTTGTTATACCTGCTTATTCTTCTGTGTAGTTTTATATGAAATTTGTTTTACACTAGGAATGAAATTCTATGTGAAAATTTTGTATAAAACTTTATAGTTTTCCTTTTTTTAGTTTTAATGCTTGTAGTTTAAATAAAGTAGCTTTTGCTTAAATATTTTATATTTATCGGCTTATTCTTTCTGTTATGTAGCTATTCGTAAAGCACATTTTTCATGTTAAAAGAAATATGTTTCTACAAATATATTACACTGCATCATAGATGTAACTATATAAGCTTTTAATAGTAAAGTATGTATTTTGTACGATTTTGCAACTTGGATTTAGATATAACATTTTAATTTTTTCTTAAATATAAATTCTGTATATAGGTATGAATAATACTGGCGATGGTTGCACGAATTTATTAAAATTTAATTTATAGCTTTCGTAATGCTAGAAAAAGGGAATTTGAAAACTAGCGCATTTGTTGATTGGATCTGAGCCTGGTGCATGCTGCTGCATGCTCTATCAATGTTGTACAAATGTTTGAATGTATATCGGTAGGATGTAAACGCGGGTCAAAGTGGTCGTCCTTCATACCCAGGTGGTTTGGCTACAGCAACCAGTCTTGGCAATGTAGGGAGTACCCCGCATTCATCCGCGGACCTGCGTGTAGGTACAGCCGTAGCGTTAGCCTCCTCGGTAGCTAAATATTGGGTCCTCACCAATCTCTTTCCTGGACCGCTACCTCAGGTCTCGGTCTATCATCATTCCCACCACAACTCCTCACATAGGAGTAGTGGAGGTGGAGAGGCATCTTCCAAAGAGCCAGCCTCTTCATTGAACCAAGAAATGGCGTTAACTTCCAGTTCACATCATCAATCAACACCTACACATCATCATCATCAATCTTCAGTTAGCAGTAGCAGTCATCATAGTTCTTTACAACCAAATTCACAGGTTTGTTTACTTAGAGGTATGCAATGATTAGTTATTGAGTGTAGCTTATAAATGATCCAGGTTTAGTATCTGCATTTGCAGGAATTGTGGTAATATACTGTATTGTATGTAATCTCATATAAGTGTGAGTAGATAGCAAAATTGTCTTGTAATACATACACATGGAATGCTGCAGTTTCACATTTATAATTTAAAGTATTGCTTTTGTCAAAGTCTTTTATTCTGATTTTTATGTTTATTATATATAATTGTATGCTAATTGTTGTGATTATATATATATATATATATATATATATATATATATAATATGTGTGTGTGTGTGCGCGCGCGTGTGTGTAATAATACTGTGTTTTTAATTGTTGAACTTATTTTCTAATTTGCAATATGCTAAAATACGAAGAATATAAAATATATTTTACTATTGATTTGATGATATTTTCAATTATCTAATTGTTAGAACTATAATTCAGTCATATTAAAAAAGAATGTAATAATATTTTTTTTTTTTTCGTATTTTATTTAGCAGATACCAGTTTCTCTACCAGGCCTTAATTTAGACGGACCACATATACCTGCCAGCGTCAGTCATTTACAGGCAGCACATGCACAAATGCAGCAACAAATGCAGGCAGCACAGCAGCAACAGCTGCATCAACAGCAGCAACCACAACAGCAGCAGCAACAACAACAATCTCACCATCAAATGCAAAATCATCAAAATGCTCAGAATAGTGGACCAACTGCACATAATCAAAACGCACAGAGGGATGATAATAAGGTGAAGGATGAAGGTGGAAGTTGTACAACTGAACGTTGCAGTGACAATCAAGTTCACTGTCAAGTTCAATGTGACCTCCAGTTACAAACATCTCAAGATTTACAACAAAGTCTTATGCAACAGCAACAACAGCAGCAACAGCAACAACAAATTGGTGTGAACATAAGCGGGAATTCATCGAACGAAGGTGGAAGTCAAAATAATACAGAGAAACCTGAAAAAGAAAAAGAGTTGCGTCAACTAAATATGACGCAGTACGTTCGCACAATTTATATATTTATTAAATTTGATCATTTTTACAGTTTAACAAATGATATTAACTTTTGTATAGGTTTCAAGTGCCAGATTTAAAACCAGGAGGTCACATGATGGATGTTAGAACAGCTGATGGTTCAGTTGTGAAAATCAGTGCTGGAAATGAGCAAGATTTAGCAAAAACACTTGGTGTTGAAATGGTGCAAAATATGTACAAGGCAAGAAAATATTGCATTATAATACATAAAACAATAGTTTCTTTAATATATAATTATAAAATTTATTATATTCTACAGGTAAATGTCGAGGATATTAATCAACTTTTAGCATATCATGAAGTATTTGGAAAACTACAAAGTGAAATAGCAGCTGGTACAACCTTAGTTGGAAGTACAGTTCCTACTCAAACAGTTACCACTATACAGAATGGAACTCCAATTGTACAACAAGTTCAATTAAATAAATTTGATATTAAATCAAGTGATGGTGAAGCTACACCAGGACCAAGTGCTTCGCCTGTATCAGTTGGAAGTCATGCATGTGAAATATGTGGAAAAATTTTTCAGTTTCGCTATCAGCTTATTGTTCATCGTAGATACCATACGGAAAGGAAACCTTTTACTTGTCAGGTATATAATATTTATTCTCAAATTTTATCTTATTTAATTTTTATTGAGTATATATAAATTTCTCTGTCGTTTATAGGTGTGTGGCAAGGCCTTTTTAAATGCAAATGATTTGACACGGCATGGAAAATGTCATTTAGGTGGATCCATGTTTACTTGTACAGTTTGTTTTCATGTATTTGCAAATGCACCATCTTTGGAACGTCACATGAAGCGACATGCTACCGATAAGCCATATAATTGTACTGTATGCGGAAAAAGTTTTGCAAGAAAAGAACATTTAGATAACCATACGCGTTGTCATACTGGAGAAACACCTTACAGGTAAATTGTTACTTTAAAGTTTAAATAAATTAATAAAAATTGCTATAAAAATAAAAATTTCCTATCTTTAGTTAATTAATAAATAATTATATTTTGTTTTTAAAATTTTATTAGTATTTATTAGTAATTAGTAATCAGTATTTAGTAATTAGTATTTTATTAGTATTTATTAATATTTAGTAATCAATTATTATCTGAAATATATATAAAATTTTGAAGTATTTATATTTCAATAAAGTCGTCAATTAGAAAATAATTCTACTATTTAAATTCTAGGTGTCAATATTGTTCAAAGACTTTTACTAGGAAAGAACATATGGTAAATCATGTTCGTAAACATACAGGTGAAACACCTCATCGATGTGATATTTGTAAAAAGAGCTTTACTCGCAAAGAACATTTTATGAATCATGTTATGTGGCATACAGGAGAAACTCCTCATCATTGCCAAGCTTGTGGCAAGAAATATACACGTAAAGAACATCTCGCAAACCATATGCGTTCACATACCAATGATACACCATTTCGCTGTGAAATATGCGGTGAGTAATTTACTTTTCCAATCATTTGACAGACGTAACGTATTACATATACAAGTTATTTACATTATCTATACTTCAATTATATACATTCAAATATATATACACACATATAATTATAAAAGTACGAAAGTAAACAATAGTTTCAAAAATTTGAAGTAATTTGAAGTGATATAGGCATTGGAAATATCGAATGAGCGAAATATTATAATCTGTTTTTAATTACTTATTTAAAAAAGTAATTTGTACATATAAAATAATAATGTTAAATTGTTCATTATTATTCTCATATAACATATGCAATTAAAACACAGTAATTAATGGGACGATTCCAGAATATTAAAATAATTATATGTATAATAGTAATAGAAATAATGTTTATATGTTTTTTTTTGTAAAAAAAAAATTTTTAATGTAGTATATGGTACACTAAGTTTGCACAAAATTTATTTAGTTTGCCTAAAATTATTTTCTAATATTATTTGAGGTATTTTCAAGGTAAATTATATATTGCTAAATATTGATTAATAATTAAATATTTCATATTTGGCATACAAATCAATAATCATTTTTTAAATTAATTTTATGTTTTTTATATAATTAGTATGAAAACAAAATTTATTAAAGTGTATGCACTTGTGCATATTTATAACTTTAAAATCCTTTACATATTGTATATTAGTTATATACAAAAAATTATAAAATTTTTCATTTTAATACATATAGTATTTTCCCCTTGTATATTACATCTAAGAAGAATATATAACTTTATGATACACTTTATTCAATTTTTTCAGAACTAAGTATGAAAAACATGAAAAAATTACAAATCAAATACTGAAAAGTTAGAAAATACTAAATAAAATAGTAAATATTTATCCAACTATCTTGTCACAAATCGCATGTATTACTAAAGTATCGGTCTAACTTTCGAAATATCAGTATGTTCAATCATCGTATGTTTTTTTTTTTAATGGCTGTTGCTATCAGTAATGGGTCATTTACTGTCGCTTCATACATCTATACAATTCATTCATCACATACTTTGGTATCATGATTTATTTTGTAAATTTAAGATTGATGCATATTTTGCGCACATATTTCTTCGTCAACAAGACACATTTTTATTTTCTAAAATTATACGATTTAAATCTAATTTTAATTTTATTAATTTATTCTATTAATTTATAATTTAAACAAAATTAATTCGTATTTTTAAAAATTCAAATATTGAGAGATGTCTTGAAAATTTAAAATTTATGTATATTAGTATTTTAATAATGATAGTAATAATATATCATTCTTTCATTTTATAAAGTAATAATTTAGAATGTTACTGATCACAATTTAAATATGTTCACATTTAAATTTAATAATTTGGATATCTGAGAATTTCTTATTATTATTCAATGACTAATTTACATAAAGGATTTTCATCATTTTATTGAAATAATACTTGTAATTAATATGCATTATTTTATTTCATTTTATTTTATTTTATTTTATTTTATTTTATTTTATTTTATTTTATTTTAACGAGATATACCTTTCTAAGTGCCATAATACAGATAATATTTTACTATTGCCTTTAAATTTCCAGAAAAATGTTTCACTTGTAAAATTTTTGATATATATTTTTTATAAATTTATTATTATTTATTTGAATAATAAGATATAATTTGTTATTGATATGTGGGAATAGTAATTTTACTGAGCCCCACGTACATGTATGTTTTGTATAATAATATTAATTATGAAATAAAATTTAATGCTATACTAGTCTTATTCGAAAATTTTTAATTCGATATAAAAAAAAAGTTTCATTTACACGGCTGATACAAAGGTATTTATATGTCGTGGGTATTACCTTTACAGTTCGTGTTAATTAAATTCAATATTCAAATTTTTTTTAACTATTTCAATTTTTTTTTTTATATAATTTTAGAAACTGAAAAGTAACAGAGATTTTCCATTATGCATAATTTCAAGATATTATTAACAATTTATTCCATAAATTAGTAGATTACATAAATTGAAATACTGATTCAATACGTGCATTTTTAAATACATACAAACAATATGAAATAGAGATCTCTAATAGGTTTCTAAGGTGTCTTAAAGACAAAAAAACTAAACTATTATTTTGATATAATCAAATAACATAGAATATCTGAAATATTACAACAGTTAGAAAGAGTTAATCATTTTGGAATCGTCTCATATATAATATGCTATACACACGCTTATCAATGACAATTTAATTACAGATGTGATTGGTATTACAATATAATCATAGTATTGGTATTTTCTTTTTCTTTTTTTGGTTGTATACTGCTGCGAATACAGGTAAGTCGTTTACGAGAAAGGAGCACTTCACGAACCACATAATGTGGCACACGGGTGAGACGCCGCACCGCTGTGATTTCTGCTCGAAGACATTCACGCGAAAGGAGCATCTCTTGAACCACGTACGCCAGCACACGGGTGAGTCTCCACACCGATGCGGCTTCTGCTCCAAATCGTTCACCAGAAAGGAACACCTTGTTAACCACATCCGCCAACACACAGGTGAGAGCGGTTGGCAGATGTCCACTTCGCGGACAACCGATTGTAATATTTGTCTCTAAGAGTAGTAGTTTTACTTGAATAGAAAAATCATATTTAGTTAAGAGAGAAACAAATCTAGATATTTATCATGTGATTGGGTCGCACCATGTTTATGTAACGTATCATATAACACACATTACATATACACTAAAAAATCATTCGTGCCTTTGTCTAAAAATCTGAATTGATCCATTGTTTCATCGAAAATGATTATTCAGAAGCATATTGCTTTTCGAACGTACACGTACGCGCGCATCACTCGGTTTTACTTCTACCCAATGTTTAGCTATGATTTGCAGACTTGCATGCGAAAAAAAGAAAAATATATGTATGTGTGTGTATATATACATACACACACACACATATATATATATATCTACGTCCATTTTTTTTATTTTGTTATTCTTTTGTTTTGCTTTTTATTTAACTCTTTTTTCCTTCTTTTTTTTAAATTAATAGAATAAATAATATACCGGGGGTAATGCGTTCGCCGTTCGTGCATAACAGTTCACATTATATCTAACTAGTAATTAGTTCAGCTGATCACAATTACCCCATTTCATCATCGGATCCCATAGAGACATTTACTGTTCTGCCTAATACACCGCTCTCATACATGCTTTTTATTAACCATTTCAAAAACTTCTCGTTAAATGAAATATTCTCACGATATGAGTCTCTACGTTATAGAGATGGCTTTATTCGGCTTATTATCACTCCTTTCCTTATTTATTTAAAATCTTTTTTTGTTAAAGATTTATACATAATACCATTCTCATTTTCATTTCACTTCATAGGTAACAAAATTCATTAACGAAATTTAGTTTAACAAAGATAATTCGTAATTATGAAATAGTGATTTATTACCTTCTTCTTTTCTCTTTATTTTATTTTTTTTTTTCTTTCTTTTTTTTATGTGTTGTAATAATATATAACGAAAAATATATTTAGTATTCAAAATTATGACATCTTTGTGACGGTTATGATCATCAAGATCACAATATCTTCAATATTTATAATTGTACGAGTTTTTATCGATGTAACGTAAGGAATTATTGATATATAAGAACGAATAGAGTTGATAATACCAATATTGAATTCGAATTTGCGAACATTTTATTCTCGGTATAAAAACATTATGTATATTCTTCACTATCTAATATAACAGTGTTCTAAATCTTTCCCTCAAAACAATATTCAAATAATCTGTGAATTAAACATGAGCAAAAATGGGATGTAAAGATATAGAGGATTGTAAATTCAGCGTGATGCATAAAATAGTAATTTTTTGTTATGCGTATCTTATTCGTACGTTACATCAAACAAAATCGATTAAGAGTCGAGTTAAATCGTGTATGATACAATAATGATCGATTGGAAAAATAAAAGTTGCGATATTGTTGATTGATATTGTGCAGGAGAGACGCCTTTTCGCTGTCAATACTGTCCGAAAGCATTTACGCGGAAGGATCATCTGGTGAACCATGTCAGGCAACACACGGGTGAGTCACCGCACAAGTGCCAGTATTGCACCAAATCCTTCACGAGGAAGGAACATTTGACAAATCACGTGCGTCAACACACAGGCGAATCGCCACACCGATGCCACTTCTGCTCCAAGTCATTTACTCGTAAGGAGCATTTGACGAATCATGTGCGAATCCACACCGGCGAATCACCGCATAGGTGTGAATTCTGCCAGAGAACGTTCACTAGGAAAGAACATCTAAATAATCATCTCCGTCAGCACACCGGAGATTCGTCGCACTGTTGTAACGTGTGCTCGAAACCATTTACAAGAAAGGTAAGCTGCAAGTTTACGAGTTTTACAAACATATTTATATTAAATAATGCAAATAATATAAATTTCATTTTTGTGTGATTCTTGAGCTGCGGCATTAACAACGAGAAATTTTTATTCCTTATTGTGGTTTCAAACAATGCCTAAGAAACCTAAAAATTTTGTCCACACCGAAGTAAAAATCAGAAGAACACTTCTGTTTTGGTTTCAAAGCAGAACAAATAGTTTGTTCTTTCTCGCTAATGAAGAAGCACTTGCTAATTTTTATTGCTCCAAAACGGAAAGAGGCAACTTTTCAAAAAAGCACGGAGTATCAGTAAAAAGTCCCTCATTGTTGCTTACTAATTTAATTTTGTTGAATGATTAAATTTTTAAATTTGCCAATTACAAAAATTTAATAAAAGTGTCTTCATTTTTCTGTTATAGGAACATCTCGTAAATCATATGCGATGTCATACTGGTGAACGTCCATTTGTATGCACAGAATGTGGCAAAAGCTTTCCTTTAAAAGGTAACTTGCTTTTTCACATGCGCTCGCACAATAAAGGCAGCAATGCCGAGAGACCGTTTCGCTGCGATCTTTGTCCAAAAGACTTCATGTGCAAAGGACACTTAGTGTCTCACAGACGATCTCATTCGGACGAGCGACCACATAGCTGTCCAGATTGTGGGAAAACATTCGTTGAGAAAGGAAATATGTTGAGACATTTGAGAAAACACGCGGCGGAAGGCCCGCCGACACAAGTCAGCACGCCGTCAGCAATTCCTCAATCCGGTGTTCTGCCGATTCCGGCGGCGGCTGTCCTGGTTGGCCATCCTTTGGCACCCCCTGCGCCACCTGTAGTCCCACAACACACCGTTGTTGTGCCTACTCCCCCCGGTGTATTGACCTCCTACTAAACCAAATGAAGAAAGCAAGCATGTGAAGGAAAAAACAGGAAAGCATTTTTTTCATAAGAAGAAAAAAAGAAAGTGAGTGTATACATAATGAATGTTTGTGTTTGTTAATCAATGAAAGTGCGCCGTTGAGTTGTTTCCTTTTTCCTTTTCTTGTTCGTCTGCTCTTTTCGTCGAAAGGGGAAAAAGAAAAATACTGTTGAAACTTGCAATTTCTACAGACACGAAAAAAAATAAGTTAATTGATGAAGTGCAGTTATGCGATATAAAAAGATCGTTGTGACTACAGCGCTCCATTGTTCATGCTTCAAGTGTGTCCTCATCGCAATGCTCGCTGTAGCTACGTACAAGAAGAACGAGAGAGTTTATACTATGAACTTCATCGGTTTTAAGCAGTTGACCGTGCTGCTATGGTTGATAGCAGTGTATTATCCAAAGTTTGAATTTCTGTTTTTCTTTTACTTTCTTTTTTCTCTTTTTTTTCCTTCTTTTTGTATATGAAACAATCAATTTATCAAAGAGAAAAATATTTGATATGTATTATCTAATTCCACGCTGATAAATATGGAATTGATAATTGTGGCGATTTGATAATGGGCACACGTAATTTCGCTATTAATTCGACTAACTGCGGTAACGATATAACGCTGTATTAGTTTTATACAATAATTTCGTGTAAAGAAAAGAAACAAAAAAGAAAAGTAACGAAATTAATGTATTTACTAATTGAAGTAAAATTTAGCGTGATATAATCTAATGCGCGATATACCTCTGAAATAATGGTATAATCATGATTTTAAAAGATTTATCGAGTAGCTTGCTTGAAGTACAAAATATATTTGGAATTCAAATATATTTCATTACGTGCGGATTTGTATTATTTTTATCACAATTTTATTAAACTGTTCTGTTTAAATTGAGACACGTAAAAAGAAATAACTATTCGAAATGATCATAAAATATAGAAGTATATACATTTGCATCTGTCACGTTGTTCAGCGCCACAAATTTTTTTACGTTAAATATTTATTGCCATCTATAATAATATTGTCATTTGTACAATAAACGTATCACAAATATTCTATTGATGTTAAAAAGTTGTTCTTTTTTTCTTATGAGTTCGCTTTTTTTACATACTTGGTTGTAGAAATAAAGGAAAATTTCTCTATGTAAAATCTAATATAATAAATATACATTTTATTACTTGCGTAAAAAAATTCTGCGTAAACGTGACTGAGAAAGATACTACAAATTATAATCGGTAATTTTCAATTTACTGATATTATATTTATGTTTACTTTAATGCGAGGAATTATATTTAAAAGAAACATTTTAAAACACGATGTATGTTTTATTGATACAGACATGAATGTCGAATTAAAGTTTCACGTTAGTTGTCCATTTTAGCTGTAGTCATGTTTTCTCTTTTTTTTAACTTTTCTTTTTGTTTAATCGTAATTATTGTAATAATGAGTGCAATATAATTTTGCCGATTTCACTTAAGCGTTGATCCGCAGCGAATACCAACTGTCACTACAGTAGATAACACTAAGAAAGCAAAAAATGATCAGGCAATAGTGATTCTATACTTTTTTTAGTGTATAGGGACGATTTTGGATTATTTTGATTCTTAAAATTAATTTTAATTGGTTAACGATATTTGCGTCTCGTCTACTTTAAAAAGAAGAAAAAAATATTATTGACTCTAGCGATCTTGTAAGGCCATGTATTTCGTATTTACGATTAAGAATAAAAGATAAAAAGTCGTAAGCCTGGTTCTGCGGTAACGTTGTTCAGTGCTGTAAGTTACCTAAATATATATCACATATTTAAAAGAGCATTCAAAATAAATAACTAATACGTACGTTCAGTAAAACGGAGAGAAAAAATTCACAATCGTATATTAACGATTGCTGCAGTGCCAGGTTTACCTTAATTATGTATAATACTATAATAATAACAACTATTGAATATAAACACGAGAAAGATAATAAATTTATTAACGCGCGTGCATGCGTCACATGGAGTTTCGTGTACGATAATGTTCGTCACTCTGTAGAAGTCTAGATTAATATATTATGATAAATATATCTAAGTATATCCAAACAGTTAGATATCACGTACTATTTAACGAGAAATGGGAAGAAAAAAAAATAACAAGGGAAAAATGAATTAATACCGCAGATTCACTTTATGAGTGACATACAAAATACATGTCACATACGGAGCGTAAAATTTTCACATTATATTCGTAGAAAAACAAAAAGTGATGTATAGAAAAAGCGAGAAATGAGGATATGAAGGAAATACGCAGTTTGTGCAAAGATACATCTAGAAAGGAAAAACAAATATATATGTATAATATATATTGCTCACGCTTATATACATTATGTATATATATGTTGTACACGACGTGAAAATGAAATAAAAAGAAGAAAACTATGATGCCGTACCGGAGACACTTAATGCAAGTAATATTTCCGACGATACGTGTAAAGAATTCCTTCGCAATTTATTCATGGCATCGCTCCTTGTAATTTGCTAAAAAGTCTAACGAGGAATAAATAGAAATAATGTTTATATGAATTATTATTATTATTATTATTGATAATATTATTATTATTGCATTATTATTATTGATAATTATACATTACGAAAAATAAAATTAAGAGTTGGTTCATGCTTTTAAGAGATTTAGTTTCGTGCTTGTTTTAAAAAAAAATAGCAAGCAAGTATCAGATCCAACTGTTCCCTTTGAATCGAAGCGATTTTATGAAAGATATTAAATAAAAGAACAGTAAGATACTACTTCACTAAGATTCGTAACCAGTCAGTTTTTTTGCGTAATTTTTAATAAAACTTCTAGCTTTTGTCTTTTTTCACTAACAATAAAAAATCCCTGAAATAGAAACGTTTCGGTTCAAAGAGAAGTATGATGGTGAAGGAAAGAATTCGAAATATGATTTACTTTTAGATAGAATGAAATATGTATAGAATTTTATTATGCACCATTGTAATATTATGTATCCCAGTTGTGACACAATATACACTGGTGTTATGTTAAATGTGAACACTACGTGTCCTGTTTTACATGTAATAATTTCCCATGCTTTAATTCTATTTTGAATAAAATTTTTAGTATAAATCAATTATTTCGTAAAAATAAACATTCGCGAATCGGTATAGTTTTATGTTCATTGTAAAAAGTGTAATATTCGTTTCAATAATACATATGATAAAATAGTAACATATAATAATGATGTAAAATAAAATTAATAGGTCAAGAATTAACTAAATATTTCATGTTGTATCGCTGCTTTTGAAAAGATAACATTGAACAAATGAAGAGTTCTTCAACGCAGTATAAGTTACTGGATAATTATAAATCAATTTCCGAGCTTCTTCAGCTTCGTTTTCAAATCTATGATTATTCTTACGTGCTGCAAAATAATTTTAATTTGTATTAATTTATGTTGACCTCGAAGATAAGATATAAAAACATTCAGATAAAATAGATATACCTTCATCAACAAAGAAATCAGCAAAATATTGCGAGATTTTAGTGGCAAGTTCCCCGTGTGGAATATTTTTTTTAATCACCCATTCGTACGAGTTCTTCTCTGGATGAAATTGCAGGCCATAAAAAGGAAAAGAAACGTGTTCCAATGAAGAAATGAATTTAATATTATTTATATCGTGATTGAAAGATAATATTCGAAATTGCTTCTGTATACCAGCATTTCTTAAAGCCTGCAAATGTTATGTTATGGATATTACGATCTTAAAGACATATTATTGCAAATCAAATAAATACTACATACTGTTCTTGTAACACAATATTGATGAAAGTTCGCTGTCACGGCCTTAGTTTTCAGTATGTTTATAATATTATCTGGAGTATTACCAAATATTCGACTGTTTCTATAATCTGAAATATATGAAAAAAATAATTCTTTGTTCTAAAAAAAAGCTAGTATGAAAAAGAAGATGTTCAATTGATAAACCTGGATCAAATTCTAGAGGGAGTGATTGATTGCTACAATCACAATGGATCCTGTGTTCAGAACGTTTAGCAACAACATACGTTAGCAATTCAAATCCTAAACATATCCCAAGGATTGGAAAATAATCACCGTTTTTATTCATTCGTTTCGCAATTCTATAAACAAATTCAAAAATATTAAGCAAAATCTTAAGAATGCAAGTCACAAAAAGTGCATTTATAATGTGTTTCAAATATAAGAAATATTTCTACATAATTTTATTACTCATAAATTGTATATCCTGCGTCTGCATATCCAGCACTTTGATTGAACCACGTCGATCCACCAGGCCATACGACTCTAAGAAATATAATATTTATTTATATATCATAATTTATATACTTTTTTCTATTTTTTCTTTTTACCCATTTATTTTATACAAGATATCTTCATAATAGGATTTGTTTTTTCCAATCCTAAAAAACAGTATCCTTTTAATATAATTATATGTATATTACATGGATAATTTGATGTATTAATTATAGTCACACACTTACCAAATTGGGACAACTCTTGCCCCAGCTCCTTCAACAAATTTTACATACGATGCAGCAATATAACTTATATAACTGTCTGGATATTTCTGATTTAAAGAATAACTTAGTTCTTGCGTTAGAATACCTTTTAAACATAAAACCAAATAAAATATGAAAAAAACAATTTAGTCAGCCAACAAATTAAATAATATTATATTTTTATTCAATCATACTGAGCTAATATCAAAAACAAAATTCGCAGTTTTTTTATATCATTAACAATAAGTCAAGTTAAGTTAATTTTATACACCACATTTGTAATTTTTCCTACTAAATTGCAAAAGCGTACTAAACAAGAAAAAATAAGGATAAAATGAAACATGAGCTTTTGCTATGAAATGCTATACATAACATTTTATTTCCTCATTTCTGCTTGTAAATTATGTTATTGCAATTTGGCAGAAAAATTGAAGTTATCCTGGAGATTATCAAATATTATTTCTGTACATATATTGTATATGTATGGAATATATGATGTCTGAATCATTATTCACAACATATGTTAAAATTTCGATATTTAGATCTAATAATGTTACTCAATCTATAATATAATGTTATATATATATATATATATAATTAAGTTATGTATATAGACGAAACTTCTTATACTTCTGCAACACAGTTTGACATAAAGTCCCATCCAAAGAAAAAAAAAAAAAGAAAAATCATAATTATTAATAGTACATACATATGTGTAATGCACAATTCGATACTTACCAATTATTGGACGATTATTTAATGTAGAATTTTCATTGCCAAAACAAGACAGTCCTAAAACAGTCGTAGATTGTGAAGCAATGGATGTAGAGGCTATAAATATTATCAATAATGCCGACATTATAGCAAGTGGAAATTTCTTAAAGCAAAGAAAGCGACTATCAGTTGTATTATAATGAAATTTTCTGTTAAAATAATTATCGATACCAATCATTATCTTTTATTTTTATTATCTTTAACAGTTCAGATATATATCGCTAATTCTTCTACGTCAAGAATCATAGATTATTTTTAAACATGATGAAGACGTAAGCTGATAAGAGATAAGAGATTTTCACTAACAAAGATTTTCACTAAGTAAATCGTGAAAATTTATACAAATAGGTAATACGCCTTTAATGATGTAAAATATACGCAGTCTATGTGCATTAGGCACGTAAAAGTAATTATCTTTGTAGTCTAATATATAATATATATAGCAAGTATTATGAATGATTTCTAAAATCGTTTTAAATTGATGACTTAGACTTTTGTATAATTTGAACTGATACTATTTATACATCTCAAATGTAAAATGATTATTGTCAAAGTTATCGTAACAAAGCAATATATCATAATTATTTTTGATAAATTATATAGTCATAAAATAATGTTATTTTAAATACTATTTCGTATAATGTTAATTCAATTTATCTCTAGGTATACTCTGAAGTGAAGCATTAGCGCTTTAATATCGATTTCATACTTGTGTAGCGACCATGTTCTCACATAATAGCAAACTCATCAATAAATAAATTATTAGAACATTAATCAGATAAACACCAATTTTTAAATTTCTAAAATAAATTTTTAAAGTTTTAAACATTACAATCATCCGACATTTCAGATGAATTCTGACTTGAATTGGTATAAACTAAAAAATATTCCACTTACATATTACATATAGCAATTAATTTTTTCTGAGAGATTAAATATTAAATGTTATAAGTATGTTAAATTTATTAACTTATTATGTCATTTGGTAACGTTCAATGTTAAGTTTTCACACTGCATAACTTCATTTCTTGTTTAGTTCGAATGCTAACTGTTAATAATCATTAAAATGCAATTTCGAAAATAACAAATTATACGAGCTTTATAAGACAATGACAAGGAATATATTAAATAGCAGTGCAACAATAGTGTGATTTTTATTACGGAAGATGCATAACATACGTTATGTGTACGAAATAATATGCTCATAAAGTGTTAAAAACCGTTAGTATATCGTATACATAAATCATTAAAAATAAACAACTTATATACTACTTTATATGCAGTTTTTTACATACTATCTTTTTAAGATTCAATATTGATGTATTTTTAAAAGATTTGCATGTTCAATTCTAACTCGAGAAATTCAATAAGGAAATGTTAGTAAATTGTACTCGAAAAAATACCAATCCTATACCAGCATATGGTATGATAAAGTATAGTGGAGTAATTAGATTTGAAGGAAATGGTAATAAATACTTTAACAATTCTCCACGCAGTACGTACATTAGACTTTCGTCACCATGTACAAAAATAGATAAATGGTCGAAAAAATTGGCAAATAATCAAACATTTCAATTTCAAGTTCAAAAGTAGGCCAAACATTTTTGCCACAACATTTTTTCTTTTCAATGTATGTTTTACTTTCTCAGACAGTCAACGATAATGATTTATTTTTAATGGAAAAAAGTTAAACATAAGTATAATAAACTGTTTTTTTAAGTATATGGATAATTTGATATGATAAATTAAATTATAGAAAACATTTTTAACATTATTTAAATACATTTCTGTTTTACATGATACATTTCAAAACTAAGAATAATTTAACGTTACGCTGAGATCGGTAATAAGTTTTCTTTCGAAATATCTTCAGTTTAACAAACTTTGCATTCATTTATTAATAAAGTGAATATTGCTAATTACAAACTTCACCAGTGAATCGTGAAATGTTAGACATAATAAAAAGAGATAAAAATCAAAGATTCTAAATTGAAAAAAATATCTAAAAAAAAACTACAACGAAAAAATATACATATCGTGTAATAAATTAATTTATGTTTAGAAAAACAAAAAAACAATAGAAAAGGAAGATAGCATATGCAAAAATTCCATAGAATCCAGCATTCTATCATTTTGTGAAAAAGAAAGTAGCCATTGTACATGTAAGGAAGAGGAATCGTGCACCTGCTTAAAAAACGAAAGAAAATTAAAAAAATTAAGCAAAGAGTCTTCGATTTGCTATACAAACTTGGAAGAAATCCAAAAGTTAACAGACACTTCAGAAACGAAGTTAACAGATTCATTCGAAAGTAATAATTGTGTAAAAAGTAGCAGAGATACAAACATGTATCTAGATCTGTTTGAACCTTATCCTCGAGAAGAACGACGAATAAAAGATTCAACACTACCTGGATATAATATAACTTTGATTCTTCCGCAGTGTGTTTGCTTAAAAAATAAGCTGTCAATACTAAATCTCCCAAAAATCACATAATTTACATAAAACATTATCATTATTATGATTATTATGATTACGATTTTCTTAATTTTATTCATGTCTACTGAAGTTTTCTTTTTACTTATGTTCTGCATTTACAATTCTTCAAATTAAAATTCATACATGAAATTATAACTTCTCACTGGCTATACACACAAAATTATAAAATATTACACTCTATTTTTCAATTATAAAATGTCTTGTATAGGTTAAATATTTTTTAGTATTTTTTAAATACTAAAAAATATACTTCAAATATATTACTTATTGACAGATTATCAAGAAAGTAGACAAATTGAAAACAACGAGAATGATGAAAATATTTACGAGAAATCCGAAACTATAAGCGAATTAATATGCACCTAGTGTTGTAGAACTTTCATGGAATATAATGCAGTCTGGCACAATTGAGAAGATACCATAGAAATATATAACAAATATATTTGAGTAATATGTTATTTTATAATGAAATAAAATGTTTGCATTTTTGATCCGTGTAAATATAATTTATATTTTTTAAATTACAAAAATGAAAAAATGAATCAATAGATTTGAACATATGTTCAGAAAAACGTATAAACAGAAGAAAATTTTAAAACAACATATTATTTGCAGAAAGTATTTTTAAAAAAGATAAATAAATCATATTTTTCGATATGAAATTAATATGAACAATTGATAAAATAATATTAAAAAGATTATGTATAATATAATATCGTTGTATCCTAATATACATATATCGGTAGTATTTTTTTTTAAATCAATACTGTTTGGAAAAATTACTTGATAAATTATATTTATCAAAATCATTTAATTTTTAACTATCTGAAATATGTTTGAATCGATAGTATTTGCTCAGATTGATTTAAACGAAACATCCGGTATGTACGGAATTAATCATTGGAAAGTATAGTGTTGCAAGCAAAGCAATTTTCTGCGTTTGGCCCTCAGTGAAGCGGTTTTTGTATAAAAATAATCGCGGAGAGGAGTAATTAATTTTTAATAAACTATTATTTTTCAAGAAATATTTTAAAATATAATTTAATCAATAATGGTAAGATTATTTATAATTAATACTTAGAATTTTGTTTCTTAGCCACGTGCAGTTTTATAGGTTATATTTCACATGTGATGAAACTTCTACATTTAGTTAATATAAATATGAAAATAATTATATTCATAATACGAAATAATTGTATTTATAATAATAAGATTATTATAATTATTTTCATTTTCTAATTATTTACATTTCTTTTGTAGGGAGATGAAGTTAATCCTAAAGCTTATCCTTTAGCAGACGCTACTTTAACTGCTAAAATTTTGAATTTAGTACAACAAGCAATGAATTATAAACAACTGAGAAAAGGAGCTAATGAAGCAACAAAAACATTAAATCGTGGTTTATCAGAATTTATCGTAATGGCCGCAGATGCAGAACCTTTAGAAATTTTATTACATTTACCATTGTTGTGCGAAGACAAAAATGTACCATATGTATTTGTTAGAAGCAAACAAGCTCTAGGTCGTGCTTGTGGTGTATCTAGACCTGTTGTTGCTTGCTCTGTGACAGTTAATGAGGGATCACAACTAAAACCACAAATTCAAGCCATACAGCAAGAAATCGAACGTCTCTTAGTTTAAATACTTTGTACCTGATTCTAAAATCATTCTTTTTAAATTGAAATGTAATTAAATTGTCATTTTTATTTTTTTATACAGAATTTTTCAAAAATTGAAATTCATGCATCTTTTATGGATGAAAATGCATGTGTAAAGCAACTTTGTGAATAAAAACTTGAGTAGAAAGTAGACATTGTATTACTGAATAAGTTAAAATAAATCTTTCTTATTACATAGAAAATTCCTGATCTTTTATGATTAATTTTCATCTTGTGTAAAAAGAAGTATTTTATTTAAAAAATTGGAGATTATTATTGTTTTTCAAAAACTACAAGTATAAAAAATTACATATTGTATATGTTTTTCATTATTTTGGTATGTTTAGTTTTTGCAAGAAATATCCATAATAAAGCAAACATTACTGTATGCCTGTCTAATAATTGATATTAAATTAGAGTAAGAGTTAGATATTCTTTTTCACACATCTACTTTTGACAACCATAAAAAATTGGCTAATTAATGAAAAGGATATAAAAGGATACAAATAAAACGTACATAAATAAATAAAATTTATATTATAAAAGTTATATGTAGAAAACAAAAAAACATATATGTATCAATGAAATTAATAATTAAGCTATAA
The DNA here is from genome assembly GCF_011392965.1 of Frieseomelitta varia. Classification (NCBI taxonomy): domain Eukaryota; kingdom Metazoa; phylum Arthropoda; class Insecta; order Hymenoptera; family Apidae; genus Frieseomelitta; species Frieseomelitta varia. The sequence goes on from NW_025110742.1 coordinate 320,944, forward strand.
ATTATTAATTAAAATAAGGTAAAATTACAGAAGTCCAATTACCGTGCCACCGATTTTTTTGAAATTTGTGCAATTCCTCTCGAAATTTTTTATCTAATTGATGTTGAATATTATTATTAGGAAAGTTTGCGAAATACGATTTTAATTGTTCTGCTAATTCCTTGTCATTTGAAAAGATCATTCCATTTTCATTGTGTTTAACAAGTTCTGATAAACTGAAAAATAAATATTGTAATAAATATTGTACAAAAAATCTGTATATAAAATATAAATATCAAAGTGTGTCAGAGCATATTACATAAATTTCAATTTTTTAAAATAATTTTTCAAAAAAAGTAAAAAGATCTAATTAAACAAATAGAAATTATACTAACAATAAGATATGTCATATTACCATCCTACTTACCATTTAAAATTATATGCACAAACTGGAAGCTCACAACCAAACATATCAATGACTTTCATAGGTAAATCCAATCCACTAGATGATGTATGAAGACAAATACCTAAATCCGCGCTTGCTATAAATAAAAATTATATTCCTTATATATAAAAGTATTTTTGGGGGAATGAATATAAAATACTACATCGTATTTCAATACCTAGCATTTTAGGATAGTCTTCATTTTCAAGCCATGGTGTTACAATTGTAATATGTTTCCAATTTTTTAGTTTTATAATAGCTACATAAAATTCTTTCAAAGGACCTTTACCAGTTATTATACAAATTAAATCAGGTAATTTGCAAGTTTCTTGATCAAAAGCATTTTCATATTCTGCAAAATAAAAGATATAAAAAAATAATTTAACAATAAATGTAATAATAACTGTTAACTCAATTACTAGTCACAATAGCATAACATACCCTGTAATGCATTTAGTAGTATTGAAAAATCTTCATCTTCTGTCCAACTTGTACTTGATACAATAAAACCAGGTCTTTTAGGGGATAACTGTATTTCATTTTCTATATATTCTGTAAATATAGTTGAATTTTCTTTGGTACCTTTTAATTCTTCATATTTCTCACTTAATTTTAACAAAAACATATGTTTTTCTGTTAATGATATAGGCTGAAATTCATTTGATGGACGATCATACAATACATCAGCTCTGAATAAAAGAAAAAAAAGTATTAAATTATGAAATTAAAAATAAAAATTATACATGAAATAATACTAACTTGATTCCCCATTTTAATTGTAGATCTTCTTTCATTGCTTGAGATACACAAAAATTATGATTTGCTTTTAAACCAAAATATGTTTCAATTACTTTTGCAAGTTTTACAAGTAAGTGATCATCTTTCAAACTTAATGCCATAAGAGTATGAGCATAATTATGCCAATCAATAATAAATTTTGAGCTAACGATGACAGAGTAAAACCAACAAATTGGAATTGTTGGTATTGCAGGTGGATTCTGTATTAATATATAACTTGATATATGTTTAGTGAATAATATCCATAAAAGGTTAAATGTTTGCCATATGGTTTTTATCACATAACAAGCTGAACGAGATAATTCTGAAATATTAAAAACAACATTTTTATTTTTAAATAATTGTATTCTTCTTACTCTAAATGAAAAAAGTACAGTAAGTAATATTACATACGTACTATTTTCCATACTTGGAGGAGGATAAAGATAATAAACACGCAGAGAAGGATTTTTTCTTATTTCTTCTAAGGGTAATGAACCAGGATAACCTATAATATCCACCGTAAAACCTTCTTTTATAAACGATATTGCATGGTATTGTATTCTGGGACTCCTTCCCAAGTCTCCAAGAACGACAATACAAACATTTTTATGTCTTTTATATACATCCAAATATAATTTTCTAATTAAAAACAAAATTACAAGGATCGTACAAAGTAAACAAACGCTCCACATGTTGAAGATTTAAAATGTGTAATCACCCTACAAATCAAAAAATTTTATACATATATTTTATCACTAGATGATATACCAATCTAAAAAATACGAAAATTCTATACAATGTTACAAATATAGATTTATAACAAAATTTAGAAAATGTCTTTGTTTGTTGTAAATTATAATTTTATGTATTTATTTATCTAATATTTCTCAGTAATATGTAATCAGTAATTAATGTTTCTTAATAACAATATATTAAACATATATTATTTAACATAAATAATACATTATATTGGAGATTATTATATATATTTGTTCATATATTTAAATGCATATAGCATCTAATATGCATTTTAATTAATTAAAAATAAATAGATATCTGTCTATAAGGTAAATTTTGTATAAGATAAAATAAAATATATTTTGTATAAGGTATAAAGTATAATACAATACTTTTTCATCTATTACTGTATTAATCTATATTAATATGTGTGCGTGCAAAGATTCATATATATAACTAAACTGGGAAATTTAACTTTTTAATATTGTCAACAAAGCTCTAAAGCAAATGATGACTATATAATCAGATCTTATCTACAGTGTATATATGCGTCGTGGCGCCAAAATCTTACGCTATTTCTGTGTAAATTGCAAATTTCATATTATTTGATTTTATTATTTAATTTTCACATTTTCGAATTTTTTTCAAGTAGTGATGAAGAATGAAAAATATTACACAGTATTTTGAGGACGCTGTGTCACGATCTAACAGTAACATATCAATGCACTCCAATAATGATACGAAAGAAGAAACAAAGTGTAAAAATGGTTCTAAACAGAAACGTAATCGCGTGAAAATTAAAATATCTCGAACGAATTCTAAAGAAAGGATGTGTGACATCGTGGAAGATAGCAATGATATGATTGATAAAACGCCTAGTCCATTTGCTAAACTAAACAACAAAGATAAAAAATCACCCGAACAATCTTGTTCTCCAAAAAGTATTCGAAAGACTTTAAGAAAAAACAGATCAATAGATCAATCTTTGGATTGTTCAAAATCGGAGACAAGTGACTTGAATGTCAAAAATAAAAAGCAAGGAAATAAGGAAGATAACATTCGAATTTGCCCAAGTAATAATAAAAGATATAAAAAAGGCTCAAGCAATAAAACAAATATCAATGAAAATCTAAATGTAGATAATACAATGAAAACTAAGCAAATTATTGATGATGTACAGGTAATAAATATTGATTCCAATGAGATTGATAGCCGAGAAGAATCAAATGCTTTTCAAATTCTTATGAATCGTAACAAGGTGGTTCACTGTGTATCACCAGTAAAACTATTTCCTCAAAATGAAGAAGTAACTAATAAAAAGTCAGAAGAATATAGGGAGAAATTAAAACGTTCTAAAGAGAAATTAATAGCATTAGCTGATAAGAAAGGATATTCTAAGAGAAAACTTGCAGAGATGGAAGAAGCTGAAAAAATAGAACAGATGATACAAAGTCGTGTAAAACTGTTTAAAGGTGAAGAGAAGAAGAATAATTTGAGTACAACTGTTTTAAATCATAAACATTCACCTGGTAGTTTGTTAAATTATTTCAGGTAAAGAGCTAACAGTTTTCATTTTTTATTGTACCTATGAGATTTTCTTATTTTTAATACTCTTTTTTTGTGCTTATTTTTGTTCATAACAGCAAAACTCCAGTGGATTTAGTGGATGGTATGACAAATATGTCCACCATTGTGGTAAAAGCTGATGTACATATGACAGAAAACAACAGTAGATATGATTTACATAATTCAAGTTCAAGCAATAAAGTACAATCAAATAAAAAAAATGAATTAGAATTCTCCCAAATGGATGACATTAAAATCATAGAATCTGAAAATGTTAATATCTTGAATGATAATAAAAAACAACAGAATAAACAACATTACAAGCATAGATGGTCTTTAAGAATAAAACTTCAGACTTATGAAAATGAAAATGTGTCACCAGGTATTTTAAACCTAAGTATTATTTCCATTACATAAAAAAAGAAATATGTATGATGAAAAAAATGTATGGGAGTCTCCCAAATTATAAAAAATATTTTGGTCGAAGGCAATGAATTTTTACACTTTGATCGCTGATTTTTTAGTTATAATATTTTATTATATATACATTTGTGATATATTTCTCTAAAATAAATGTTTTACTTTTACTATTTAAATAGGTGATAGCAGTGATGAAGAATTATTCTCACCAACAAATAAAGTTAAATTAAATGTGAAGAATTATAAAAAGTTTGGATTAATTAAAGATTCAGATTCAGAAAACTTGTCAACAAAAAGTAAAAATGAAAAAAAGATATCAAATATCAATATTAATAGACATACAAAATTAGAATTAAAAGAACTTGAAAATTCGGAGAATAATAACAAGTGTTTAAATGACAAATTTGAAAATAAACAGAAATTCGATAAGTTTGGTCAACAAGAATCAACTTTGATAAAAAATTTTAATACAAATGTAAAAAATTGTGATAATACTAACTTAGGAAATATTGCAGAAGATAAACAAAGTGAAGAAGATTGTATAATTATTAATAACAATAGTTTAAAGAAATTAGCCCCTTTATTTACAAAACGAAAAAAGCTAAATCCAGAGGTAATTGAGGCACGACGATTATTTTTACAGCCTGATATGACAGATAATAATAACAGAATTAAAAATCGAAAAGTAAATGTTTGTGGTATATTACCATTTCCACTTATTAGTCATATTGCACAGTCCAGTAATTTATCTTGGAATAAAAGTAGCATTTTTAATATACCAAAGAAAATCTGTAATGATTATGTTCCAGTTATAGACATAAAGAATTTCAAATCATTAATAGAGTTTTCCACAAAAAAATCAGAATCTTTGGAAAAAATTAATAAACCGAAAATTCAAGACGCATTAACAGATATAGAAAAGCACTATTCAAATGTAAGAGACATGTGGAATGTTATTTCACTCGTTAAGAAGCAATCTAATAAAGTAGTGTCTCCTAAAACAAGAGGCAAAAAGAATAGACAATTGGGAAAAAGGGAAACAATAGAACACAAAACTGAAGAAGATCAATTAGAATATTGTAATTGGATTTACAAATACAGACCAAAAAGTTCTCAAGAAATAGTTGGAAATGAAGAAGCGGTGGCAAAATTGAAAGAATGGCTAACTGGATGGAAAAAAACAGAATGTACAAATGACAATGTTAGTAGTGGAGATGAGTTTTATTCATCTGATAGTTGTCAAACAAAAATTAGTGAAAATAACCAAGTAGCTGTATTACTCGGACCATATGGATGTGGTAAAACTGCTAGCGTATATGCAGTAGCAAATGAATTTGGTTACACGTCAGTATTAAAGAATAATTTAATTGAGATATAAAGTTAGTTATGTTACATAATTTGTAATAACGAAAAAAAATATTTTTTAGCGTATTAGAGCTAAATGCATCATCTAGAAGAACAGGGAAAAAGCTTCTAAAGGAATTGGAAGAAGCAACTAAATCACATCGAATTAAGAAAGATGAGAAAACATCTACATTTTGCGATTTAATTTCAGATGAAATTGTACCAAAGAAAATACCACAAAACTCTCTCATTCTTTTAGAAGATGTTGATATTGTATTTGAAGAAGATGAAGGTTTTATTTCTGCTACATATCAATTAGCATTAAATTCAAAGCGTCCGATTGTTATGACGTGTCGAGATGTTTATCCCAATCTTAATAAAATGGCATCTCAGCAAAATAGAATCTATTTTCAAGAGCCTACTGGTAATAGAGTTTCTGTTTTATTAGAATTAATTTCATTGGCAGAAACTGGTTATAAACTTCCATTTAATTGCATAACAGTAAGTCAAATAATTTATAATTGATATCATTTTAATTTTTTAGAAATAAAGTAGAAAATACTAAAATTCTTCTTCTATAGGAATTATTGCAAACTGGCGACTTACGGAAAGCTATATTACAATTGCAATATCTATTATTATCTGGTCCACCACGTATATTGGAACAGACCATAAATTTTAAGAATTCATTTTGGCAAAATGTACGGTATTATGTATACAAGCCAGCAATCAAAGTAAGTAAAAAAAGGAAAAGAAAAGGAGCTATAAATCACAAAGTAACAAATGATGACAGAAACATAATAAGTGATATAGCAAACAAATTAGATAATATAGCTTTAGTCTCATCTTTAATTGAAATAGAAGACTCTGCTTTAGACTTGTGGAAAATAAAAACACAACCCAATTTATCTTTGCTTGAAAATACTGCTCTGTATTCAGCTTCTAGTAATATAAGTCTAGAATTGGCTGAATGGATAGGTAATAAAGTTATATGTAAAGAGCAGTTGAATAAGTACAATGGAACACAATATCCAAATAGCATTATGTTAAAAAAACAATTAAATAAAGGTGTGAACGTAGCCTTATCACAAACTACATCATTATTACTCGATCATCAAATTATAGCTACAGATTATATCCCATCTGTAAGAACAATATGTAGAGCAGAAGAATCAAGAGCTAATAGCAATAATAAAAGAGGAAATCGATTCTTTCATTATCTTCATAATTTAAAAACATCATCTACATTGTTCAAACCTAATATTTTAGCAGCAGCATGCAAAATAATGTATGATAAAGTTGACAATGATGTACAAAGTGAAAATATCAATTTCATATAATTATCAAGTTTTCTATTAAATGTTATAAAAATTTGTAAACATAGTGCAAATATTATTTTTAAATATAAATACTTTGGAAAATGCAATAGATATTTAAAAATCCTAAAAGGTGTTGATTGATTATACTGGTGTTATTTGATTATATTTTATTTTTTAGTCTCCTGTTTTAAAGGAAATAAATTGTAGATTGTTGGCACTTCTATAATGTTAAAAGCGTCCTTGAATATTGTATGTATTAATAATAAAGCAAAATAAGTATGTTATTTTGATTTTTAAAATTTATATTATATAATTCTTTTCTCGAAGTGTTATAGTTTTTGAAGTGTTGTATAATATTAATGTAATGTATCATACATAGTGCCTTCATCTATTAAATTGACTGATTATAACATTTTGAATTTTGTGATTATATAAATAAAAGATATATTTATTATTAATCAATTTTTATTTTTTTAGTAAGAATAATATATTATAGAACTTAAATTTTTATATGATGCAATTTGCGATTTAATTCTTCAAATTTTAGAATTTTTCGAATGAAAAAGTCTCCGTAACGGTGAGCTACTTTTGTATCCGCTATATGAATCATATCGTGATCGATATAAAAATCCAGCTGTAAGAACATGCATTGTCATTATTTTTTTACTGACAGTAATCACTATTATATCTAGTAAAAAATTACCTCTGAGCCAGATTGGAATTTCCCATCTAATCCTGATGCACCTTTTGTCCAAACAATGTTTTTCATTTTATGCTTAAAACATAATAAATGAATAGTTAATGCACTGACTTCTTTATCTAAATCCCAACTCTCATCAGGCCTAGTATTACTACACATAAATGTAGCTAATTTACTCAATGGCAAAGTTGTATATAATTTCAAATATGAACGTATAGTTGGTAACATTTTTTGTTGTACAACTTCATCCATAAAGACTTGAGTTTGATGTTTAATTGCTTCTCGAACATAATCTTCATTTGGATTGTCAGGATTTGGTGGTGTAAGAGACAAGAACTTTGGACATGCAAATAAAAAGCATGATTCAAATTCAACTACATCTCCATATTGCATTTTATACATTTTTTCATGATAATTTTTGTCACGTAATGCTTGTTGTAATCCTTCATCTATACATTGTGGATGAAGAACAAGACAGATTGCTAGCAAATGGTACATTTGCTCCGTTTGTTTATTAATCTGATCATTCTGGTAACTTCTTGTTGCAAACAACTGTTTTGTTCTTTGAATATATAATAAAATACCAGAAAATGTCCTGATTGCATCTGCATATCTGCGCATCATCATATAAGCAAAACCAACATAATATGCTGTTGATATTTGACAACCAGGAACATGTGAGTATGCACTCTTCTTATAAAGTTCAACATTTTCTAATACTTTAATGGCCTGGTAATAGTCTCCCAGAAGAGAATGTAAACGTAACAGACCCACAAGAGAGAAATATCCAAGCATTTTATATAAAGAGTGTCTTCCGAATACACCAGCTACAGAATCTGGGTCACCACCACTTGCGTATACTTCCAATTGACTTTTAATTTTTGATTTATCTACTAAATAATGAAGAACATTCAAAACGCATAAAACGTCCCACGTTTTGTTATGTGCATTTAAATTTTCAATTTCCTCAGGTGTTTTATTCGATAAATTGGCACGATATTGCGTAAAAGATTGAAACTGATAAACAAATTCATCAATGAGCTCCCACAACCATTGATCAGGTAATTCCAATTGAACTGGAGTCTCTGGGCGCAAGATAAAATTAAAAAGATCACAGTAATTATAAAATGAACCAAGACGTTGTTCCAATGTTGGCCCTTGCATACGAGCATAGATATGACGATAATAAAGTTCTTTGTATAAAGTAAGAAATACTGCATCATTGTCAACTATGTGTGCAATTGTTTGAGTATCAGGCCAAGAAGACTTATCGAACAATTGTTCTGAAATTTTTGGAAATGTTGTCTCATAAAGATTTTGAATCTCAAAAATCATTCCCTCGTTTATACAATTTCGTAAGAAAATCAGAAAGTTTCGTACAACTTCTGGTACTTGACGATAACCTAGTCTGTCATATTGGTCACCATGAACATCTGGCGGCCCATAATCATCATAAGCATCATACTGAAAATAGTACGAGTATTAATTAACATGACAATTTCAAAATGTTAATATTTATTCAATCACTATTTACCTCGCCATAATCATCGTACATGGTACTTATTTTTAAGTAACTTTATATAAAACACTCGATGTAACCTAATGCTTTCACGAAGCTAAAAGCTAACCAAAAAGATTGGTGGATAGTTCACGAGTTACTAAATAATATGATCATAAACTAATCCACACTAAGATATACTTCTCCCATTTATATTTGGAAATTCAAATTCAAATATATCTATTAGATGGCGTAATCAAACAACGATGTGTAGCGACCTCTACTTCGAAGAATTTAGATCAACGACATCTATGTTCCGTCGAGATGTGTATTTAATATAAACAATAGAATATTTAAAAATNTATTTTGTGATATTGATAATATTTTTATATAAACAACTAAAATTAATTACGGAGTTATTATTTATTTATAGTATTGTGATATAAATATAAATTATAATCACTATAGATGTGTAGCGGTGCCAGATAGATTCGTTTAGGGAAGAGATAGAATTATGTTGACGTATGGTTATAAATGATATAGAAGGGAAGACAGGATGTACTAGCCGCTATAGACACTAAAATGCTAGCATCGCATAGCGGTAAAATGGTGGAACTAATTTATATTGCTCTCCTTGATTACCACCGTCGCCCTCCTTGTCTACAGCGCTAATATGTCTGTCCTTATCGCACACTATTGCCCTCTTTGTCTACCGCGCCAATACGTCTGTCCTTGACGCACTCTATCGTTCTCTTTGTCTACCGTGTGTATATGTCTGTCCTTGTCTAATGACGCTAGACAAGAAAAGCAACAGTGTGCGACAAAGACATCCTCCGATCTATTGTAAAAAAATTCTACTTTTTTTTATACAGACGTTTCTCTGGGACAAAACACACATAGAAAGAAAGCGGGGAGCTTAATTCTAAGGAGGCATATAAAAAAGTTCGCAAATTATTCCTCTTAATTAGGTTTTTCTCGTAATTAGTGCGAACTGTCACAAAGTGGACATGGTGGCGCCATCTAACGGTAACTCAGCGGTACTAATTATTTATAAAAATACTTATTTCTGCATTTTACAGGTCACATGAAGGGGTATGAAAAGAAAGCTAAGGGTCTAATTAGGGTAATACAATCGCCAAAGTTCACAATCCATTTCGCTAAATTAGGTTTTTTCGCAAATGAAAATTTCTCTGTTTACGGGAAATCTAATATTCACTAAATCTGAATCTGAATCTAATATTCACTATAGTTTGCGCGCAATTATGCATTCACTACTGGCACTACTGCTAACGTAAACGAAATTGAAACATTCTTTATATACGTAAACTATACTTAAACAAAACATGAAATGCAAGCTTAGGGTCTCTAAAATCGAAGACGCAACCATAACAGTTCACAAATGATTCCTCCTAATTAATTTCTTCTCGAAATTTGTAGAAAAATTCACGTCAGTTTAAAGGCGACAGTGGCGCCATCTATTGACACTTCGACGGTACTAAAAGTAGGAAATTCTGTTTTTAGTACCATCAAGTTATCAATAGATGGCGTCACTGTCACTCGTCATGAAGGGATTGAAATTGGCGATGATAATGCGAGGATAATGTAGGAAGTGATGGTGTGGGTAAGGTGAGGAAAGGTTGTGCGTTTCGTCTCAGAGTCGCTGCTTAGACTCATCAGTGGGGCTGATGGCAGCGACTCCTTACCCCAGACGCTTGTTGTTGTAACTATTCGCTAGGCTGGATGGTCACCCATCCTAGCGGTTCCGCACTCTGTTTGCTTAACATCGAATATCGGTTGACTTCGACGCTAGGCGCACAGCCACTTGCGGCTTGTACAAGTTTCGAACATCAACTTGCACAAGTGGCTGTGCGGCTAGCGTCGAAGTCAATCGAGGACAACAGTAGTAAACAAGGATAGCAATATAAATTAGTTCCACCGTTTCACCGCTACGTGTCCCATGCATTTCAGTATCTGTAGCGGCTAGTATATTCAGTCTTTCCTTCTATGTCATTTGTAACCGTACCTCAACATAATCCTATTTCTTTTATAAAATCATTTAAGTTCTACTATAGATGAACGTTTCTCACTATAATTTATAGTTTATGGTAAACATAGTTTATGGTCTTTTTATATAAGCATTGACAAACCAATGCTTTTTAATGTTACATCACGATACAAGATGTATGAATAGACCGTATACAATGTATTTTTATAGACAAGGTTCATATACCTCGTTTGTGCTTAAGCATAGTGTCCTAAAAATCAGTGATTTTTTTTTTGGTCGGTATTTCAGACTCTGAGACACGAAATTCCATTGCATGCCCAATCTATTCTATCTTTAGTCAATGATGTAAGTATATTGTCAATTTCTCACGGGCACCACGCGTAAGAGAGTATCGTTTTTGTAAATGTAAATTTGTTGTGCATTTGTTAGATATATAAAATGGGTATACTAGAAAAAATATCGGAAATTGAAAAAGAAATTGCACGAACACAGAAGAATAAAGGTTTGTTCATGTCTTTAGATAAAATTATTATTTTCTAACCTAACGCTTTTTATAACAATTTCAAGAAATTTTAGATATGATATAAACGTTTGTCATTTCATATATCTTTTTATTAAAATTAAGTATTGTTATTAAAATAATTTAATTTCAATAAATTATTTTGAAGTTACTCAAATCTTTACCACTTATTGTGCTTTATTGCCTATTGTTTTATTTATTAATAAAATCTATTTAGATACAATATTTGTATTTCTTATTGATTATATTTATTATATCTTTTATCATCATGAAATAGTATATATATATTTATTGTGTAGAATGAAAAGATCATATATATATATATATATATATATATATATATATGTTTGCTATAAAAAATAAGTTGAATAATATAACTAATTTAAAGTACAAATTTATTTTCAGCTACTGAATATCATTTAGGTTTGTTAAAAGCAAAGCTTGCAAAATACAGATCACAACTTTTAGAACCACCAAAGAAGTCTGAGAAAGGAGAAGGCTTTGATGTCTTAAAATCAGGAGATGCAAGAGTAGCGTTAATAGGTTTTCCTTCTGTAGGAAAATCTACTTTGTTAAGTACATTAACACACACAGAATCTGAAGCAGCATCTTATGAATTTACTACTTTAACTTGTATACCTGGTGTTATTGAATATAAAGGAGCTAATATTCAACTTCTTGATCTTCCTGGAATAATTGAAGGTGCTGCACAGGTATTTGCCTGATTAAATTTTATGTAATGCATAATATATAATATGTGATATACAAGGTCAGTTACCTAAAACAGGGTATGCAAATATATATTTCTGTTAATGAAAAAGGCTATTAATGAAATGTTAAAGAGAAAAGTTATATAATTCAAGGAGCCTAATATGATGATATAAACAAATTTCTTGATGAATATTATCTTCAAATCATTGTTTAACTTCTTTTGAATGTCATCCATAATTTTTTAAACGGCAGTATATATATTTTTGACTTTATTGCATAGTAGCTACTATTAAAATAATTTAACAATATAGGATATTGTGACCTTGAAATAACCTTGTATCTGGAAAAAAACATTTACATTTCTGGACCATTAAGTTTACTAATAACACATATGTGATTATTGAAATGCACAAACATAATTATCAATAAATTACAAATATATGTTATCTGTTATTATCTTCGATTTAACGCCATGTTGTGTTAATTTACTGATGTTCGTTTGACATTCAGATATGAATGCTGCTTCATTCTAACTCGAGGACGCAAATCTTGGTATATATGATTATAAAAATTGTAAGACGACAACAATTTTAATTGAAATAGTTTTATTAAAATTACATTAAGTGTTCAAAATGACCTAAAGCACTAATACAAGCATTTAATCTTTATATAAAATTTTGAATGGCTCGTAGATCACAATGCATATAATATCCTATAATAGCTTAAAAAGTAAAAAATATGCAATGCCATTTAAAAAATTATGGATGACCTTCAAAAGAAGTTAAACAATGGCTTGAAGATAATCAAGTCATTCAATCAGGAGATTTGTTTATGTCATCATATTTATTTTTTTGATTCACATAAATTTTTTCTTTGATATTTTTTTCTATCTTCAATACTAACAAAAATTTTAGCGTCCTGTTTTCTGTGACTTATTCTATATACACAATATCTGATTATATATACATATTATAATAGTTTATAAAATTCTTACATTTGTGAATACTGTGTTAAGGGTAAAGGAAGAGGTAGACAAGTAATAGCTGTTGCAAGAACAGCAGACTTAGTTCTTATGATGCTTGATGCAACAAAACAAGATGTACAAAGGCAACTCTTAGAAAAAGAATTGGAATCAGTTGGTATACGACTTAATAAAAAAAAACCAAATATATATTTTAAAATAAAAAAAGGAGGTGGATTAGCATTTAATTCAACATGTCCATTAACAAAAGTTGATGAAAAATTAGTTCAAATGATTTTACATGAATATAAAATTTTCAACGCCGAAGTTTTATTTCGTGAAGATTGTAGTGCAGATGAGTTAATCGATGTGATTAATGCCAACAGAGTATACTTACCATGTCTTTATGTACATAATAAAATAGATCAAATATCAATAGAAGAAGTGGATAGAATTGCTAGACAGCCTAATAGTGTAGTAGTTAGGTAAAACTTTTCTTTATGTAATTTTTTTATAGAAAAATTTTGTCTATTAAAATTAAAAATTATAAAATTATTGTAAACATTATTTCATATTTTTCTTACAGTTGCAACATGAAATTGAATTTAGATTTCCTTCTTGAAACATTGTGGGAATATTTATCTTTAATAAGGGTTTATACAAAAAAACCTGGACAACCACCTGATTTTGAAGATGGTTTAATATTAAGAAAAGGTGTTACAGTAGAACATGTATGTCATGCAATTCATCGTTCACTTGCTCAACAATTTAAGTATGCCCTTGTTTGGGTAAGTATCATTTTTAATTATTAATAATATTTTTACGATATTTATTGTTTATATCTATGTGATTACAATTATTGCTTGAATTATTGCAAACATGATTCTTATAGTTAAAATAAATAGAAAGAAATTATTATTAATATCAAAAAAGAATTCATTTTTCTAGATCAGTGCTGTCCAAACTTTAGTTGGTAGTGGGCTTCATCCACTTTCATTATTTCACGCGAGCTTCTTTTTTTTGATATAAAAAATGCAAAACTATAATCGATTATTTTCAGAACAGTCAAATAAAGGAATTGATTACGTTTGGTCTTAATTGAAGAAAATGTTTGAATAACCGAACATAATATATGCTAAATCAATTGAATGTGAAATGAGGAAATGTGTGATTGCAAAATGCATAGAAGAAAGAAACGCGTGAGTTATTCCGCTGTTTTAAAATAATATAAAGAGATAAAACAGCGTAAAGAGCCTACTTGCGGACAGCACTGTTTCAGATAATGTAAACAATTTAATTAGTAAAACATTCAATTAGTAATCGAAAATTTTAATTAAATATTTTTTCAATAAATTATTCTTATACTTTGTACAATGCTTGTTTACGTTGCAATAATTCTTTTGTATTTAAAAAAAGGGATTTAACAACTAATAATTGCAAATAAATGTACATATTTTACAATAAATTTCCCAAAAATATGTAAAGAAACAATGAATTATAGACTGTATATTTTATCTAGCACGAAATACTTGAAAAAGAAATAGGTTGATAATATTTTTCCTTAACTTTTTTTCAGGGTACAAGTACCAAGTATTCACCTCAACGAGTTGGCTTGCAACACGTTATGCACGATGAAGATGTTATTCAAATAGTTAAAAAATAAAATTTATACTATTACGTGCATAAATTACCTGTGAAAATATTAATTGCAGAAATAGAACATATAGATTTGTTTATATGTTTTATATGCATTTGCTGGGAAGAAGTGATCGTCTTTTAAAACTTATTTCAACTTATTTCGAATTTGTTTTATTTAATATAAATACGAAACATTTATACTACGTATTTTTTAATAATTTAAAAATTAAAATTATTTGAATGCAACTTTTAATAAATATTATTCATATAAAAGTAATCAGAAACTAATTTTTATAGATATATAATAATTATACATTATTTGTTTATTAAAAATATATTTGGAGAGACGAATTACATTTTGTATATTTATTTATCTTTGTGTAATATAAGTGTTATATATCCATTATATTATAATGATTTACATATATGTACGCAAAAACCGTATCCTTACATAAAAGGGAGAATCTAATTAATTACAACAATAATAAGATTGATCACAATAGTGACTAATCGTCAACTGACTTATAATAAAAAGTAAAAGTAAAAAAATAAAATTTCTAAATAGCTGTTAAAGTATTTATCTTTTATTTCAATTTTCATTTTTTCAATAAAACGCATATAATAAAATAATATGTAATTTGTAACTGTGAAATTGACGAAGTTATATAACTTAATCGACAAGTGAACAAAACTCTTGTATTTTAAACAATACAAAGAAATTTTATTCTTTCAGTTGTGTGTTAAATTTATTAGTTACATCGAATATTAAAATATCACTATTATGACACAAAAGTGTTTAAACATTACAAACATACAACTACATTTTACATGAAAATCCATTCTTACGTTCTATCAATCGTTCATTGCGTAACTACCTTACAAGTTGACCACTCGACGAACATACTTGACCTTCGATAAACTTGACAGTAGACACCTCAACTAAGGAATTGAACACAGGATAGACAATACAGTGGAAAATGGATTTCCTTCTCGTTTTGTTATGATTTCGCTTGACGGTATAGCAATCATCGGCGGAAAACCATTGTAGGGAAGCATTGTCGGCGGGCAAAAGGACTTTCGTATCGAGTGCAATATGGTTTGATTTGTAAAAACGATTCCTTGGAAAAAAGCTCATCCGTCCACGGATCTCAAATACAAAAAACGTTAAAGGGGCGATCAGTGTATAGAGGTTTGGCCTGCAGTATGCTCAGGGTTTGCAATATAGAGATATTATGGCTGCAGGTGAGGCCAGCACAACAAAGTCTCGTCAAGAAAAACAATACGATTACCTCCTTAAATTTTTGCTGGTGGGTGACAGTGATGTTGGAAAACAAGAAATCTTGAGTGGACTTGAAGATGGTGCTGCCGAATCCCCGTTTTGCAGCGGCAGTGGTACTCGTCAACTTTTCCTTACTATTATTTCCTGCTCAGCTGCCTGATTCGTCTTTCTTTACAATTTTAAACAATGCGTTGTGTCTGCATTGTGTTTCTTTCACCATATTTATATGGAGCTACATAACCAATATCATAATACTCATTTAATCGTATCAGATTTGATAATCACGATAGATAATTGCAATGGCATTCTAGAAATTATTCAATGTTATTTATTTCTGATCTGTCAATATTTATGATGAACAAACATTTTGTTAATATGTTTGTGTTATCAATAGATGAATGTATCATCTGCTTGATACAATTAATCCAAAATTTGTCATCTGAAATTTTGCATGAAAAAGCGAATTTAAGAATCTGTATGAGTAATTGTAAAATCAAATTTTAAATAATTTTTTAAAAATTCAACAATTAAATAAGCATATTACATTCTACTCATTTATTTTAATTATATCTTTTTGTAACAATTCTTTTATTTTAATAGTATCTGTATTTTTTATTTTTTTAATCTATTTTTTAGCATATAAAACTACTACTATTTTATTGGATGGAAAAAGAGTAAAATTACAATTATGGGACACATCAGGACAAGGTAGATTTTGTACAATAATCAGATCTTATTCTCGTGGCGCTCAAGGTATATTTTTAGTTTATGACATTACCAACAAATGGTCTTTTGATGGCATTGATAGATGGTTAAAGGAAGTTGAAGAGGTATGTAAAAATCATCTTAAATATCAATTTTATGTTATAGCTATATTATTCTTTTAATATGAAAAATAGACATAATTAAATTTTGTAAATTTAATATTTAATGTTATAGCATGCTCCTGGAGTACCAAAAGTACTTGTAGGCAATCGCCTTCATTTAGCTTTCAAAAGACAAGTGGGAGAACGTGATGCTGAAGCATATGCAGCTAAAAATCATATGGCATTTTTTGAAGTCTCACCTCTCTGTGATTTTAATATTCGTGAAAGCTTTTCTGAACTTTCTCGAATGGCTTTACATCGTAATGGTATGGAAAGATTATGGCGATCTAATAAAGGTAATGCCCAAGTTTAAATTTGTGCTACAATAATTTTTTTTTAATTTGTTATGAATACCAACTTTATTTCTAGTTCTCAGTCTTCAAGAACTTGCATGTCGTGCAATAGTTGCAAGAACAACAGTTTATGGCATTGATCAGCTTCCATTGCCTAAATCCATTAAATCTCATTTGAAATCTTATGCAATGACAACTACATCTCAATTACGTTATAACGGGAATAGATCACTGAGCTCTAGTAAAAGTCTTGGTTCTCATCATCGAAAATTGCGTTTTGTTGGTGTAGGACATAATGGATTGTCAACTCCAGGTAGCTCACCTGGCAGTATAACAGATTCTCGTACCAGTTGTGTTGGTCGTAATTCTTGCACAATATCTTGAGAGTAATTTTATGATTATAATTGTAAATATATGATACTAATTCTTTCTTCCTGTTTTGATGTGAAGAGTTTTGTTAACATGTGCCATCAAAAATGATAAAATATTGAAAATTTTTATTTTTTAATAGTGACTACGGTGAAATACTAGCAATAAAATTGAAAAAATGATTTACTTAATTACAAAATATAAATAATCATACTGCTTTTATATTTAATTTCATAGTTATCTAATATTACAATTTTATTATGTTATATTTCTATAATTGTTTTATATTTGAAATAATAGTTCCACGATTTTGATTAACAATACGAAAATTCCAGTATTATTCAAAAAATTAGTTAAAATTTTATCAACAATACAAGAATACATTAATAAATAATATAATTAATAATTCAAGCACATTAATAAAAAATTATCAATGAAATTTTAATTTTTCTCCTTAAAATTTGATGGACAATGTTTTTTAAAAATCTATATTAAAACAGGAAAAAATGAAGTGAAAAGTACAAGTTTACTAAGTCTACAAAGGTTGTGGTGTAGACTAGAAATAATGTAAGTTGAATAGTTTAGAGCAGCTAATTGGATAATAATATATAAAAACAAATCCAAAAATATATAATAATTTTCAAAGTTTTTGAAAATTTTATTAACTTTTATATTCTTATTTAGTAGTATCTTAGAAAGAAATTTGTTTTATTGTATTATTTTTGAAATTGTATTTCATTATGTATTTATTATATAAAAAAACCGTTCAAAATTTATATTGAACATCTAATTTCTTTTCTATTATTCTTTTCTAAAGATTTATTTATTATGCAAAATTGAATTATGTTTTCCGTGATAATGCAAATATTACATGTTATTTAAATAATTTAATATAATTATATATTATTTTATTTGTACAGTATATGTTTATAAAAATTATGTTATGTATTGTAAATATGAGAGAATTCATTCATACTATACTCATGTTTTGATAAATTTCACTACAGCAGATTATTATGATCTCTTAATATCAATAATACAATAATTTAACAAGTTCATTTTCAATTTTTTATTTTTTTAAAATATTTGTTTTAAAATTTTTATGAAAAATAATTGTTATTATTAAACCATAGACATTTACTGTATGAAATTTATCAAACTGTGATAACAATTTATATGATAGTTTTTTAAAGATTAAATAATATCAAGAAAACATAAAATGTATTTATACAGTGTAAAATTCAAATTAAATTATGTGTATATAAAAACAGCTATGATTATTAATGTTATATATGATATGATACGTATAAATGAACTCTTGTTTATCCAGAATAATATGTTAACATACATTATATTAATATTTACGAAATAATTTGTTTCATTTTAAAATGAAATACAATATTAATTGTTAGTACTTTACTAACTTATCTTTTTCTTGCTATTTTTAGTTGTTAATAGGTGTATTTTGATAAAAAAAAAGATGTACAATGCAAAAAAATCATTAATTTCATCATTACTGTATATATATCATTGTAAGATAATAAAGTTTTCATAAATATTGATATTTTGTCTTAGAGAAAAAAAGGGGCCATCCAAATAATTGTAATCATGGAAAAAAATTACTTTTTTATTCATTAACCAAAAAACTTGTTTATGTTTATATTAAATACAATTTTATTATAAAAGACAATGATATAAATAAGATAATTGTTTATATAAAAATATATGCATGAAATAACTCATATAATTTACGATCACATATTTACGAATTGTTCCACTTTAATTATTGTTTTTATAATATAAAATGCGTTATAAATATGCAAATAATAAATTTCTTTCAACCTATTAACAACTGCAGTAACAATTCTTGAAAATATTAATATCCTTATGGTTATAAAATATCTACCATGATTTAATATTTAACTACATTATATATACATATTTTAAAATTGCATCAAATTGATGTAATGCAAATTTTGTGTTTAATAATAAAAATTTTTGTATTGCAGTAATTGTTCTATATTTTTATTTTAATTAAGAAGAAATTTTCGATTTTAATCAACACATTATATATTTGTATAATGAAAATGATGCTTTTGAATGAAAAAAAGTTGTTTTCTATTGATAAATAAATTAAAATTTGTACTATATATAATAATTCCTTTATTGATATTTCCTTGATATGTATCATAAAATAAAATTTTAAATTATCGTTAATGTTAATTTTTTTTAACTAGTTTATTATGATGCATATAATAGTTTGATGTAGTAAAATTTTAAAAATGAAATAAAATTACTTTATTATTATGATGTATTTAACTATTACACAGAGTATATTATTAAAAACTGTTCAATTGTTTGATAAAAGACTAATGCAATCTAAATTTATTTTAAGCATCTATCTTTATATTTTCCAGTTTTTATTATATAAACTTTTTTCAAGAATTTAATCAATGTTTATTCAAGAAATATCTTTATATGATTAAAAAGAAAATTAGAAATGACAACAATTGATACATCTATGATCGGAGACAATGCTTGCCTTCCCAATGAAAGAAATCTTTATATTCCTCAACAATTATTGGAAGTAAAAGAATTATTAAAATCAATCAATAGAAGACTGGAAGATTGTGCTTTAGAATGGCAAGCAGAGATTTCTCGCAAACAATGGAAAATATTTAGATCTAATGTCAATGGAATTACTTTACCTGAACGATCTTTGTTAGCAAGAACATATTTTACAGAGAAAAATTTTGATGAAGCTTTTCAACATTTACTTTCTTGTAATAAAATTTTTGCAGAATATTTAAAAAATTTTATTGGCAAGTAAATTAAATATATTTGTATTTTTAATAATAAATATTAATAATAGAAACAATATATTATTAAAATTTAAGCTATTATATTAATTTATTATTAGATCTTTTACAAGACAAATCATCCGTTTCAAATATTAAAAAAACATGTAATGTACAAAATCAATCTTGTAATACAAAAAAAGATTGCAAAATACTAGATATTATTAATACAGAACCAACGCATCTTTCTTCACAAAACAATCAATATTTAAATGGGGAAGGAAAAACTCAAGATTATATTGATAATATATTAACAGTTAAAAATTCATTTACTGATGTAATAAAAGCTAAAATTAACTTCGACACAAAATTTTTAGGATTTGAAGCTATATTACATAAAGCTATATCTACATCAAGTGATACAGTTTGCCTTTGTCAATATTGTTCTAATACTATGGTAATATATTTTACCTATATTATATCTTACTACTATTACAGTAATATACCAAAAAAAAATTCAATTACATATTTTAGCAAACTACACATGATATACACAGAAAATTAAGAAGTGTAACTGTTAATCAAAGAAATCGAGCAGTTACAAAATCTAAACGCTTAACTAGATCTAAAAAAAACATTATCTAAAAAGAAAAACAAAGAGAAATCATCCATAGTACGATAAAATAATAGTATGATAAAATCAATGACCAACTATCCTTGAAACACCAAGTTTTTGTTAATTCAATTTTGTTATATTCTACTTATTTCCAATTAATCGTTAAATTTTTGTTAATTTTCGTGATTATTAAGAATTTAAACTAAATAGTAACATATATATATATATATATATATATACACAAAAAAAATAATTTATATAATTTAATAGAGGAATTTCTTTATTGTACCTTACATTATTAAAACATTTAATTCTAATGTTAAAATTTTCCAAAATAATAATAAGCAGTCATTCAAAAAATCCACTTACTTTGGAAAGTCTCATTTAATTTTTAATTAAACTATTGGAAAATTTAAACATTGAACTGATTCATACCAGTTCTATACTTCTTATAATTTATTTATAGTTTTATTTCTATTAAAAATATACAATAGTTTTAATAGAGATATTGTATTTAATAAGCAATTTACAATACAACAAGAATCTATACAGTTTTTATGCTTAATTTTATAATGATGAATTAATGCTTTATTATTTTTATATTAAAGTAATTACAACATGAATTCAGAAGAAGCATTCAATTGTACTTTTTGCAACAAATGCAATTAATATTATGTAAATATTATTTTATTAAACATATACACGAACATTTAAAATTCTACTTTTTAAATATTCATCGTAATACATCATTGTTAATAGTGCTTTTATTTGCTAAGATACTAACTTGGAAGAAAATATATTTTACAAAAAAGTCAATCGTTTGTTTTTAAATGTATATTACATAAAAACATTACATAATTTGTCAAGACTATATATTACATTTTCCAAATTTTGTAAATTTATATTTTAAAAAAACATTTTTTTTTAAATTAATATTATACAAATGAATATCAATAAAAGACATTTATAGAAATAACAATTACACAAATTAAAAATTCAGACAGAATGAATTACTACTTTTTAATTATATTTAGTTATAGCGAAATAAACAGTAGCAAAAATGTATTAATTAATACAATAAAGATATTTTAATACAAGTTACATATAATGTTTAGATATTTTATCTTGGAGTAAATATTTCTCTGTTCTACATTCTAAATAACGAATAAATCTAGATTTATTAAATAGTAGATAAGTTTTAGCTTGGTAACATTAAAATTTTTTTAATAATTATTAAAAGAATAAATTTTACATTTATAAAAAGAGATTCAAAATTAAAAATATTTTGTTTTCAGTAACTTACTGAATAAATATATCAGTTTAAATTAGCCTAATCACTGTAATGAACCATCATAATGTTGTATGTCTATAACAGATTCAATATCTTATTAACATTACATTACGATTTCTATAAACAGCCAACTTGTATCAAATTTCTTGTTCTATTAATATTATGAATATCCATAAAAGGTTTCTTGTTCACTTGGCTCATTAAAATTGTACCACTTCAGGGGAACCTTATGAGGAAAGACTTTCTTGCTGTTTCTGTGATCATGAATTTATTAATTGGCTTTAGTACACACAATTAACAAGTAAATCAACCGATTTGTAAAAAATAATAAAAAAATCTTTCCTAATAAAATTCTCCTTAAGTGAAGTGATTAGTAATCTGAGTTTATTATTTATTTAATCTGTATCATACTGATATAAGAGAATAGTATCAGCATGAAATTTCGACATCTTAAGTTAATATTAAAATTACTTTCATTTCCAGTTTGATTTCTTTTCTACTACATTCACGTTCGTTCAGTTGTAATCATTCTTTAATTTACCTTAGACAAACAGATCTCATAAATATTTAAATGAATAACATTTAAAAAATAATTTTAAATTTTCACAAATCTATGCAGTCATTTTATGACATAATACCTATATATATGACATAATAACTCAAAAATAATTAAATTTATTTTTAATGCTACTAAATTTTTTCAGATTTTTGAATCTGAGTAAAATGAGATTTTTAACAATACAGATGCATTATTCATTATACTTAGATAAAAAACAGATATCGTATTTATACAACAGGGTAAATTTGATTATATATAATGCTAATAAACAATATTACAGTCTTATAATAGATAAACATACCAAATAATTAACAACATTTTAATTGACAAAAAACATCAATTAATTTATTTCGATAAAACATCTTACAATGAATATTAATAACTAATTTATAATCAAGCGTATCAATGACTGCAATTCTCGTCACTTTTTCAATTATGACTTTTCTTTTATGAAAATCTAATGTTTACATAAAGTAAATATATAATATATATCATATACATCAGTATGACTATTTTTAAAAAATCTAAGAAATATTTTATTAAGATAGATAATATATATTCTTTCAAGTACCTTTTCAAGTACCAACATAAACAATTTAAAAATTGTTGGTTATTTAAATTGATTGAAACTACTTGAAAAATTGATTTTTATGAGATCTGTATGCTAGAACAGGCAAAATATGAATTTCGAAAGATAACTGAGTGAAAGTCATTGATTTCACCTGAACTCGTAGATTTGTATGCTATGTTCTGGGACGTGTTTTAAATTTAAAGATTGATACCTAAAATGATAAAGACTCTATTATTATTTTCATAAAATATAAATATAAAAATATGAACATACAAAAATTATAATTTCTTAATATAAAATGCATAGAACTAAAACTGAAATATTACTTGAAATTATGAAGATATTTAATAAATAAAACTTAAGAATATGTTTATTAATAAATATATTAAGTGATACTACCACTCAGAACTGCGATGATAATAAAAGCCTTCAATTGTAGCAGCAGATTTTTGGAAGCAAATATAGTAAAATCCTGCAAATGAGGCACCGTTGATATCTTTAATAGTATGGTCAGGGACCAAAAAATGTTCCTTCCACCTCATAAAAACAAAGTCAGTTCCTTTCAAAGCCTCATAATCAAATGTGTCTGAATTAAATGTCTTGGCATATTGACGAAATGATTCAAATTTGCTCTACAATTTTAAACAATTCAAATTTGTATGGATATTTGTCAAAGTAATGAAAATATATACTGGAATACAAACCCAATGTTTCCTATCAACATCTTCATCTGCATCCCATTTACGAGTTAAAAATGGATATTTCTTTGATATAATTTCACCATCAAAAAATGTAGTTAAAGTGGGAAACTCTTCTGTGAGACCTTTAATTTTTAAATAGCCACATAAATAGCTATTTTCTTCATCTACGTGCTGTAATGAAAAAATATCTTTAAAATATTTTCATTTTTAAAATCTTACTACAAAAGATTATTCATATTTTTAAATATATACTACACACACAACACACATACACATGTATATTTATGTATACGTAAATATATTTATACACACAAAGTATATAGTATATACAAATATATATAATATAAATAAATAATACATGTGTGCGTGTATATTGTAAACATTCCAACTAAAATTTCAAGTTCAATCAATATCTATTACTCAAGTGTTACTTACAAATTGTTGTTGTATTATACACTTTGCTTCTGACAAATTTATTTTAATAAAATGGCAAACAAAAAATCTATATTCTGAAGACATTCATAAGCAAACTGAGAAATACAAAGGAAATATTTAAAAATTCTGTTTATAGGTCATTTTAAATCAGTAACAATCTGAATATGTAAACAATACAATTAACAAACCCGAATGCGGAAAGAATATGAAATATTTAGATGCTAAAGGCGTATAATTAATCATTACGCAGCAGACAGATGTCAAAGATGCAACAGAAATTTGGGATATTTGTGGCGCAATTTCCAGAAAGACGGAGAACTAACCTGCAAAACTACTTCTACGTCGTAACTGTTGCCTTTAGACTTTTGAGAACCCTGAAATCGCGAACCGTTGTAGAGCAAAGATTTTGTGACACCCGGCTGCTTTGAGTTTGCGGGCGGTGGTGGTACTACGTCAACTTTCACCGGCATTCTCGGCTCAAGTGAACGTTCTTAAAATTTGCCCTCCTTGGGCGACAATCCCCTCATCACAAAACTCTCGCAATGACTGCCGGTAATTTTCAAGACATACATAGATGTATTTCTACAAAGCCTCGAATCCAGACACCTTCGCAATCGTAATTTTTACGTAAACATTCAATTCGACGTCGTTTAAAAGGATCTTATTTTTTTTTCACACGAATGCCCATTAATTATTTTTAATAAACATCGAAGTCAACCTTCTACTTAATGAAACAAAACACAATATTGTTTCGTCAACTCACACGTATCGTGTCCTACAAAATTTTAGTTCTATTTTGCCGGATGTATAGGTAAGTACATAATGCTTACCGACAATTCAAATTCTTTTATTCGTTCAAATTTTGTACACGCATTATCAATTTCATTAACGTCGTTTTGCTGTTACTTTGCGAAATGTATACATCAAAATCTTTATGTTTAATAAATATAAAGAAATTATTATTTACATTTATTTCTTTTTTTTCGTAAACATCGATCTTAATTTGCTTTCCCGCCATAAAGTTACAATTTAAATAGTGTTGTTATGTATTAAAGTGTAACAAAATATGTTAATAATTCAAACGAAATATTTAAATTTTTACTTAAAGAAATATAATTTTTATTTTATGTATCGTTTTCATTTTCGTGGATTTAATATTAAGACGTTGATTTGATTATGTTACGAAGGCTATGAGCTGAAAGTTGCGTGAGTTCAAAGCAAATATGGAGGATTTCAGTGACTCGAATTCACACGAAATGACAGAAAATCATGTTCAAAAACGATGTAATAATCAGTGGGTTCGGTTAAATGTTGGTGGTACATATTTCTTAACGGCGAAAACTACTCTAGCTAGAGACCCCAATTCATTTCTCTACCGATTATGTCAAGAAGATTCTGATCTTATCTCAGACAGGGTTAGTTGATGTTTCTAAATAACCGCGAATTTCAAAATATTGTCAAACATCATTCTCATCTATATGACTTCTGTGTATAATTATTAGGAATATTTTACATAAGTTAATTTAAATCATTTTTATAAATTTCTTACGTTTATTTCTAAGAATTTATATTTATAAAAATTTATACTTAAATGTATACTTGATATAATAATGTAATATATCATGATATATGACTATAATTGTATATCAAAGATATATCATATTAAAATAATTCTACATTGATAATTGGTAATATAATAATTTGTAATTTTACATAAAATCATATCTGTTATTAATAAAATTTAAATAAAACAACTTGTTTTATTTAAAGCATTATATTTTGTTGTACAGGATGAAACTGGAGCATATTTAATAGATCGTGATCCAACATATTTTAGTCCTGTGTTAAATTACTTACGTCATGGGAAATTGGTTATTAATAAAGACTTAACAGAAGAAGGTGTTTTAGAAGAAGCCGAATTTTATAATATTACAGAACTTATTCGTTTAGTGAAAGAAAGAATTATATTAAGAGATACTAGACCATTAAGAGACTCAAAAAAACATGTTTATAGAGTTATCCAGTGTCATGAGGATGAATTAACTCAAATGGTATCAACGATGTCTGATGGATGGAAATTTGAACAGGTATTTCTTATATTTTAAACCAATAATATTTTTATTTGATATATTAATATTTTATTTTTACGATACAAGTGACATATGTAATTAAATTGGAATTTTATTTATCTGTTTAAGTTAATTAACATAGGATCTCAATATAATTATGGAAATGATGATCATGCTGAATTTCTATGTGTGGTCAGTCGAGAATATGGAGCCACTCAACTCAATAGTAAGGAACAGGAGTCAACAGATCGTGTCAAGGTATCATTATTACATTCAAAATTTTCATGTCACTCTTTTAACCAAAACAATTATACTTAACTTTTTTTTTTATTATTTTGTTATATAATTGTATTACTTTATTTATATTTTATATTTATTTGTTATTTTTGACAAAATTATATTATTAATATTAATTAATATATTTTTATTTTATTACCAAAGATTATAATTAATAAAATATTGAATTATAAACAAGATATAAAATTTAAAAAAAATTTATAAATAAAAGACTCATATATTTATGTAAATGAAGTTTAAGATCAGTTATGTTTAAATTTCTATTCATAAAACTTTTACTTTTGTTTTATAATGTAAAATAATATAAAAATACCCTATAATTGATATTAAATGTATCATATGGAATCACATCATTTTATATTACTTTTATATAAAAATAAAAAAATATTTCGACGTTTATCTTTTTTTATAGAATTAAATTATAACATAATATTATTAATAATTACTTATGTTTTTCTTGCCAAAACATTTTTAATACATACTAATTCAGAGGTCAATTTGCATGAGCATGTTCTGCCTCTGATATTTGCTGTATGTATTATAACTTTTTGTATTGCATGCTGTACATTAAATAAAGAATTTTTTCTTTTATTGGTTTGATTACTTTTTACCCTGTTGTCCTGCATCATTTATTAATGCATGTGTCTGAATTATTCTTTAAAAGTATTATGTTTACAATCAAATCTTTTGTTTAATAAAAGGTTTTATAATATATTGAAAACAAAATATTAATAATTAAATAATTTACAAAATTATTTTGTAAATTTATTTTATATTTAATTCATTGTCATTTTATTACTTTCATCAAAATATAAAACTACTATCTTATCGCAATCTATACAACAAAATGCAGAGGCTGAACAGTGCTAATACTAAATAATATTTGCATATTTTAGTTTTAAAGTCTTGCAATGGTATTTATATATTTTTTATAAAATGTATCTTGTAATACAAATTTTACATATAATCTTACTAAGCTTCAATCATTAAATTGTATTTTAGGTTCTGCAGCAGAAGGGTTCTCGCATGTAATCTCTAAATCCATATTTTTCTTTTCTTGCTTCATTTAATTAAATCAACTGTGCAGCAACAAGATGAAGACTATTCTTATTTCTACATATAAAATTTAAGTTCACACAAGGTCTTCATTGCTTCATTTTCAATAACAAAGAAGAAGATACAAAGGTATAATATCTTTTGTAGATACATAGTTATCATACAACACAAAATGAAATTATAAAAATTGAAAGTATTATATATTGATAAACAAATTATTTTATTTTTTTAAATTTTAATTTTAATTTCTAACATTTAATGAGAATGATATGGATTGTAATGATAAAAATAATGCTGAATTATTTCATAAGGGATCATACATTTTACAATGGAAAAAATTAGTAACTTTTTATCCCACATCTGTAACACTCTCCTTTTAAAAAAGAATGTACCAAATATAAAAATTAATACATACATACATACACACAATTATTAACAATAATATGTTATGAAGAAAATTGTTATTAGAAATGTTTTAATTTCACTAAATAGTTTAAAAGACAATAGCATTCATAAAGGCAATCTTTTTCATACAAATTTCTACAATGAATATAAATACTCTCTAGTAATAAATAGTTCATCTTTTTGTAACAAGTTGTATAAAAATCTTTTTTTTTTCTAATTGTATCTTTGTCATAATATTACCTAAATTACTTACCTTTGCACTGCCGCTATAAAACATAAAATAATATTTGTATATCTAGCATGATACTTTTGATTACCCAATATAAAGTTATAACCACAAACGTAAAATTAATTTTGACATATAATGATGTGAATAAAAAAAGAATGAATGTAATTTTTAATAAAAGCAATTTATTATATTGTTTATTAATATGTTATTATGTATAGTGAAAAAATTATAAAAGTTCAAACTATATGAAATATTTTAAAGAAATTAAATAGTTCTCAATTACTTAAGACTTATTTTTTAAATATATATAATTTCTATTTCATAATATTTAATTTTATGCAAAATAATTAGGATGATAGATTGTACAATTATGTATAAAAAGATACATATTTTATTTTTCATTTTCTTTTCTTTTTTTATTTACAATACGTCTACTTAATTTGGATAAAAGTTTCCATTTTTATATATATTTAAGATTAAAACAAATCTCTATTATAATTATAGAAATAAAAGCACTTTGTAATAGGCATTAACATAGGTTGTCAATTGTTGAAGGCCTATTAAAGAAGTGTTGTAGACAATATACTTGTAAAAGCATTATTCATGAGAAAAAATTTATGTGTAGCACTAAATTGTTATAAGTATTATTAAGAATTATGTTACATATGATATATAAGTTGTATATTATATATATACATATATAATAGTTTGATGACAAAGATTTTTTTTGAACATAGTGTATAAAACAATTTAGTAATAATATTAGTAGATTACCATTTACGTTCATATTGTGTCACTGAATAAACATTAATAAAAAAAGGTTTAATTACAAAGATAAGAAATACAAGGCATATGAATACCTACAGTGAAAATTTATTGTTTGGCTATTAATTATTCTACATATTTGAAAATAACAGAAAAATTAGGACCAAATATTAATCATTTTGTGCAATGTACGATGTAACTATATTGAAAAATGATGTTGCTTTGTACCTTAAACTTGTATCATTAATTTAGCTGATATTAGAACTCACTATTATTATATTAAGCATAGAGATATATAACTATATGTAAAAGAACTTTGTACTTTCATAGATATATTTCTAAGTCTATTAATTGTTTGACGTTTATTGTTAGAAAAGAAAGTAATATTTATATGCATTCAAAAGTAAATTTTAATACTGACAATTATTTCAAATTAAATAAAAGAAAGAAAATTATAGAAAGAAATATATAAATGCAAATAAAATGAATGAAAATTTATAATATACAAATTATGTTTAAAATAAAAGCAATTCTATTTACAAAGAACATATCCATTTAGTAATTATTTTTAACATTACATATATTTATTGATATATGATATTATGTATGAATATATTAGTTTAATATTTATTTTTTTTCAAGATAAAGATATTTTATTATAATATGTATTGTAAAATATATGTTTCACTGATTACAATAAAACTAAAGATTTAATTTATTCACTGCAAAATTTACAAAAATATCTTATAATGTGTTATGAATAATTAACTTAAACCTTCAGTTTATCTTTTTGGATATCAAATTACTGTACAAATGTCTACATCAATTTTTTATTAATTGAAAATATATTATTTACAAAATAGTACCAAGTATCAATTTTTACAATAAATTATAAATATTAGAATATAAAACTAAATATTATAGGAGATACATTTATGGATATATATTGATTAAGGCATATTTGCTATTGTTTTTAATGGTTGATCAAGATATCTTGCTAAAGCTTGTGCTTTTTCTCTCAATAATCCAAATCCCACGTTTTCTTTTGCATACAAACATAACAACAAATTAGCTACTTCAGTAATAACAACTTTGCCCTCCTACAAAAAATTATTTTAATTAAAAATATATTAATAACTGTATATAATTTATAACCTTTCATTAAACCCTTAATTAAATTATGAAACTTAATTTGTAAATAATAAATTATAATCTATCATTGCAATAAAGATTAAATACTAAAAATGTTAATAATTATTGATTGATTAAAAAATATATTATAAAAAATGTTTTTTTATGTTTACTATTTCATTAATATCATGTTATATTTAAGATGAACTTTATTAAAAAAATCTTAACAGTGCATTACAAAAATTATTTGTAATTGATTAGGAAGAAATATTGATAAAAACATTAAAGAAATATTAATAAAACATATAGTATATAATTTAAGTATCATATAATTAATTAATAGTAAAATATTTGTTAATTACCACACAATCCATCAATACAAATTGCAATTCATCTTCTTTAAATGCATTTCGTCCATTTTTTTCATAAGCTGACCAAATGTTACTTGTAATAGCAGCAGTTACTCTTGCATCCTTATCTCCGTAACCACTGTAAGCTAACAAACCACCATCTCTATTTAATAATCTGAAATATATTTTTAAAATATTTAATCATAAAATTTTCTAATTGCTCTTCATTATAATAACAATAAAAATGTACATAAATTTAGTTATATAATTTCATTTGCATATACATTAAAAGCTTATATATCTTGTAATACTATTGAATTATATTAAATCATTTAATTTTAATGAAAAGAATATTTTACTTACAATGTATTTTCTACACCGCCGGTATTGGCTTGACTAAGTACTTGGGTTAAAGCTTTTGGTTTCAACATAGTTTCACAAATGATAAATATCAATTTTTTCCTTTCAAATTATTTTCAATAAACTTTACTGTAAACTTTATACAAAACACCAAGATATGAGCATTATTTTTTAATAGCTGCAATCTGTAAAACAAAGTACATATAATTCCTAGGGCAAAAACGTTGTATGAGACAAATTGTACAATACCAATTTTTCACTAGAGGAAAGTAAGTTTCTAGCATATATTTTTTCTCATATTTATGGAATATTACTATGGCTTAAAAAATTCTTTTAATAATAATAATAATGCAGAATTTTTACTTTATTATCTAAAGAAAAAAAACAAATAAATGTAATTATTTGATTTTAATACTCTATCCCTTACAATCGAAGATATAGCAATATTATAATGTTATTAATTTATAATATCTTAATATGAAAAAATTATGTAACTATTTTACTATAAAAGTTTAAAATGAAAAGTACGGAATGAGTATCTGAAAGATTTAATTTGAGATTTTCATAACTCCAGATAAGAATAAAGAAAATAATTAATTATTATAATTACGAAACAAACCTATTGCACATTTCACTATACAATATTATAATTATTTTATTATATTATTGTTCATAATATTATTGATAAAAATTTTCTAATTTCGTAGAGACAAAATTATACTAACGAAGTTATATTTACACCAAGCAGAGGTTATGTTTCGCTTGTACGTACATATTTAAATTGAGATGTAATATTTTTAAATATGTGACATAATTTACAATTAATTACCTAGTAATAATCCAGTAAGTGATGAAACTAACTTTAATATAATGTATATATATATATATATATATATATATATATATATATATATGCTACATAACTACAGTAAAATAATATACTTAAATAATAATAAAAAATATTATATTAGGAAATTTGTTATTATGCAAGGAAATAAATTAAAAACAGATTAGCGGAACATTATATGCGGTAAATAAGTTATGGTATAATAAACTGTTAACGAGTTATGGTATGATAAACTGTGTATAAAAATACGTGTCATATACACATATTTTTGAAAAAAAAATTTGTATAGTTTATAAAGAAAAATATATCCAAAATTGTTATTCAACTATTGAGCAAATGAGAATGGAGAATAACGAATAATATTAAGGAATTTGAAAAAAACATTTTTTTTACATTATATTGTATTTTTTAATATATATAATAACTTTCCAGCACATACATATATACACGTACTATAAAATATAAAATTATTACTTATTAATCAATTTAACATTTGAAACAATATACAAGTATTTTGTTATAACAATATCAAGGAAAATGTATGAATATTTTTTAATTTACAGTAAACTATTATCATAAATATAAAACGTGATATAAATGGCAATTTTATAAATTTTAATAATTTTACATATGTATATGTATATAAAATAAAATATGTATATAAAAAGAAATATAACATTAGCACTGTTTATTAAGGTATTAAATTTTAAAAAATGTTACAACAAGGAAAATCACCACTTATTTTTGAAATATTCTATGAATGTAAAACAACAAAAGCTAGAGCTGGTAGGATGACTCTCATTCATCATCATGTAGATACACCGGTATTTATGCCAGTAGGCACACAAGTAAGTCATGTATTATTTATTTCAGGAAAAATTAATATTTTGTGACATGGTGAATCATGTTATAAACTTGTAATGTGATTCAATAGTTTATAAAATATTTTGTTATCTATGCCACATTATACTTTAATACCAGCATTAATATTTTAGGGTACCTTAAAAGGCTTATTACCTCAACAATTAGAACAATTAGATTGTCAAATTATACTTGGTAATACATATCATCTTGGGACAAGACCTGTATGTAAGACATATCACATAAAGATTTTATTATGACTTGTATGTATTATTGATAAAAATGTTATTTTGTAGGGTATTAATATCTTGGAAAAAGCTGGTGGTTTACATAAGTTTATGAATTGGAAAAGAGCTTTATTAACAGATTCTGGTGGTTTCCAAATGGTATCATTATTAGAACTTGCTAAAATTACAGAAGATGGTGTGAAGTTTAAATCACCATATAATGGTAGTCATTATATAGGAGTAATTTGTAGTTAAACATATTTCTATATTTAGAATGTAAGAGTATAATCAAAATATTTTAATATTATTTCATAGAATCAGATTGCATGTTGACACCTGAACATTCTATTCAAATACAAAACATAATAGGAGCAGATATAATGATGCAACTTGATGATGTTGTGAAAACTACAATAACAGGACCAAGAGTAGAAGAAGCAATGCACAGGTAATATTACATTTGTATATATAATTCATAGGTTATTTTTGTATTTGTATATACAAAGTAATATTTATAATAATAATAAAATCTATTAAAATACTCAGTATATTTTCTACAGAACAATTCGATGGTTAGATAGATGTCTGAAAGCACATCAGAGATTAAATGAACAAAGTATATTTCCAATTGTACAAGGAGGCCTTGATTCCAAACTTAGATCAGAATGTGCGAATCAATTAATTAAACGTGAAGTCAATGGTTACGCTGTAGGTGGATTAAGGTAAAGTAATTGATATATTAATTTAGGTAAATAAGGTGAAAAGAAAAATTATTTTATGATTAATTTTATTTCTAGTGGTGGAGAATCTAAAAATGATTTTTGGAAAATGGTACATCTTACGACAAATATACTTCCAAAAAATAAACCACGTTATTTGATGGGCGTTGGTTTTGCTATTGATTTAATTATTTGCTCTGCTTTGGGAATAGATATGTTTGATTGTGTATTTCCTACAAGAACAGCAGTAATTAATTATTAATAATATATGTAATTAAGCAAAATATACTAGTAAAATGAAATTTATTAATGAATATATCAATTCTCTTTCAGAGATTTGGCTGTGCTTTGGTACGTACTGGTCAACTAAATTTGAAACAAATCCAATATCGTAAAGATATGAGACCAATAGATGAATCATGCGAATGTAGTACATGTAAAGTACACACACGCGCTTATCTTCATCATATTGTAACAGTAGAAACAGTTGCATGTCATTTACTATCTGTTCATAATATTGCATTCCAAATGAAATTGATGAAAGATATTAGACAAAGTATTCAAGAACAAAGATTTCCTGAATTTATACAACAATACATGTTACATTTATTTCCGAACAAGGAATATCCTTCATGGATAGTGGATGCATTGGAAACTGTTAATGTTACATTATTATAATAATTACTATTTATTTCCATAATAAAATATCCTATGTGTTTTAATATGTATGCTTTACAGAAATAAATGGAAAATATTATAACTAATTTAAATTATTAGTAATATTAATGTGTACTAAAATAGCTATCATTATAATGAATAACTTACATAAAATAAGTATTAACACATATTAAAATATATTATTAATATTATATTGATTTACTTATATATTAATATACATATTAAAGTATATTAAATTCAATATAAGATAAATTCATCCAATGCTAAAAATTGTTCTGCATTTGTGTAAAACTTGTATTGTACTTTACTGCAATTTTATAAATATTTTAATTTATAGCATCTTATTAGTCAGAACATTATTTTGTTGTTTTAGATTTTTGTAAAGTCTAATGACAATTTTTTAAACAATAAAGAAATTAATTTTTAGAAATAATTTTAAAGTTGTATATATATTTTTTAATATGTTTATCCATTATTCTAAACTTTGAGTATAGGCAATTGAATTATAAATAATATTAATAATTTCATCACATGAAATCATCTGAATCATACCCACTATTTTCTATGTTTGATGTCATATTAGATGTATTGAATAAAGAATTATAACTTCTGCAAAAGTAAAAAATAATATTATGTCTGATGTAATTAAACAATCTTTTTTTATTAGCGACAACTATTGATTTACCTCATTTCTGCTTCTTCTTTTCTTTGTTTTTCTTCTGCTTTCTCTCTTTCTTTTTGCTCTTTCAAAAGTCTTTTTTTATCTTCCCGTTCATTTCTATCTCGTTGTTCTCTTTCTGCTTGTAAATTTATTTGTTCTGAACGTTTAGTTTTATTCAATCGATTAACAATGGTATTTATACGTTTTGCAACATGAATTTTACGAACATCTTTATCTCTATGGAAGCCAACTTGTCCTATTTCCATACCTGGTGTTTTTTTCAGATTTGACCACATTGTGTACACTACATCGACATCATTCATTTTATTTCCTTCAATACTATTTGCTTTTACTAACTGTGCTGCATCTTCTAAAACTGTACTGGGTATGTCATCTATTGTTTGACCCTACAAATTATTTATATACATGATATAACTTATATGTATAATAAATATAAATATGAATAATATGCATGTTTTTAATAGAAAATATTTACAAGATGAAGTCGAAGGTATACATGCGCTGAAGAGTATTTGTCAACGTGAAACCAAACATCTTCTGGCCAACCCCATTTTATAAGCTCATCATCTAAAAAATCATATATTAAAAAGCAATATAAGACATATTACATATAATAATACATTTTAATAATTTTCACTCACTTTCATA
This sequence comes from Frieseomelitta varia, assembly GCF_011392965.1. Classification (NCBI taxonomy): domain Eukaryota; kingdom Metazoa; phylum Arthropoda; class Insecta; order Hymenoptera; family Apidae; genus Frieseomelitta; species Frieseomelitta varia. The sequence goes on from NW_025110742.1 coordinate 356,670, forward strand.
TTGATCAGTTCCCATAAATAATGTTATTGGTGGCTGTACAACTATAATACAAAATTATAATTACAATTCTAACCTTTCATTATTTTTAATAATATAATATATAAGAGAAAGAAAGAATTTAAATATACACAATAAACACGAAGTCAATGATAAATAATAATACCTTCGCTTGTAAAATAATGAACCATTATTGCAAAAAAATGTTTGTTTGAAACACGTGGTGCAATTTATCTGTCAAATTTTAAGTCGATAGTGGCGACAATAAATCGTACTTTTTTTGGAACTGTTTAACTTTTTAAAATGTGATATTCTATTTTTTTTACTATTTTGATGAAATTGAAAAATATTTATACAAAATATTGTTATTATTATAAACATTAATTAACAACAAAAATATATAAAGATTCAAAACAATATTAAACATACCAAACTACCAATATAAATATAATGCTACGTAATATAAAATTATATTTAACAGAATTTTTATAATATTAATAAATAAATAAATATTTATTTATTTATGTATATAATACTAGTTCAATAAATATATTCAATATATTAATATAATAATAAGTTTTATTTGTGTCTGTTACAATATTATAAATATTTCCAAAATTTTTTACCTCACACTTATGATATTCATTTATTATTAACATTTATATTAAAATTTATTATATTAAATTTAATTTATTATATTAAAATAATTTTTAAATCAAAAAGAAGTTGCATATTGATTTATATGAACTGAAGGTTTTTCAGTATTATACACTGATATAATGTCATCCATTATTGGTTTTACTTCGGGATCTCTTATTCGTTCATTTAAAGCTGATGATTCTAACAAGGATAAATACGCTAAAAATTTAATTCTTGTATTAATTATGATATAATTAAAAATTTTAAACATTTTTACTATTGTTATTATTTGTTAGAAAAAAATAACTTTACCAAGGAACATATTAGGATCTGTAAGACTAAGTTGAATATGTGGATCATTCATGATTGCTTTATAAATTGAACTATCTGAATCAAGCTCTGGACCTAAATTTTGTAAATTATGTTTACTTTCTCCAAGTAACCATTCACACTGAAACAAAAAATACATTTAAGATATAATTATATTAAAATTATATAATTACTTACAGCATTAACTTGATTGTTTTCAGTAATTTTTAAAGCCTGAACAATATTTTTTTTCTCAAATCCCATCTCTAATAATGACTGTAGTATTTTAAGATCAGGTTTGAAATCTATCTTCCTGCACTGACGATAATGTTTTAGCAAACGATCTACTATGCTGGGTATGTTTTCTTCCTTCTCCAAGTTTTCATATACTTCTATATAATTATCAATTTATTATAAATCAAACAATTATACAATTTATATAATCATAAATCAAAATTTAATATTAATCATATTAATTTTATTTATTATATATGTTATTATTTTAGGACCCTAAATATGAATCAATTTGTAATATTTCCAAAAGAAATTGTTTGTGTGAGCTCTTATTTCTAATAACAATTATATAAATAATTTCAAATATATATCAATGGATATAAAATAAAAATATAATTTACTGAAAGAAACATTGTGAGTATATAATATTTATTGTAATATTTATAACAATTTAAAAAAAATGAAGTTAATATTTCAAAATATATACATAAAACAATTATGTTTTGAAACAATCATATTTTTCAAACATTTCCTTCAGGAATTTTTATTATATAAATAGATAAACTGAAAATATTTTTATCATTACCTTCTTCAGTAGACATAAAATCAAAATATTCATCATCATTATCATCTTCTGGATCATTCTGATGTTCTGTTAACCATTCTAATGCTTCTGTTATGTTTGATCTGTAATAAATTTAAAATCCGACTATAAAATATTATTTTTAATTTATAAATATTTATAAATATTAAATTAAATAATAGATTGCTTATACTTTTGCAAATAAAGAGCTTTCAAGACTTTTTTCTTAGAATAACCCATTTCTGTAATAATTTTTATAGCATTTGGATCAATATCTGTTTTACATTTTAATTTTTCTTTTAAAATATCATACAGCTTTTGTGTTTCTGAATTGTACAATATAACTTTTGCTGATGCTCTTACAAGTGTAATTAAAATTTTTCGTAGTTCATACTGAAACTGTAGAACATATAATATAAATTTTCTTTATACAGAAAATGAAATAGATATATATATGTATATATATATTTACGTCAGTATGATAGTAAAGACATGGAATATATTTTATTGGATTATGTGTAGGTAAATCTTTTGTTACTTGTAGTATTACTTCCTTATTTGGACCTTTTAAAGCATCATCAGATAAATTTTCATCTATAAATTTTGGACGAATGTTTATTAACATTAATTCATCTAAAATAAAGGCAATAAGTTTATATTGTTTTTATATGTGTAGATTTAATACAAAATTTCAACAAATTATTTTACCATTTTCATGAATTTCTACACAAGTTATTTTATGATCATCCAGAAGCTGCATAAATTTAGATGTATGAATTAAACGAAAATTAATTGGATTTTTTGATATATCATCGTCATAGAAATGTTTTATTGCAATAGTTTTTACAGTACCGACAGTCATATCTGATGTCACACTAAAGCTTGTAATCATTCCTTCAGGGCTAAATAAATATATAATTATTTATTAACAGACTTTAGAACATATTTAAAATATTCAATAATATTTTACCTTATAATATTCAAAAACAAATTTGATGTAGACATTGTATAGTTTTATAATTTTCTATTTCAATAGATGGAATTATTAGACTGTCTTTTGCTTGTTTTTGCTGAACCAAATGCTATTATGGAAACATTAATCCGTTAATAACTGAAAAATATATATTTATAACGTACAGAAATGTTCTTTTCTTTTGTTATGAATGACACAAACAATTTTGTATTTATATTTTTTTTATTTTATTAAACAGATATTATGTTCACATGAAATTTTTTATTTAAACGTATTTTAATGTATTTTAATTAAAATTTCTTTTGTACTACATATTGATAATTTTTTTAATATAAAGGTTAAAAATAAGTCAAAAAAATATTTTTAAATGTTGTTATAATCGTAGCCAGAAAACCTCTATCTATGGTTTTCATTTATGTTGTACGTGAAATAACCAATAACGTGTCTGTAAATATTTTGTCAAAAGTTACAATACTCGATCAACGCTTCTTAGCAACATAAAATTTAAGCATATATATATAGGTATACAAATGTCAGTTAGAAATTGCAGATAATCAGATAATTTGTTTGCACATATATACACACATATCGTGATGTATAAAATATAACTGAAAATATATAACTATGAAAAAATAAGGCTGTAAATTTGTTTCAGGTTTTAAAGAAAAAGAAAATTATAATTCTATACGAAAATATAATAAATATAATATATTTTATAGAAATGCTTTTGTGATTTAGAGGCTATAAATAACAACTACTTTTGTGTTACTACGTTATTGAAGACAAGAGTCAATAATTATTAATAACGTAATTGTGAATATTATATGTTTATTATATGTCTAATAATGTTATAAATTTAAAAAAATGTAATTACAATATTTTAAAATATATTCTTTTTAATGTTAGTAGAACAAGAAATTCATACCAAGTTTAAATAAAAGCTTGCTTAGATTCATTGCATATATTTATTGCTTATTAATATAAATATTTGAATATTCTTTCTTTTCTTTTCTTGTAAAATTGTTATCTGAATGTAAATATTCATTAAGTTGGATTTCTCAGGATGGCTGAAAAGTCTGGATGTGGTGAATTACAGCAATTAGTTCAAGAAGAAGAATGTGAAGAACCATTAAGTCAACGTGGAGAAGCTACACCACCTTCGACACCAGCAAGATCTCATCATCCAAGTAAAAATGATACACATAGTTCTCATATATCGGTATGAATTTAATATTAGTTATTTAATTTCTATTAAAACAAATCATTTTCTCTTAAAAAAAAAAAATAATAAAGAAGTTTAATATTGTAGCAACAAGTATTGTGGGAAACTAATGTACAAACATCACCAATTGTTAGTAAAGGAAGTTCTGGTCAAGCAACAAGTCAAGGATCTATGGTTTCTGGACGTGCTATAAATACTTCAAATCATGGTAATCAATCTCGTTTAATGTACATGAATGAGAAAGAAAAACAAAGACCAAATCGACCAGAACTATCAAAAATTAATCGTCAGCATAGAGGTAACTTTGTATTTTATAATATATCTCAAATGTATCATTTAAAATATTAATAAATTAAATATTCTAAAAGTATTTTCAGCAACACTTAAATAATATTTCTTTAATTTAATTTTCAGTTATGTATTATTATTTACATTGGTATTTTAGTATTTTAGTATAAAATTATTGTATAAAAAGTATTATAATAAAATCTTACTTATTAATATAAAGATTTATATTTTTGTTAATTAATAATAAATTATAATCTTTTCATATATTTTCTGTTTTAAGTATTTTTAAGTTTTCATTTTTTGGTTTTGGTGTCATAAAATAAAGCTACGGCACCATGCAAACATCATTGCTTTTTGTCAGAGGTTCCTGATGTACGGCGTATGGAACAAGCTTTGTTACAACTCTTAGAAGATTTTCATAGTGGTAATTTACGAGCATTTGGTATGTGAAATATATTTTTTAAATATACTGGTATGAATATAAAATTGAAGTAATATTTTATTGAAATATAGGAAAAGATTGTAGCATGGAACAAATGACAGAAATAAGAGAACAACAAGAGCAATTAGCTAAACTTCATTTTGAGTTAGGTCAAAGGCAAGGAATTGGTGGAGAACAATCAGGTCTTCGGCATTCAAATGCTAATATGGATAATTTGTTGGAATGTCTTCAAGAGCTCAGTGTTTGTATTGAAAAATTACATAGCAAGTAATTATAAAATATTTATGATGTATATATACATATGTATATATATAAACTTCACTTATTTAAACAAGATATTTGAATAGAGAAATAGGCATCGATTAATGTAAAACAGAATGAAATAATGAAAATGTAAGTTTTTTTATAAAATGTTTTTACATTTTGGAAACCTTTTATGGTACTTTTATATAATTGTACATTACATTTTTCGATAATGAAATTTTATATTTCTTGATTTTAGTGTTTTTTTTTTTTTATTTAAAAGTTCCTCTTATTATTTCTATAAATTTATTTTTATCAAATTTTTTTTTTTAAATACATGTACAAATCAAATGCAACTTTTTTCCTGTAATATCAATTTATGAATATTTATAAACTCCTCTCAAAATTCTCTATCTCCATTTTGTCTAAATTGTCCATTTGCTCTGGTTGAGTCTCGCTCGAAATCTCGGTCGAAATCTCGGTCGAAATCTCGGTCGAAATCTTCGATCGACTTACTAATTGAATCGAAATTCTGTTTCTTGCATCGAAATGCTGGGTTGCAACCAATTCAATTTTTTCTCCAAGTTGCTTTCTAAGACTATACTGTTATTTATGATGTCTAGACCAGAGGTGGCTAACTGTCCAATTAGGAAAGTAAGGGCATGTGGCTCTTGCCTTTACTTTCTTAATCGCTAACGTTATCTCCTTTACTATCTGAATCTCTCCATTGCGTTGAGAATATCGCAGTCACAATACTCGCATTAGGTATATATGTTACACATAAATTATTTTCTTTACTGTAGCTGCTAAAGTTAAAGGAAAATTTGTGAGCAACTCGTTCGACCCGCAGCGGGGAAGAAGTTTACCGCCTCTGCTCTAGACGGTACTCTGCGGATGATTTGCAGATGCCCTTGCCCTTATTATAGTTTCTGATTGCTAGTGCTATTCTCTTCCCTGCGTTGAGAGTGCCGCGGTCACAATACTCGCATTAGGTATATATGTGCGTTTTCTTTAGCCTATAAAGTTAAGGGAACATAGGAAAGGTTGTTTATATGGCCTACGGACCAGAATAGGAACCCTATTATTTATGGTGGAGGAACCAGCAGATTGACAATGAGTAAGCAGATCGGGCAGCCTGTGGTGAAGAAGGATCTACAAGTGGATACGGCTTGACGTTCGTCTTTCTTTGTTCAGCTAATGCTGAGAGTCTGATTCCTACATCGATGACAATTGTTTCCGATACCGATTCGTCGATGCCGAACTAGATGTACATAGATTTGCACAATATGTATCATGAAACTTAGGAGTCGATGTAGGCATGTGTGGCTTAAGCGGCCTTAACAAACAGTAATAAGTAGTTTATTAAAAATTGATTACATTGCATTATATTTAGTAATTGCGTTATTTATTAGTGTTTTTATATCTATTTTTTTTATCCATAAAAAAGCTAATAGAATATTATTTATTATATTATTCTTATATTTATTTACATCTGTTTTTCATCTAAAAGCTAATATAGCTGTATATTATATAAAGTGTACATGAAGATAGTACGTAGGTTCGATGATAAATTTTGTTTAAAACAATATTAAAAATGTTATGTAAAATAGGTACTTTATATGTATGTATGTATAATTAAATTGTATCTTAAAATAAATGAAGCGCACGTAAGGGTCGTGAAATAGTTGTTTTGAAATACGATTATTAATCCAATAAACTAAATAAAAAATTAAATTTGCTGTAACGTATAATAAAATTTCGAATTTGAAAAAAAATGTATTTCACGAAAAAATTGCAATGTATTTTACGTTTATTTGAAATCGCATCTCGATTGATTTTAAACGGAAGTTTATATATGTAGATAGCAGTCATTTTTGTTACCTTGCAGCATTAAAACTATATTTTGTACTAATACTTTTTGGATATGCAACAAAATATATATTCTATCAGTTCAATTTAGTTTTATTTAAAAAGGTGATACTTCCATTTATCTTATTACATGTGTTAAATACGACTGATCTGCAATGTTTTCTTTCCAACCTTATAATCAGGTTTGTATGCATATTTATATTATATTAAAATACTACAGCTATACAAAAATTTTCAAAGTTTATAGATTGTTTGCTACATAAATTTTTATATTTGATAACGTAATAAATATATGCGTAAATTTATATTTTACATTTTTTTTTAAATATCTTCATAAATTTTTATTTTATAACCTTATATATATAGTTTATTATGAAATTTGTGTATATTTTGTAGGTAAAGAATAATTTCTTAAATTATAAGATAAACTTTGTTTTATATACACATACTTTTCTTTCTAAAAAAAGAAATTTATGCTTAATATTTTTTAGGTGTTATATCATCTGGCACAATTAACTTCAGTAGTTAGTCCAAAATCTACATCATTTCCAGTTAAAATAAAAAGACAAAATGAGTTGAAAAAATCTGTGAATGACATCTCCTCTAATAATTTGTCAGATGTAAGATAATTTGGTAATTACATAAAATCATAATAATAATTTATTAAGTTTTTCTTTTGTTTTAGGCTACTAAAAATCATATTGATACATTAATAAGTAAATTAAACACATCTAATGTAATTACAATGTTTGATATAAGGACGAATAATGTTTTGATAGTGTTAGATCAAGTTTCTATGAGAATTTTTAAGAGAAATTTAGAAAACAATAACAAATGGAAAGTATCATATATATCAGAATTGAATTCTATAAAAAACAAACATAAATATCTGTATAAGAAATGTGCTGAAGAAATTATTTTACCTACTATGTATTTATCAACGAAACAACGTCATACAACATTATGTACCTTTTGTAATAAAAATTTATTTAATTACCATATACAAATACGTAGTTTTAAAACAAAACGCAATGTGAATGCTGAATTAGAGAAACAATCATCGCTTATAAATAAATTAAGAAACGTGTTCGGTTATTTTTCTGGAACAGTAAGATCATATGTTATTTATCATTTACAATAATATTTTTTGTACTTTATAAATAACTTTTCTTACTTTACAGAATTCAGCATTAGTGCAAGCAGTGAAAAAACAGAAAGATATGATGGATCTCAAATCTTTATTCACTAATGAATCCAGTGATTATAAAACTATTATACTAGCTTTTATTGAAGGATTTGAAGCAGGACGCCAATCGTCTTCTTTTGGATGGGTTAAAACATTATATAGTTTAGCATCAGGATGTGTGTTTCTATCACTCTTATATATAAGTACGTAAATTTGGAAATGTAATGGAACTTCTGTAATTATTTTCTTTAATAATATTATTTTAATATATTTTTTGTAACATATACTCATACTGTTTAAGAAAATATATATTATCATAAATATTATTGTAAATGAATACTCATTTTTATACATATTTTTTCACTGAAAGAAAAAATTTATTTATAATTTTAATTATTAATATGTTTAAATGAATATCAATATGTTATAAATGATCAATAATTATATAATGTTTCTTATACTTTCCATATTGTAGTTTATGTTGTAGGAAGTGGATTACGATTTCCAATGGATGGTATGAAGTTTAGACCAGAAATAACACATATAACTTTCAATGATATTAAAGGAGTAAGTAAATCGTTTTTAAAATTTTTAGTATTAAATTTTTTCATTTCATTAAATGTTGTATATTCATTTACATATAATTAGGTTGCAGAAGCTAAACAAGAATTAAGAGATATAGTTGAATTTTTAAAAAATCCAGATAAATTTGTTGCACTTGGTGCAAAGTTACCTAAAGGCGTATTATTAGTAGGACCACCAGGAACAGGGAAAACATTATTAGCTAGAGCAGTAGCTGGTGAAGCTGGTGTTCCATTTTTTCAAGCAGCTGGGCCAGAATTTGAAGAGATTTTAGTAGGACAAGGTGCACGAAGAATGAGAGATTTATTTAGTAAGTTGTAAATGAAATATTACAAAAATAAAATAAATATTAAAAAACATTCTAAATTATGTGTTAACAGGAACCAACTTTTATATTTCTTAATTTCTTTTTTTTTTTTCACAGAATTCATGTATTAAATATATATATATATATCAGTTCGATATCATCAGTAATTCATATCAGTTTGATATATTAAAAATCGTATATTTATATTTAAATATGATCATTTTTAAAGCTGCTCTTGATGTTATCTATCTATATTTTCTCTCTTATTTATAATACAATTTAATGAATATCCTAATTAGCAAGTATGTGCGCCTTTAAATATTTTTTTTTAATTTTTAAAATTATAAAACAATGCAATAATATATTTTACACTTATTATCATCTTTATTTTGAATAAAAATTTAAAAAGATGATATTAATATGATATAAAATTTATTACTATAATGTTTCCAATAAATATATTTTGAAAAATTTTTACAGCTCCTTCATAGTTTATTACTTTTTTCAGAAGCAGCAAAAGAAAGAGCACCCGCTGTAATATTTATAGATGAAATTGATTCTGTTGGTGCAAAACGAACAAATTCATCTCTTCATCCATATGCAAATCAAACAGTAAATCAATTACTTACAGAAATGGACGGGTAAACCAAAAATTTTACTTCTTTGTTTTGCAGCATACAGAATGATTCTAAAGATTAATATGGGTTGTATGTGAAAACGAAAGAAATTGGTAGAAGAAAAAATGAAACATTTAATAAGAATTATTTTATCATAATATGATTTTTTTTTAAATTTAATAATGTAAAAAGTAAATTGATTCTCACATTATTTTCTTTTTTTGATATATTTTCAACAATTTTTTTACTACTTTTTTAAATATGTTTTATGGGATGTCTTTTTTTATTTTATATGTATTAGGATAAGGAAAATCGATCTATAACGTAAATAATATGTCTTTCCTTATATTGCAAGAAAAATAAAGAAATAGAGAAAAAATTAAAAAATTATTGTAGGATGGAAAAATAGTGCTAATTGTATTTAATTTTCTTTTTTATTAATTTTTCTTTTTTTCTAAAGAGATAAAATTTAATTTTAAACTTCGTTGTATATCTATTTTATGTACAGTTATTCTTATCAATAATAATTTGTTTTTTTATACTTTCAGATTCCTTCAGAATGAAGGTGTTATAGTATTAGGTGCAACGAATAGACGCGATGATTTAGACAAAGCATTGATGCGACCTGGTCGTTTTGATGTTGAAGTTCTTGTTGATATACCAGATTACTCAAGTCGAAAGGAAATTTTTGAGTTATATTTATCAAGAATATTTACTGAAGACGTCGATTCAGACTACTTAGCAAAATGCACTCCTGGATTTACTGGAGCTGATATAGAGAATATGGTATTCATTTATCTTACATTTTTATTAAAGTGTTTTCATTGAAAATAAATAATAATTTTAAGTTAAATTATTTTTATTATTATGAATTCAATTTTAAAAGGTAAATCAAGCAGCTTTAAGAGCTGCTATAAATGATGCTGAACATGTAACAATGAAACATTTAGAATATGCTAGAGATAAAATAATCATGGGTCCAGAAAAAAAACAAAAAATTAAAGACATAGAAACTAATACCATTACAGCATATCATGAAGCAGGACATGCATTGGTTGCATATTATACTAAAGACGCACCACCAATACATAAAATTACTATTTTGTCTCATAACTATTCTTTAGGACATGTGAGTATTAGAAGTTAATGATTGTATGTCATATTTATATTACCACTATTGATACATACATACATACATACATATATATATTTTTTTTTATAGACTGCATTTTTATCCGACGATGAGTATCATACAACAAAATCTAAATTATTAGCTCTAATCGATAGTGCAATGGGTGGTCGTGCTGCAGAAGAATTAATTTTTGGTCCTGATAAAGTAACATCAGGAGCATCTAACGACTTTATGGTATTTTGATATGGTTTATATTTATGTAAACAATTTTTTATCATATGTTTGACACAATAATTTAAAAATATAAATATTAATTTAATGTATATATTCAATATTATTCTCCTTAGAGGGCAACTGCCATTGCAGAAGAGATGGTACATAAATATGGTATGTCTGAAAAAGTTGGTTTTGGTATAATTCGTAAAAAAGGACAAATGGATGGATATCAGTTAGGTCCTAGCACAAGTGATCTTGCTGATAAAGAAGTGAAACGCCTTTTACAAGTAAATTTTATTATCATATAGTATTAATTGTCATGTAATATTATTTCTTAATTTTTTTAAAATTAATGTATTTTCTATTTTAGGAATCATATGAACGAGCAAAACAGACATTGCAAAAACACGCGAAAGAACTTAAAATAGTAGCAGATGCTTTACTTAAATATGAAACATTAAGCTCTAAAGATGTAGAAGCTATAATTAATGGAGAAAAAATTCCACCTGAGGTTTTAAAAAATCAACCACGGATTGTAGATCCGTCTGAACATGTATTATAATTAGTAAACCAAGATTCAATTTACAATGATATATAAAATAAATTATTTCGTGCAGTATCGCAATCTACAATTATATTTTATATTACTTTATTATAATAATTATATTTTACAATTTTAATATAGACGCAGAATTATAGAAATTCAATATATCAGATCTTTCAATTGAGAATTTTGTAATACATAACTTTTATTTCGTTATATAATTTCAATGCATCAAATTTATATAATAGTTCATATGAATTTATATTTTACAGCCAATTAATACTAAAAGTCTCAAATGAAAATAAATTAAGACAATATACAAATATATCAAAAAATAATATAAATGTAAAATACTATATATAATTATATATAAAGACAAAATTGTATATAAGTAGGTATTGTAACAAAATTTTTACATTACCTAAAATTTATAGCAATAATCATACAATTAAAATTTTCATAAAATAATTCTGCAAAAGAAATTTTATTTTTCGTTCATAAAGAACATATTAATGTCATTATTATTGTTGCAAGAATTTATTGTTTGCAATATTGAACAGAAAACATTAATAATATATATTTTTACAATATAATTGTATTTTGGTTGCTAATATAACAATAAATTCTTTTTTATGTTAACTAATTTTCGATTTTATTTTCAAAAGACGAATTATTGAAATTACCGCATCAATAATAAATAAGCAAATATATTTAATTTTATTATTCTTTTATGTATTATAAATGCACTTTTTAACTGGAAATATTAATTTTTATTATGATTAACTAATTGTTTGGTTGAAAGAAAGTGTTTGTAAAATATCTATATGAAATATTTAAACTTTAAGATTAATAATATTTAGGCCATATAGCGTTAACATTTTATTTATTACTAGATATTTTTATTTACTACATATTATAAATTATACAAAATTATATTTCATATTCCTATCTATTTTTTATTATACAATAAAAATTACTCTATTATTATTGCATCTAAATCTATTACATAACTACGAGTCATTAATGCTTATTCTTTTCATCTAAAGATATTGAATTTATCAATTAACAACGTGTAATATTACTTAAAACAAAGACATATTTCCAAAATGAAATGCTAGAAAACTTAAGTTCAAATTTGTATTTTGAATAAATAATTTGCATAAAATATAATACGCGTGGACAAATATAAACCAAGGAAAATGCTTTATAATCTAATTCTACAAGATTAAGACATATATGTACAATAAAATGTACAGGAAAAAATATATAGGTATTCATACAAATATCACAGTTTACTACCTTTGAGAAATCATGACAATTTAAATTCTCCGAATACACTCGAAATTAATTTAATATATGAAATATTAATGAAAAAAGCTTAATTTAAATAATGTTTTTCTAAAGAGGTAAATATTATCATTTAGATTTTTATATTCGAAATATCTTTGTAATAATGTAATTATATAATGTAATATAAATTATACATTATATAATTTATTAACCAAAATTTTTTATTAGGTAAAATTTCATATCGTATTAATATATTACAATATTTTTGTTTAAAAAACAAAAGAAATTATTTTCATTAACGTATGCAAATTAAATCTCACATTAAAGAATATATTACAATATAAAATTAATGAAAAAAAAAAATTACAAATATTATTAAAAATGTCTGTACATACAAATACATTATATAAAATTATTATATTACCATGTAGAACACATTATTTTAATTTAAAAAACGAAATTTAGAGATATATACTTCATAATAATAAAAAAAAATATTTTTAGCTAATTTAGAATACAAAACATAAAATTCTATATAGTATAAAATTTCATAACATTAAATTTATAAAAAGAAAAATATCCATGAGAAACTAATAACGGGAATTAATCGCTATCTTATAAGGAATAAAGAGGGAATTACATTTGTTATGTTTCTCTTCAATGATTTTTTTGCATTTTTTTTTTTACTAAAAAAGAATTTTTATTTACAAAGCAAAATAAATTGCCAGTGACACTAGCACACGCAATGGGAATATCGCTTTCCTATTGCTTGATTTAGTCTACCTGACATTCGATCATACAAAATAGGTAGAGAAATTTTTGTTTTTTTTTCCATTAATGAAGCGAAAAGATCTTGAAGAATCAAAAAAAACGATCCTTCGAAGATCGATGAGCCTCAATCACGGCATTTAAAGCCGTATAATATCGCCAAGTCTACTTTTTTTCTTCGGTTTTGAAAGTAATACAAAATCTTTGACAAGAAACAAAACGCAGATCGTTTAATGTGGCAAGATTACGTGTATTATAAATATATTTGACGGAAAATAAGCAAGGCGAGTTTTCTTTTTATTTTAATAAATTACCAATAAAATAAATCTGCAAGCAACAGTACTTTGTTTATACTTTCTTCTTCTTCTTTTTTTTTCTATGCAAACATATCTTTTATGTGTGTTTCATTTGATTGTGCAGGATAATATGCTAATTCGTGATAACGTTGAAGAACAGAAAATTCGATATCAGAAAAAATTCAGCAGCTGAATGACACTTCAAAAATTAAAAATAAAAATCTTTGTAATAATTTATGATCCGTGGATCTTGTTTTATGAAAATTATTTCATTCTACATATTTCTAATCGTGATAACCGATAAATTATTGCATTCTACGATTACGACATATAATATTTTACTGACCTATAAAACTGTCCTACCCCATGCAATATTGTTAATATCCGAGTAATTATCAACTTGTACTCCATTTTTTCTCCGTCGAAATTTATATTTCTATTTGAGAAATAAACTCGTAATTATTAAACAATCTAAGAAAATATTTGTACGAAATTTTTATTATAAAGGAAGATTTTCGTCATGGTATTAAATGTCAATATAATAGAATATAGACAGATGAAGCTATGTTAATAAAGAAAAATAATTAAACAATTTACAAATCAATAAACTTTCGATGGAGGGAAAAAATACAGTGCAAAGTTAGATTGTATGGTAATTTAATTATACCATGCCCATTTAAACAATCTTGTCCTGTCAGCTCATTTTCATTTCTCATTGAAATAATTTAGTATTCAAATTGATGTTTACGATTTCCTAAGCAGACAAGATCGTCATTATTATTACTTTGTCGTTTAAATATAACTATATCTATTGACTGTCTGTGTAAATATGAATGTATATATGTTTCAATATAATTTATTTCCGCTGTTTCGTTTTTAATTCTTTTCCTTTTTTTTTTTTTTTTTGTTTTTTTTTTTTTAATAAATCGGTGCTGTTAGATTACAGATTCTTAGATATCAGTATCAATTTTGACGCTTCACATTCATTCTCTTATTATTAATTTGAGCCAATAGTTATATAGTATTAATTTTTTCTTTTCTTTTTTTTCTTTTGTTTGGCAAATAAAGGATAGTATAATTATTGCACATTCTAACTGTTTCATAAAAATGTTCCGCGTATTTTAAATGATCCGTTCCTAGATCAAATTGTAAATTAAACAGCACAGACAAACCCTGATTACACGATAATATCGAATAATTCCTACCTAAAATCTTTGTGCGTACAACAACAAGTAATATCGTAGTACATATTCTTTTTTTTTTTACTTACGAGTTATAAATAGCAGTATTATTATAGAAATTTCCAAGATCTTCGATCGTTTGGTCAAGTTAATGAAAGTCATTTATTTTATACTTGCTTGATTTATGTTTTCCATTAATTTTTCTCTTTCTCTCTTACTTTTCTTTTTTTTCTTTTCTTGCCATTGCACAACCTACAAAAGGTCGAGTCCTCTTTTCTTTTTGCCCATTTAATTGCTAGTTTCAAATCACTACTTGGTTCGTCGAATGATTTTTTTTTTCTTTTTTTTTTTTTGTTTGTACAATTCACAACTCGCCTTACAGTAAGATTACCGTCTTATTAGTTTTTTTTTTTTTACAGTTTAGAATATTTGAAACTACGTTGTAACTTATTTCGTACAAAGAATGCTCTTACTCTTGCTGTATTTCAGACTGCATGGGAAACTAACGTTTTCTTGTTGCTTATAAATGTGTGATGCAATTATCAGAAATATTTATTAACCCTTTGAAGTATTACTAATTCCTTTTCTTTTTACCTATATTTTTTTTCTATTTTTATTATTCATTTTGAAATTCTGTTTCAATTTGAATCGAGATATAAAAATACGCTTAATCGGCATATGTTCATATAAAGAATCTTTTAATAATTTTCAAAATATCTTGTCCGATTCTCTATCTTCAATTTGTCATTAGAAAATTTATGATATGCCGAGAGATTTTTGTCGAGAAGATTTGTTTTCATAGAAATTTTAAAAGCTGTGCTTTTCCTAAATCCGGCTTGGATTATCATATTGGACCAATTCATGCTTCAAAAGGTTAATAGAAACGTGCAGATTACAAATTCAAAATCTTGATTACATGTGTAACATTATCTAAATTCGTGGAATTCGAAATCTTTCGAACTTCCACATACGACTATTTAGTTACAGTATGTGAAATGGCGATTAAAAACCGATATTAGCAATGTAGTGCCTGTATGTGGCAATAGCATAAACCAAGAAACATATTCGAAATACACTTTGATTAATGGTAATGTAACAAAAATTTTCTATACGATAAATACACAGAAACTGATTTCATAGATTAAAAAAAAAAAAAAAATGCAAAATTTCAAACGAGTCATTACTTTTTAACTTATTTAATTTCTTTTTATTGTCATAATAATCGCTCATTTGATTAATAACAAGTTAATCGATTTTAACAAAAACATGAGATTTGGTTCATGCTATTTGTACGTCAATAGTAACTCTCAAAGAACAAGATTTCACAAAAATCATACTATATATTTACATGGTGTTAACATTCGTAACGCCATATAATCATTTTACAGAATGATAATAGAGAATTCTTACAAATGTCGTGTTCGTGATCATTTGCGAGTAAATAACATTTACTCCATACTTTTTTTTTTCTTTTTATAAAAATCTAATTATTTTACGTTGAAGCTCATCATTTGAAGACTTCGACGTGAAAAATAATTTTAAGTGACGAAATTCGTACAATCGCGATCGACTGTATCATTTGTTTTCGCGTGAATTCTTTACGAAAGATCCAATCTTTTCTGTTTCGAAAGCTAAGTAATCACGATGCGTTAGGAATAAAAATCGGTTAAACAACTATCCAATTCATAAAATTCTCGATCAAGAACGCCATAGAAAAATATAAATTGGCGGTGTATTTATGGTAATTCGGATTTCATTGATGAACAAAACGACATACCAGGAAGACCCGCCATAGCAATAATTATTTAGCACTATTATCGATGTAGAATCCAGTACGATACATAAATATGAAATTTTACGTCCTTTTTTTATTTCTTATTTAAAACAAAAGTGCTCAAACTTCAATTATTTAAATTATACGAATTTCGATCAATTTTTAAGAGACCAAACTAATATTTAAAAATTGTATTTAAAATAACAATTTGAAGTCGTGCTTAAAAAAAAAGAAACTTATGATAACCATGAGTTTAATAAATTTATATTGATAATAAAACTTAAAGCCTATGGCAAAACAAAACAAGAAGAGAAAATATAATATAAAAGTTAACAACCAATAATACCGATTTTATGAAGTTTGAATACTTCTGATCTAAAAATGTGATGTTCTGTCAATCAAACACAAATTTAACAAATTTACACAAATAAGGTAAAATAAAACATTTACAAATTTACATACTTGCTTTCTTGCCGTCATTTCGCCGGTTAGAAAAAGCGTACCACATACTGGGTTCAATACCGATTGTTATGTAAAAAGAAGCTCACCAATGTCCAGCAGGTGATCGTAAATATTTCTTAGAAACGCTTGAATAACAAAGTCGCAATAACGCGTTCTTAAATGACTTAGAAACAAACGTTTCGAAACGACGAATATAAAGTATTTATATAAAATCAACTTCCACTTATTTGAATCTCAAATACTACACAGCGACGATCGCTCTGTTTGAGCAACTTCTTCGTCATATTTTTCACACTTGTAAACTCAATGTTCCACCAAAGACACCTAAGACTGCACTGAAGACATTTACACTTTTTAGTTTCACTAGTGGCAAATTCAAGAAATATACAGTATTCAAAGATTTTTATTTGCATCACAGTGATTTCTTTCTTGTCTTACTTATTTTAAGAAATAAGTACAAGATTGGCAGTCACTTATTCTGCTTTTTATATATTGAGTTGAATTATAAATACACTTACAACTGCACTGAAATTACATTTAATTCAATAGTCAATATAGTCAACTTTTTTTAAAGATATTATTTTTATATTTGAATTTTCCATCATGAGCTGCTCTTATTAGTACGTTTGTATAGTGTTGCAATTAAAAACATAAATTGAAGATATTTAATTCTGATGATATTCTTCTTACTCTGTATTATATAGGCAGTACAGATTCAAATGTCTCAATAAATGATAAAAAACTGAGAAATTTGTACAAATTGTACTCATAAATATAAAACACGAAGGAATTATTTATTCTGATGAAAGTTCAAACTGATGCAATTTTATCTAATCACTATGACATGTATCATTTGATATTAGCACAAGGAATTAGGATTTATTTATTAATCTTTTCATACTGCCATTATAACGCTTTGTATATTAAAATGGAATATTTATGCAAATTACTATCATTATAAAATGGAGTTATGAGAACATACAATTTAAGAATTACTTTTTCAACCTTTGGTAAATCACTATGCAAAATCACAAAAAATCTATGAATTACTTCTGTATATGCTTTCAACGATTAGGCTCTGTCACTTCGTTAAATAAAGGTGTCAGTGAATCAACGTCTTGCAATCCATCAAAATTACCAAGTGGGTCCAAATCATTTGTTTCTGTATCAGTTTCTCCAAGGAAATTAGCTTCGAGCAAATCCACAACATTCCTACATAAACTGCTAGAAGCAGACTCATTAACAGTCTCATTGTGCAAGTTTAAAGAATTCAAAGTAGGACTTGAAAGCATAGGTTCGTTAGTATCCTGATACGTTTCTTGCGATTGAATTGTATGAAGTGGTGTTGAAGGGTATGATCTTGATCCATTACTGTCTTCTGTATAAGATGGCGTGTATGTTGATACCGGCACAGGTAATGGTGTATTAGGATAGGACCGTGACTGTATTATTTTCTGTAATGCTCCACCTACTGGAATATCAAGTACATTTGATGGATCTAACATATCCTCTTCTGACAAGTTTAAATTTGAATTTGGTAAAGCATCCAACACTATTGAATTATTTTCTATCAAGCCTTCTTCTGCAGATTGCTCTGGTAAAATTTGCAAGCTTTGAGTTCCTTCTTCATCTAAAATGTTTAATATATTTGTTATGTTTTCAGGTGTAATTTCTTTATCACCCATTAAGAAATTTTGGTCATCTGATATAAAGTTTGGATCAACATCATCAAGTAAATATGTTGAAGGTACTTCTGACTGACCTATTGACCCAAAATCATTAAACTCACTAGGTACTGGTGTAGGCGCTACAGAACTGCTCGTAGATGGATTAAAACTCTGACTTTGAAAGGATGATAAGCAATGTTGTGTTGAAATAGGTGACATTAATGCAGGATTGACCATTCTATGTAATGGAACTGATTGTGATCTGTAAAGTTCACTGGTAAATTGTTTATTGTTATGAAACAGTTCGCTAATTTCTTGATCAGGTTGACTTTTTTGATAAACGTTCTTAATTTCCTGTAAATTTTCCTGGCTTGGATAATTAATAACCAATTGTTTTTGCGGCGCTAGATCAGAAGATAAAAATGCAGCACATTGTGATCCTTGTCCTTCTCTTTTTGGAGTAACTGAAATTTGCGTTGTATTGCTATCTACTTGCACTTCCGAAGATTTGGTAGAAATTAACGGTAATTGCGGTGTAGATGACGCTTGTCTAACTAATTCTGGACCACTTGTGGGAACAACAAAAGTATCATTTTTACTAGTATAAGGCATACTGCAAGAAATTGAACGTGATAAGGATTTATGAGCACGGGCTCTGGAACTACTTGCTTGCAAATTGCTTCTTGAGCGTGGCACAGGTGTATTTCGTGGTGAAACAAATGGACTGGCGTTTGCAGAATTAGATTTGGAAGCGCGACCATTGATAGGTGAATGTGGGCCTGGCGATATTGGTGTAAAATTAAATATTCGACGTCTTGTATTCGGACTTTGTGGAACCGTATTAGTAATAACATTCGAGTCTTGGACATGTTCTACAACGTTCGTTTCAAAACTGACTCTACGTCTAGTATTATTTGGATTCGGATGGTTTAATAAAGTTGGTAATATCAAGTTGTGTTTTTGAGTGATTTCACGTTTTTCAACATTCTGTCTAATGATAGCAGCAGGTAATACATCAATAGGTGCATGTACAGTCCCTCCTTTCAAATTCTGTTGTAATATTAATCTTAGTTGAGAAACTTTGTCAGATCTTGATATTTGTTCATCAATAGAAATGGTGTTTGCTTCTACATCTGAACTCGATGAATTGCTTTGTTGAAAATACTGTAATAACTCTTCCTCTTGTTCTTGCGAGTTGTTACCTCCGTTCAAATAATCGTCTAAAGCATCCGAATCAATAGAGCCAAGTTTCTCAGTTTTACTTGCAAGATTTGAATTTTCTTGCAATAATAAAATCTGGTCTTTAGTCAAAACTGTTGCACTTGATTCCTCTGTTGCATTTCTATTAGATTCAAAAGTGGTGGGACAACCATTTACTTTAATGCAACTTTTGGAACATGTTGATGACTCATTATCACAGTTTTTAGTAGACTGATTGTTAACAGCCTCATTTGTTTTGCACTTGGTAGGCTTCAGGTTACTAGCTAGTATCACCGAAATTTTCCCAGGACGTTGTATAGATGTAAGCTTAGGCAACACATTGGAATGCTCCACATTCTCTTGTATCTGCTGTTCTGTAAGTTTTGTCTGTTTTTCAGGGCTTGTCTCCGATGGTTGATTCAATACAATTGGATTGGCACGCTTTCTGGAATTTTTAGGTTTGATATCTCGCTGTGTATTCACGCAGTTGGTCATCACTACACTAGGATTGCTATTATTCTGTACGTCTTCAATCGATTGTACCACTATATTATCACAGTTAGATTCCAGGGAGATGTTACATGGCTGACTACTAGTAGCTTTAAGAACTTTTCTCTGCCGATTGGTTGCTATAACAGGTGAATTCAATTTACTTAATGCATTCTGTCCACTTGATACGTTTGTACCTTGAGATGACTGATTAGATTTAGTTTTCTTATTTCCTTTATTTATCGCCTTATTATCGACAGTCTTCTCTTTGTTCTGGTTCTGAAACGTTTAAGAAATATTATACTTGTTATTTGTTATCAACATTGTATTACTTATTAGAAAATATTTTATACTTGTATAACAGCATCAAGATGGCGGTGCTTTTGATCCCTTATATGTTCTCGCTGTTGTAGTTTTCGTTGCAATTGTAACTGTGCTTCTCTAAGTTTTCCAGACTTTCCACTTACAGATGTTGCACGTATATCTGTATTCGATTCTAAACATATAAAGCCATACAAATATAAAATCATTTATAATATACATTTTAAAATATATAACAATCGCGAAACCTTTATTTGTCGCTGTATTTGAATTTCCTGAAGCACATAATATACACACAGCAGATAGAGATCGAGTATCAACACACAAATTATCAACAAGATGACGTGCTAAGGCACTCAAAGTTGGAAATTTCAAGCCTAGGAGGTTTTCAGCCCATTCTCTGATCAAGGTAGATGCAGCTCCCAACATTTCTTCAGTAATATTTTCATCTACTTCGTCACCCTAAAAGATTTGAAAGTTAATTGTAATATAAAAAATAATGCATACACATATATATAGTAAAATAAAAATTCTATTATATACATAATGTATATTTTCTTTATATATTGAGAAACAAATATATATATATATATACATGTAAAACAGACGTATACATTATATACATAATAGAATTTTTTTTAATAATTCCATCCTACAGTTTGAGTGCCAGATATATTAGGCAATGCTGGAGGATCCAATTTAACTCTTTTACGCATTCCAGCATAACAATAACGTGAATTGCCTCGTGTGCCTAGTCTACGTGGTCGAACTCGTGGATATACTTGTTTCATGACTTTACCAAAATCAGCAGTTGACAGAGGTTTCATAGAATTTCGCATACAATACATACTGCAAATAAATCAAAAACAGAAATATAAAATAACAAAATATATATTGCTTACAAAATAACAAAATTTATAATTTTTTACAAGATACTCAAAATTTTATTAATTTAATAATTTAAAAACTTCAAGAATACTTTTCAAGATATGTTAAATTTAGATTACTTACTTATATTCATCATAAACTTCTTGTTTTGGTAAAGACACATCTGGATCTTCTTCTAAGTGTGTTTTAATCCACATAATAGTTTGATGAATTTCATAACGATTTCCTAATGGATTTAATGGTTGTCTCAAAGGATCAACTGTTCCTCCAGTATTAGTCAGTGATAATGGAAGTTTCAGGTACAATAATAATTTTTCTTCTATTTTCAGTTGTTCAATTTGTGAAAAAATTTCTTGAATGCGTGCTTTTGATTCTTCACTATATATAAAAATCAATAAAACTAATTTGTATATAATTGTAGATGAAACATTGTATATAAAATTTAAAAGTTAAAAAAAAAGACATTTAAAACTTTTATAAAAACTTTAATTTTAATGTTTTAAATACTAATAATATAAGAATTGTGGCATATAATCAACAAATAAAATTATGATGATATGTGTAATCTAATTCCATTACTTACTAATAATATATTAAATAAAAAATTTTATTATTTTGTAAATATTTATTGTAACATGATAAAATAAATTTGTCAAATTATGATTTAAAATAAAATTTGCTTAGTTTGCATAGCAAATTTTACAAGTTTACAAAACGAAGAATTAATTACATTTTTATCCCATATAAAAATTATATAGCTGCATATTTTCTTTTTGTTAAGCTATTAAAAATTTACATTCATTTTAGACTTGATAGTACAAATTTAAATTAATTTGAAAATATTTTTAAATCAAATTGCTTAAATCCCAAAAATATGTGAATTTGAAAGTATATATTCTGAATTATAGATTTTAAATAAAGCAATAAAACTTCTTCATTCCCACATTTATAATAACATAAATGTCCAAAAAGTAAAGGAAAAATATGAAAGTATTTATTGTAATTAATGTTTTAATATTCATTATTTCATAAAAATAAAAAAAACATATTGAAATATCTTGTCTTCATTTAACTCTATTAAACATGTTAAAAGCTTAGAAAATAGTCAATTCTTTTTTTTGATTTATAAAGTTAGCTCACACATTAATGTAATATATGGTAAAACATACTACATAACTTTAATATTAATAAGAAGGAAGCACATAAAATGTTAAATATTTTAATATATAATTTCTTTGGAAAATCTAATTGTAAGTTTTAATAAAAACATTAAAATAATTAATTGATTTGATGATGAAAATTGTACCAAATCCAATGTAGTAAAAAATAAAAATAAAAAAAAAGAAAAGGGTAGAGACAAGCGAATACAAAATGAGAGAAGAGATTTTGTATGTGTGTGTATTGTGCGCGCGCGCGCGCCATGTTGCGGAAGGGGGAAGAGAGGGGGGGGGAGAGAGAGAACAATTGAATTAACCTGATGCTATCTTCGATCATGAGCCGAATTTTGTCGTACTTAGTGGTTGTGCCATGATTTGCCAGGGCCGTGAACTTGGCCGCGATGATATCTTGAAGTAGGTCGTCGTCGTGGAAGCCGTTTGAAAATCTACCGGCAGCCGGTCGGTGACTCGACTGTAGTTGCTTGTTGGTATCATTAATACCGGCGTTAATACCATCACCATTCTCGAGAGAAACGTCAGTTCGTTCCTTCTTAATTCGCCTGCCGTCGAACGCGCTTTCGTCGGCGTTAAGCTCGATTCTTGCGGGTGGTTTGCTGACGCAGGGCTTTGTTTGATCATGATTATCAGTACTCATCGTACCCCGTCAGCGGAGGCGCTTCGATTATGTGTGTAAAAATTGATCACCTCCCGTAGGACGACGCGAGTACCCTACCATTTTGTCAGAGTCAGCTGGACTACTTGTTAGCATTGCACTCCCGGTGATTATACATGAGCGCCATTCGAGACTCTCCACTCGCACGGATCCGACAAGTCGCCGAAGCGCATACAATATGAGAATAACCACCAACCCGTCATACCGATCTCGTGCGCAACATTTTACCCATGCTTCTCGGCATAGTTCATTTTGGCGGAATGCTCTTATGCGCGACCCATGACCAACTTCAACCCCAGGATTAGTGGACGGTCCAAGCACAGAAATCTGAGTACTTTGCGCGTTCCTCAATCGTCATAGATCTTGCGCTTTGTCTTATGAGCACGTCGCTTTATGTCGCTTTCTCTTATGTGTCAGATCGCGTTCTCATCGAACTTTCGCGTATCCCTTGAAAGGCAGCTGATCATTGGTGAATTCTTTCCCTCAGAGCTGGACCGAACTTACATCTTTTTCTCGCGTGTTTGCGTACAGGTATTGTAAATATTACAGTTTACTGTTACAAGCCTGTACGTTTTTCCACTTTATAGAAAATGAGAATTCAACGGTAGCACTGTTTTTTCTGAACGATCGTTGCAATTCTGCCATTTCTTTGATATCGTGCTTCTTATTGGATGTCTACAATTGAATGTGAGTAATCATTGGTTCGAAGTTTTTTATTCTGGTAGTGCTAGATACAATATGATTGGTCAGTGTTAATACTTTTGTAATTAAAATACATGCACTTTATATGTAGTATATTGGTTTTATTAGATTAGGTGCGCAGTTTTTTTTAAAATATAAATTTAAATATATATACAATAGAACCTCGTTTATCCGAACACGTTTATCCGAGAGACAAGGTTCTTCAGACAACCGAGTTTGAAAAATAAAAGTTCATTAACTTTCTTTATATTCTTTATTTTGTTTCCTATTTTAATAAAACATAATAGCTGAGGATAAAAGTTGATCAGTTATGATTATATATATCTGAAGCTCATTATTAAATTGTTCGTATAATCAAGATTTTACTGTGTACGTAGTCACAGATATAGTTAAACGAAATACTTGTGTAACTATATATAAAAAATTTTATATTCATAAAATCAGAGTTAATACAAAATACATATAACAATGGTTATAAAATTATAACTTAACAATGTTAATAATAATTTACGATGAATAAGTTTTGTCTATTTAATCATTTGAATATATGTATCATGAATATATCGAAACAAATAGAAAACGAAGCAATACCAAGAACAAATATCTGAAAGTTGTTTGTTATAAATAAAAGGTATTACAAAATTATTCATTTAATTTTTTATTCTAAACTATTAAACTTTAACTGCTATCCATTATTTTTTACTTATTACTTCGTAATTACAATTATATAGTCATGAATTGTAATCGATCATTGATTTTAAATAGTCAGAAATTTTTTATTTTATAAATTTTCGACGTAATTATTATCAATTGTCATTGATCAATTAAATAATATATATCATAAATAACAATTATTAATGATTGTTGCATTAACATTCGTCATAATAAAAAATCACGTGCTATGGAAGACGTAAACTGAAAAATCAAAAATTTGCACGTCGTCTTAACAAAATATAAGATTGTTGTCTATGCATCGAATATTTAATTCTGGTGAGTGATATAAGCCTTTTTTTCAAAAGTCTTTCGTTTTATGTTGTTTTATTAACGTAAGGCAGTAATAATTAACCTTTACAGATATTGAAGTTCCACAGAATAATATTAAAGATGTTGAATGTGTCATATTTTCATTTGCGCCAGTTTGGATTAAAACATTGTTTAAAATTTTATAATTCCCATTCAAGAAGAAATATAACATGTACTGTTACAAAGTATGATAGAGCTGCAACAAAAGCTAGTATCAATGAATTAAAAGACGGACAAATTATTCATGGTTTCATAGTAGATGAAATTGCAAAAATAGATGAAGTATATCTAACTGCAGTGAAATTAACCCATTTGGGTACTGGAGCGCAATATTTGCATTTAACCAGAGATGACAGTAACAATGTATTTTCAGTTGGATTTCGTACGACTCCAAAGGATTCCACAGGTTTACCTCATATTTTAGAACATACTACTCTATGTGGTAGTGAGAGATATCCATGTAGAGACCCATTTTTCAAAATGTTAAGAAGATCATTAGCTACATTTATGAATGCCATGACAGGGCCTGATTATACCATATACCCATTTTCTACTCAAAATTTAAAAGATTATCGAAATTTACAATCAGTATATTTGGATTCTGTATTTAAGCCAAATTTAAGAGAACTTGATTTTAAACAGGAAGGATGGAGATTAGAACATGCAGATGTTAATGATAAGAATTCACCTATCATTTTTAAAGGAGTAGTTTTTAATGAAATGAAAGGTGTTTTCAATGAAAATCAAACAATATTAGCTGAGAAGTTATTAAATCTTATTTTACCCAGTCATACGTATGCAGTAATTTCTGGTGGAGATCCTCTTGTTATTCCTACATTAAGATATATTGACCTGCTTAATTTTCATCAAACTTATTATCATCCTTCTAATTCTCGATTCTACTCCTATGGTAACTTCCCTTTAGAAGATCATTTAAAATTTATTAATGATCGATATCTATTTTTAATGGATAAAATAGATACATCCATGTCAAAAGTTCCTTCGGAAAAACGTTGGAATAGTCCAAAAAAGGAACACATTACATGCAGGCCAGATCCAATGGCTCCAGATCCTAATCGACAAGGTAGCATAGCTATTGGTTATTTGTGCAATGATATTACTGATATACAAAAGACTTTTGAAATAAACATTTTATCTCAACTACTGTTGAAAGGGCCAAATTCACCATTTTTTAAAGCGTTAGTAGAATCAAAACTAGGAACTGCTTTTGGTCCAATGACAGGTTTTGATTCCCAATGTAAAGATACCATGTTCGTTGTGAGTTTGCTTGGTGTTAAACCAGGAGATTTTGAAAAAATAGACAAGATCTTTAATGAAACTATAGAAAAAGTTGTTGAAGAAGGTTTTATAGAAGATCGTATTGAGGCTGTTTTACACACTATTGAACTTCAGATGAAACATCAAACTCCCAATTTTGGGTTGCAATTACTTTTTAGTTTAACACCATTATGGAATCACAATGGTAATATTATACAATCAATGAGAATTAATGCAGCGATTACGAAATTTAGAGAAGAAACAAAGAATAATCCTAAATATCTTCAACAATTAGTAAAAACATATCTAATGGATAATAATCATAAATTAACGTTAACAATGTTGCCATATGAAAAGTATGATCATGAAAAAGCAGCTGCTGAACATGAATTATTAGAATCTAAATTAAAACAACTCTCCAAAGAAGAATTAGACCAAATTTATATAGATGGAAAAATTCTTCTTGAAGAACAACAGAAAGAAGAGGATGTAAATGTTCTTCCTACTTTAAAGATAGAAGATATAAAAGAAGATGTAGAACGATATAAATTAGAAGATATGAAAGTAATTGATGTTCCCTTACAAGTAGCTAATGAACCAACAAATGGTGTTTGTTATTATCGAGGAATTCTTGGTACAAGAGATTTAGCACAAGAATTAAAACCATTGATACCACTTTTCAATAATATTATTTCAAAAATGGGTACAAAAAATTATGATTATAGAAATTTTGATCAAATGATACAATTAAAGACTGGAGGTTTAAATTTTATGAAACATGTTGTGGAACATAAAAATAGTTTATTGCAATATGAAGAAGGAATATTAATAGAATCATATTGTTTGGATCGTAATGTAAATGATATGTGGAAACTATGGTTAGAATTGTTTAATAATGTTCAATTAGCAGATATTGAAAGATTTACGACACTTGTTAAAATTAATGCTGCAGATTTGATCAATGGTATTGCAGATTTAGGACATACCTATGCAATGAGTAGTGCAGCTAGTTTGGTTTCTCCAGTCACTAAGTTTAAGGAAATTATATCAGGATTGCAATATGTCTCAAACATGAAAAAAATAGCACAAATGCCAGATTTAACACCTGTTTTAAGTCAAATGCAAGAAATATCCAATTATATTTTGAATAAACAACATTTGAGATCAGCAATAAATTTGTGTACAGATAACAAAGAAATAATACTAGAAAGTATTAGTGAGTTTTATAGTTCATTGAAAGGCACACCTAAAAATGCATATATTTTCACACATGATGAAAATACTGAAATGAAAGATAGTGCTATTCATTATGTATTACCATATACTGTAAATTATACAGCTAAAGCAATTTTTACTGTACCATACACAAATCCCGATTTTGCACCTTTACGAATACTTTCTAAATTAATCACATCACTTTACTTACATCCAGAAATTCGAGAAAAGGGTGGAGCTTACGGGGGTGGTGCAACATTATCATCAGATGGAATTTTTGCATTTTACTCTTACAGAGATCCTAATTCTACTCGTACTTTAGATTTATTTGACAAAGCTTATGAGTTTTTATTAAAACATCCATTATCTCAAAGTAATATTGATGAAGCAAAATTAGGAGTGTTTCAACATTTTGATGCTCCAATTTCGCCAAGTAATCGTGGAATGATTAAGTTTAGATACAATGTAACAGATGATGATATTCAAGAACAAAGACAAAGATTGAAAGCTGTAACTAAAGATCAACTTATGTATGTTGCTACTAAATATTTACAACCTGCTCAAAAGCACATTAAAGTAGGACGTGCATTGATTGGACCAGTTAATAACGATTTATTAAATAGGCATTCAGAAAATTGGAGGGTTCAAAATCAAGAAGAAGAAATTCGAGCAAGAGCAGCTGAATGAATATTTTGTTGAAATAGACATTATTTATTAATTAATATTATTATAATTTTTTATTAAAAGAATATTATGCATTCATAATACATACATATATAAAATAATTTACTCAATTTTCATTAAATGTATTGTAATTTATTGTAAAATGTTCACATAATAAATGTTATAAAAATTATATATATAAAAGTATAATTGTAGTTACAGGTTTTGTTTGTTAAAACTGTAAAACTTTTATAGTAATGCATATAAAATATGTATAAATTTTTTTTCACATATATTTTTTATATATACAGATGGCACACGTAAATAAATGTATAGCAGATACATATTTTTTGGATGCATTGAATTTATTTCTTGATACACAATGGCTTTATAATACTCCAGTTACTGATTTGTTAACTGAAGGAATACTCGATTCATTTCCAAAAGAATGGTTGAATGCTTTGCAAATTTTGGAAAATGGAGAACTTAATGATTTTGTAGTAAAAAAAAAGATGAAGGTTGGTAAATGAATAACACTAGAATACATTAATAAAAATATACAATAAGTACGTTGATATAATATTGTAGATAAATTATTTAATTCTTTAGCCAGAATGGTCAAAGACCTTAATAACTTTTGTTGAGAAGTGTAGATATATTGATCAATTACCAACTATAAATACTGTATTATCAATAGAATTACCAAAAAATTTTCAAATTGGTCTTAATTGTAAGAAACAACATGAAATAATGCATTTGGCACATTTGATACACTTACAATGTGCACCACAAAATATTAAAATTATTATTGATCTTGGTGCAGGTTTGGTAAGAAATTCATATTTACGTAATGCTGTTTATGAAAAATAAAATTTATATTTATGATGTACTTCTATTGCAGGGATATATTTGTCAATTATTGTACCATTTATATGGATATAAAGTTCTTGGATTAGAAAAAAATCAAGTAAACATAAATAATGCTCGAAAGAGACAATTCAAAAGATATCCTGATTCATTAACACATGTTAAATATAATTATTGTGATTTAACATGTAATTCTGCTAAAACAATAGAAACCATATTAAGTAATGAATTTCAAGAAAAGTCAGATGTTTGTTTGATTGGTTTACATGCCTGTGGAGATCTTAGCATATATGCATCAAAAATATTTTGCGATATGAAAGCAGCACGTATTTTTATTATGATTCCTTGCTGTTATCATAAGCTTTCAATATCAAAAAATACAAAAATAAATGAATCAATTGAAAAACAATACTTTAATAATTTCCCTCTATCTAATTGTCTTAAAACTGTAATTAATAATACCAATTTTGATATTGGTTCCTTTTTAAGACAGCCTTTTTTACGATTAGCATGTCAGGAAACAGCAGATAGATGGAACAATATGTCTATTGAAACACATAATAAACATTCTTTTTATGTTCTTGCAAGAGCTGTCCTGCAATTATATGCAACTAAAAGTATGTGTCACTTTTTCATCTTTTTAGCATTGTTTATTTAATATTAATATAAAACTTTTTAGATGGGTTTTCTCTTAAAAAACGTACTCAAAAAGGAACAAGAAAATCTCAGTGTTTTGATTTTAAAACTTACGTTCGAGATTCATTATCTAGGTATATTTTACAATCACAAAAAGGAGAAGAATTAAAAGAACAAGGTGATATTCTATTATTTATGTTATATTCTGTTTTATTAATTTATTTCAAAATCTTTCTATAATTTTGTGATTATATGTACATTATTTTAGAATAATATAAATTTGAAAAAATTATAAAACTATAATGAAAATATTACATTATTTTTTAGATGTACAAGTCAATCTTGACATGCATGAAAAAAATATAATAGAACTATGGAAAATTCATTGTGATAAACTAAAAATTGTTGAAATATATACTGGTTTACAATTGATGTTACAAGCATCAGCAGAATCATTTATTTTACAAGATCGATTATGCTGGATGAAAGAGCAAGGTTTAAAAGCAAAAATTATTCCTGTAATGAATAAATATTTATCTCCACGAGCAAATGCAATTGTATCACAAAAAAGATAATAAATTTTTGTTTTTAAAAATTATATTTTTATATAATAAAAAATTATATTCAGCTATTTCAAATTTTTTATTCTTATTTTTCTAAAACAATAAATGAATGTTATATTGTTCATGTACCAGAAAATAATTAATTATGGTAGAAATAATATTTTATTTGATAATTATTATATTAAAATCAATATTAAAAACAAAATTATATTTTATCTATATGGATGAATTTGTGATGCTGCTTTAATATTAGTTTTGATTGCACTTGGAGCTTTGTTCATTTGTCCCACTACAAATACATAGAATATATTTGTCAGTGTTGTCAATGTAAATATCAATTATAAAATTAATTAAATTATAATGGATTTACTTACTAGATGGATTTCCTAGAGATCCTTGCCCTGGAGTTTGTTGTTGATTTCCAGGTCTACCTACCATCATTCCACTAGGTACAGAATTTACACCAGACTGAACCATTTGTACAGAATCAGACTAGAAAATAAAAGTGCAAAATTATTTCGTACTTAATTTCATATATAGTTAATGAATTAAGATGATTGATCACTTTTTATATGAAATTTATCATATATATATATTAATTTCAAAAGAAATTTACCTTTAAACCTTTACCCATACCTACAGCTGCTACAAGTGCATGAGTATCTGCAGTACTACTTGTTTGAGCTTGAGTTGCTCTAGACCCAGCTTCACTTTCCCATTCTTCACGTGCTTTATTTGCTATATCCCATACATGATTAATGACTTTTGTGTATTGAGCCACTTGTTTCTGAAAATTATAAAGTATATACATATTTTAGAAGACAAATAACATTTAGCGTTCCACTCGCTAAATGGACCTACTATGAAATTTTATAGCATTTTTAAACTATTAGAGGAAAAATAACTTTTGTATATCAAAATTAAATTGTTGTACACAATACAATAATACTTTTTTTGCAATTCATAATATTTTTTGGAAGCAATGATTTCCTCTAACAGTTTAATATTAACAAAAAAACATATTGCAAAATACTATGTTCATATAAATATAAATAAACTATAAAATAATTTGTAATTTATATTAAATACAATATTGTAAAACATAAAATACATTTTTTTGTCTCTAAAATTTGAAAATTATTTTGTGTAATTTATAACTATTTTAATTTCAGTCCAAAGCGAATGGAACTAATAAAAGCTGAAAGCTAGCTGATAGTAGCTTACATTGCAGTCCTAGTTGATGTTTAGTTAGCACATTAAAAGAGAAATAGAACATCTTATATTATCTTTAAGCTTCTACAATAAGACAGTAAAGAGATATAATTCTATCTCCGTTTTAAAATACTTTCAAAATTTAAATTTATTAAATCTTTTTATAATTAGTAAGAACACATGAAATTTATATGAATATTTCATAATTAATTTTTAAAAAGATATAATATATAATAAGAAATACTTCTCCTTACATGTGATGTTTCATAATTTAAATTTGCAGCTTTTGCTTCAAGCTGGATCATTTTTTGTTCAGCTTGAGGTTCTACTTTGGTTCGCAGATAATCTGGTACTAAATCATGAGCAAATGTGGGAATTCTACCTTCAGTTAAACGAAGCAGTTCATCATCTTTTTCTGGACTTAATCGTAATGGTAAAACTGTTAAGTTTCTTAGGTTTGGTGCTTTATCATGACCAAGAATTTTTGAGAGACTGGTTAGCTATAAATGAAACTTGTTTTAGGTTAAATCATTTAAATTAATCAAAATTGCTTTCATTTAAAAGTTATAACTACATTAACTTACATGCCCTGAAATAAGTGCAAAATTATCAAGAAAATTAGGCCAATTCAATGTTTCATATTCATGTTCCAATTTAAATATCATTGCAGCAATTGCAGTCTTTAAATCGTTTACTCTCATAATAATAGCCTCCAAAGCAGAATCCAATTGCTTTTCTTCTCTTTGCATTTTGGATCTTATAAAAATATAAATAAAGACGTATTGTAATAATTTTATAGGTTATTTGTCATTGTTGAAATGACAAGTTGTTATATATAAACAATATTATATTTATATTTATGTATTTTTATTGGTTTACTTACTATTAAATATATAATAATTTAGTAAAATTTATAATTATATATTGTTGTATTTCTTTGACATTAATTTTATATTAGTAAAACATAAATATTCGTAGTTGTGATTAAAACTTCACGTTAATGGTTAATAATCAAACACAACACTTCTAACACAAGCCACGTGATAACGTTGCTTCCGGAAATAGTGTAGTATATATAGTGTAGTAGTGAAGTATATAATGGATAGATTTGATCGTTATTTTTCTAGGGAAATTAATCAAATTTTTTTAATAATTAAAAATATAGTTATATATAGAAATATAGTTATAAATATAGTTATATATCAAATTTTTTTAATAATTAAAAATATAGTTATATATAGAAATATAGTTATAAATTATAGTTATAAATAGAAATATACATAAATAATATGTAAATATTATAACTGTAATAAATAAAAGTATGTAATATACAAACTAGTATTGATAGTACTTTTATCTGAAGTATTTTATAAGTATTTTAAATATAAGTATAAAACAAGTTCAGTTTTTTTCAAACAAAACTTAACTTTAAAAGTGGATAAAATATCATATAAGTTTGTATAAAAATATAAAAGAAACAAGATTAGAAACATTAAATGAAATAGTTAGGTAAACACAAACGAATGATAAGGATAACTTTTAAGAAAAGTTATTGAAAGGAAAATCTTTTGAAGTAAATAATGGACAATAAAAAATGCCACAATTTTCAAAAATAAAAATAGAAATTTGTTATATTATTATTTAACAGATATGATACATTTTTTCACGTTATTTTAATGTATATTAGTACTGCAGTATATTAGTTTAGATCTGCATATTATAAATATCCCATATTCTACATAAATCTAATTTTATAGCTTTCAAATATTATAATATAAATAAAGCATTATTTATTTTCTATTATAGTAAATTTATTTACAGAAAATAATTTAATAATTCCTTCTAATGAAATATTTTATCTTTATGAATTCTTAGACAACTAATTTTGATTGTTAGACTTTACTATTGTTTTTTTGTAGTGAGTTTTATAAATTCACAGGATGCAACTGCTTTCCAACCAAGAGCTTTAAACATTTTTTCTGATGATGTGTTTCCTTTAATAATAAATAGTGTTGTTGAAATTCCTTGCTCAGCAATTTTTTTTGAAAGCATATTTACTATTACTTTTGCATAACCTTTTCCTTTATGTTCTTCCAAAGTTTGTACCATTCCTAATCCCTGCCAATCATTTTGTATACCCCATGAAACTAAAGAATCATTTTTTTTTAAATATAGTCCTATTCCACCATTTAATTCTATCAATGTTGCTATATATTTTAAGGACAACTCAGGATTTTTCACACTCTTATGTGGCCATAAAGAATGTATTAATGGAACGTTTAATTTATCCAAAGGTTTTATATAACATTCATCTGGTATCCTAAAACATGAAAGAAAAAGAAATTGTTCTTATATTGTAAGAAATTGCAATTGTATTTGATATCATATTAACATAATATCATAATAACATAATATAATAATAAATGTAAATATCATATTAACACAATATAATAATAAATGTAAATAATACCAAATTTTTGTTTTTATACATTCTTCGGTAGGCTTAAAATAATAATTGTTTGATAATACTAGTTCTGTTTCTACATTTCTCAAATACTTGAGAGTTTCTAGTGCAGTAAACACATTAGATGCAAAAGATCCATGAACTGAAGCAAAACATATTTGTTGATCGTAATCTATGAGTTTGGTTTCTGTTAACACTTTATGTATGATATCACTGTTTGGGTGCAATGTAAATATTAAGATATTACAAACTGAAAACTGAATGTATATTGTATATTAGAAAGGATATTTTTTATAGTCTCTTTTACTTTTCAGATTACTTATTTCAATTTATACTTACGTTGCTTATTCCAATAAAAGTTCCTTGTTCATAATCTCCATCTGGACAATAAATTTGAATAGATATATTTGGATTTTCTTTTTTCCATACAATAGAATTTTGAATCCAGTAATAATACTACAAATAAGGAATTTTATCATGATTCATTTATAGAATGTACATTAGCATTATTAAATTATATTTCAATTATAAATTGTTTAAATTAAAACTTACATATGCAAACTCTGGCCAATTGAGCTTTGTTTTATTTTGTATAAGAGACCACTTTTCAAATGGCACAGGTTGCAAAATATCCGTAATGGAATTTTTTGACATTGTGCAATTTGAAATTACTAATTGCAAAACGACGCCGCGATTAGTTATAGATATATTCGATTAATTTCCCAACATTACTACTTTAATATCAATTATCTGAGATTTAATCATTGAGTAAATTTGATATTAAGTGATAATAATAGAACTGCGTAATAGTGCATTGAAGATAAATGAAAAATATGGAATATTTAACAACACGTGATAATTTTTGTGAATGAATTCTTTATTTTAAATAATTTGAATATAATCTAATTTATCGTATTATATTGTAAAAAAAAATATGTTCATAATTCGTCAAAGTATATATAAATTTCTAATTGAACAGAAATGTCGATTACGTCATGTAAATCAAATCAAATAAGTGAATATTTACAAATGATCATTCTATAAAAATTTTTTTATATTGTACTATAAATTTATATTAAAAATTTTATAGTCGCAATTAAATTATTATAAAATTATATATTTGTATTTAATAGCAGGAAGAAATGATTTCATATAAATGTAATTATAAATAAATTCTAAACTTAATATACTTTTTAATGTATTTTTATTTCGATATTCATACTTAATTAATAGTATTTAGTTTTACAATAACATTTTTTAATCATTAAAATTAACAATTCATATTTTTTTACGAAATTTTCAATATAAAAAAGATATTTATATTGTGTCAATGTGTGAATGAAACACACTACGTATTTTTGTAAAATTAAATAAAAATACATGTAAGGAATAAATAATCTGATTCATATAGTTCATACGTTTAAGTATGGTATTTTGTGTTATTAAAATACTAAGTTATTAAAATACTGTGTTATTAAAATTAAGTTTATAGATACAGAACATTTGAAAGATCTATTTATAATGTGATAGTTTCTTGAAGATTAAATTTAGATATCTTATAAAACTTTTGACCATGAACTACTAAAGTAATAGATATAAAATTTTTCATATGGGAATTTATTTTAATTAAGGACTTGCGAGAATTATTTCCTGTAGCCCTCTAATGGTAAATATTAAAAATATAGTTACATATGTTGAACTTTATAAGTATTGATAGTCTTTATTAGTGTTTTTTTTTATAGTTAGAAATTACAGCTGATTGGTGTTTGGTATTCTGGTATTTCATCTCTCTTTACGCGGTGCATCTCACTGACATTTCTCTGTTGAGATTTACTTTTAATATGCCTACTACTATTACTTGTTACAGCCCTTTCTGGATATCTTAGTGTTTACCTTTAGTTCGTAAAATAAAATGTCGAAAATGAGTTCCAAAGATAAAGATAATAAAACGTTACATGATAAATTGAAACAATTCTTTCGCATTAATAAAGGTGATTTTATAATTTATAATGATTTTTGATTTTTATAATTTATAATGGCACTGTATTATTGATGTAGTTTTATATTAAATAATGAAATAAACTCGTAATGGTAATAAACTTTTAACTTATATCGTGCAAATTAATTTTGTAATTATAATTTATAAATTATAATTTAAGATTGCAGTTTATATATTATTTATTTATTTTATATATTTATTACATATTTATATATTTATAAATAAATCAATACTGAATTTATTTTTAGGAAATTATAAAAATCGTGAAGACTTTACATTAACTCATGATCTTGAGAAAGAAATTAGTCCTGAAAGTCCTGTGCACCATCGTACGAAAGCAATTAAAGATCTGTGTGATGCAGTTCTTAATCAACAATGGGAAGATGTAGGTAGATTGTATGTCTAAGATTATATATTAATTGTATAGTAGTATATTTAAAAATGTATAATATTATCTTTTATTTTTTTAAATTAGAAAGCAGCTGAAAGATTATGGTATTTAGTACAAGATCTTTTAGAAAAGGATGTGCCCCGTGAACATAGGCATGTGACATTAAATTTTCTACGATGTCTTGTTCAAGGCCAATATTCTAAATTATCTTCTCTTATGAGAGTAAAGTTTTTTATGGTTGTTAAGGAACATAATATTCCTGAAGATATTGGG
This sequence comes from Frieseomelitta varia, assembly GCF_011392965.1. Classification (NCBI taxonomy): domain Eukaryota; kingdom Metazoa; phylum Arthropoda; class Insecta; order Hymenoptera; family Apidae; genus Frieseomelitta; species Frieseomelitta varia. The sequence goes on from NW_025110742.1 coordinate 393,505, forward strand.
CCTAGGTAATCATTAAAATAGAATAAGTAGAAATTATCTTATTTTATGAATATTTTAATTGAGTTGTGGATTATTGTACAGATTAGAACTTCTACAAAGCTTGACAGAAAATGGAAAAGATATATTACACTTAGAGGAAAGAATGGGACCTTTCTTATTAGATTGGATGCCTGTTGTAACAGTAGGAGATGGAAAAAGAGGGGCCGAGTTTTTATCACTTCTTGTTAATGTCATAAAATTTAACTCGGCTTATATTGATGAAGATATTATATCAGGCCTTGTTCAGTAAGTATTTTATAATTTAATAGTAAGTAAATGGACAATTCTGATGATCATTGCAAAATAAACTTTATGCTTTTATTTCTAGATATATTTGCCATCTATGTTATTGTAGCAATATCAGTGAAGTTGTTTCTGGATGCTTAGAGGCTTTAGATGCAATTGTTTGTTACAGTAATTTACAGTCTGATTCATTACAAACTTTTATCATTGCATTATGTGGAAGTGTTAATGTTGAAACATACTGTCAAATAAGTTGGAAGGTACATTGTAAAATTTTATGAAATTTAAATGCTAGTTACGTTTATGCTATATGTATGGTATTAATGGATTTCAAATGTGATATTTGTAGATAATGCGTAACTTATTAGGTACACATATGGGTCATTCTGCACTATATACAATGTGTCGTTTGCTACAAGATACAAATTTTCAGAGAGATGTTCGTTTACTTAGAGGTGCAGTATTTTATGTAAATATGGGTCTTTGGGGGACTCATAAAATTCCAAAATTAGAATGTACTCCTACATCAGTTTTACCCTCATTTTATCAAGTAAGTAATAAATATGTAATGTAATGGCCATGTATTTCCACTTACAAGAAATATTATTTATTATTTTGTTATTTTATAAGGCTTTAAAATGTAATCATCCAATTGTTATGTATGAAGTAACATTATCAATTCAAAGATTAGTAAATAAATATGGTGCTGAGTTATGGGACCCTACATGGAGTATTATTCTTGATATTATTGAAGAAGTTATTTCTCATACAGGTAAAATCTAAAGTTGTAAAATTTAATATAAATATTTAATTTTCATTAATTTCGTATTCTGTTGGTAGAAACCAGTAATCAACCTGCAACTAGACAAGTCTCAGTGAATTTACATGAAACAATAAATAGCATTGAAAATTTATTGGATAGTAACCATTATAATGGTTGTGTTCAACGATTTTATGATCTCGTTGAACGATGTAGTGATGCAAGACCTGTAATTATCATATTTATAATGTAAATATAACATTAAATATTTCTTTTTTTTTACTAAAATATACAATTAAATTTTTTTTAGGAAGGTTCCGTTTTGAAATTAATTGAATATCGAGCACGAACTATAGGACCTACACATTATCAATGGCAATCTAAATTAGCAAATTTGATGGAACGTTATTATAAAATTGAAACACGTACTAATGTTAGAATGAAAGTTCTTGATGTTTTAACAAATGTCGTTCAAGTTAATAGGTACGTAAAGTAATACTTTGTAAAAATTAAGAAATTTTTTAAATTGCCGTTATTTTTAATAGATCGAGATATGAAGACGAATTAATTGAGCGAATAATTGTGCCATATTTTCAACACGTTGATATGGATTCAGATATTACAATTCGTAATGGTGTTGCACATTTACTTGTTGATCTTTGTCTTGAATGTGATACAAAAAGATGTTTAGAACTTTTAGATATATTGGAGAAGGTATATAATGTTTTAGATATTTATGTAAATAAAATATATTATTTTTAATATTAAATGTATGTTAAGGTAATCAACAAGCCCTTCATTTCTGATGCTCCAGTTACAAAAGATAGTGATATTAAAGATGTAAAGACTGCAGTTGTTGGTGTGATGAAAATATTAACATCAAAAATTTATTATTTACCATCAAGTCATGCCATACGTGCTTATAAAGTTTTAGTGAATCATTTGGAACAGCATTATAAAGAACCAACTGTCTTCCATGATATTTCTACAATTCGATACTTGGTAACAAATATAGAGATGATGTATAATATTTTAATTTTTAACTTTTTAATAATGGTATATTTTACTTCAATGTGTCTCTTTATAAAATTATTTTGTATTTTAGATTTTTGAATGCTTTTTAAAAATTAGAGCGAATACGCTTTATCATCTTGGATTTCTGGATACTCAAAATTCATCCGTAATAAAGTTCAGTCCATATTTAGTTTTAGAACATGCAACGACTGAACGAATGAATAGTGGAGGAGGTGGCAACAGTCCTCCACCAGTTAGTCCAGCTCCATTACAGCACTTATCTTGTCAAATTACTCATATGTCATTGGCACATGCATGCAAAGCTGTTATTTCTTGTATTATATCGGAAAAAGGTTTATATTATATATGCTCTAAATTATTATAATTATTTATATATGAAAGTTACGAGTTGAGTTTCAAATATATCTGTTTTACAGATTGGAAAGTTTTGCAACTTGTATTAAAAGAATTGCCCCAAGTAATGCAAAACAGAGCATTAATATTATCACGACATTCAAATGACATTGACTACTTTGCAACTGCACTTTGTTCAATGGTATATTTTATTTTAATGGTATTATTTTATTTACTTTTTTTAAACATTTCAAGGAACTTATTTTAATATATTTTTATAGGTCAGTGATAAGAGTTTGAGACTTCCAGAGTCTCTCTACAATGTTCCTCCAAAATTTACCCTTTCAGAATTTCGCGTTCATGTTTTCCCAGTATTAGCATCATTAGCTTCATATCATGCACATTTGGAGCCCAATTTACAACAGCGTTTGATAAAATGTTTAGAGGTAAAAAAGAGAAATTAAATTTTTAAAATTAATTTAGTGATATAATATTTGTAATTATATAAATTTTCTTAACTATTGTAACTTTTAGGTTGGTTTAACAGCAAAGTGTGCAAGTCAGTGTGTTACTAGTCTTACAACTTGTATTTTAGAGATGCGTGATGCGATGAACAAACTTCTATCTGAAGTACTTTTAAATTTGTCAAAAATTTCAGCAACAGTACATATAGCTATACCAATTTTGGAATTTCTCTCTAGTAAGTTTTAAAATTTAATAGTTATCAAATTTAACTGTGAGATATATTTATTTATTTTTTTCTTATAGCTCTTACTAGACTTCCAAAAGTTTTTGCAAGTTTTATTGGAGATCAGTACATGTCAGTTTTTGCAATTTTATTGCCATATACAAATCCTTTCAAATATGATCATTATACAGTATCCTTAGCACATCACGTAATTGCTGTATGGTTTTTGAAATGCCGACTACCATTTCGTAGAGATTTTGTTAGATTTATTACTACAGTATGTATAGTATTAACGTTATATTGCTAATATAGTAATACTATTAATAATAAAATTATTAATAAAATTATTTTATATATATAGGGTTTGAAGGCTAATGTAATAGTTCCCTTTGAAGAGGGACATTTGATGAAGTCAGATTTTAATTTCATAAATGAAGATTCTTCAAATAGGAAACGTAGCTCAAGTTTGACAGAGCAGGTACGAAAACTAATAGTTATGTTTGTTTATCATTGTTTCTTAATCCATTAATTATTGTTACATTCTTATTTATAGGGTAGTAGAGGTAGAAGAGAAAGGCCTATAATGGCTAATCGCATGATAGGAGATAATAAAGTTTCAGATTTAAAGCCTCCAATTGATGAGGCTTTAATGACTTTTCATGTAGAGCTTACTGAAACTTGTATCGATCTTATGGCCCGGTATACATTTTCAACTTATTCAGCTCGGCCTAAAAGGTAAATTTATAAATTTTTATATTTTATTAATTATATTATATATAAATATAAGTATTTATTTTCATGTAGACTATCAGCTGCCGATTTTTTACTTAAAGAAGGCCAATCAATGACATGGTTGCTTGGTAATAAGCTTATTACAGTAACAACAAGTGGTTGTAGCAATAAAGCAATGCGAAATGGACTTTGTGATAACTGTTGGGTTGTGTGTAAACCTGGCCCTCAATCTCCTGAACATTCGAAAACATCTCAATCAACTTTAAGACGAGCATCGAGCACAGAGGTATTATTAACATGCATTATTGATAATTTGTTGTTACAAAAGTGTGTTTTAATTACAAATGTTCTAAAATATAAAATGATAATATATAGACAGCAAAAGAGGACAAATTATCTAGACAATCTTCTGGAGGTCATGGTAGCTCTACTGCAAATACAGCTGCAAATTCCCCAACAGAGGAATCAAAGAAAACATCGGAAGATTTAGATCCAATAAAAAAAGATCATCCTACCGAAAAAGTAAATAAAGACCAAGCAGAATTATCGAAATTAGAACAAATACTTAATAGTGAAAAACAAGAAGAACACGTTCTTTGTGCTTGTTGGTGTCAGGGTTGGGCTGAAATATACGTGCGTAGACCTACAGGCGACATGTCTTGGATAATGAGAATTCAGAATTCTATGCAATTTGAAACAAATGTAGATTTTCCTGTGTACGATATAATGGCTTTATATAGACCAAATCAAGATTTAATGCAAAAGCAGCCAGAATCTACATTCGAATGTTCTGGGGATGAAGCAGAGGTAATTTAAATATATACTATTTAGAAAATAGATAAAAAAATTTACAATTCTTGTCTCCTTTTGTAGGACACTGCGGATAAAAATATAGATCAAGTACGAAGTGATTACAACATGAAGTCTGTGATATCTTCTGTATCATCGGGTCCAATTGCAATACCCGGTTCACCGGCTCGACCGAGTCCTTCGAGGCAAAGTTCTCGTGATAGTTTAGAAAGTTTAGAGGATGGTGAAGATGGTATAATTTATTTTAATTATCATAATAAATAGATAATAAACTATGTATATTAAAAAGTAAAAATTATTGGTAGATTTACGTCGTTCTCGAAATCCTGTACGCAGATCAAATTCTAGTCCCGAAATGAGTGCTAATTGGAAAAATCCATTCTTGAATAAAGAAAAACAAAATTTGCAGCAAATAGATCGAGATCTTTCATCAGCAGACATTGAAGTTAAACTTGATGCTGAATTAAAAAAACCTGCAAAAACCACATACGCAAAAGATATGAGGTATTATTATTTTAATAAAAATTTTATTTTATTATTTTAATTGATTTCAATGATCATTTTCATGAGCTTTGTAAATGTTTTTGCAGAGTTAGTTGTGAAGCTATACCAGAAGAAATGTTTGGTATGGGTACAACACCTCCGTCAGAAAATACATCAGATCATCCAACTGCATTACGATCTCAACGTTCTTATCCGGGCGCAACACAAGTCACTCAAATTATTACGACTACTACTAGCAATACTGTTCCTCCATCACCTACTACCATACAGGTGTTAATAATAAATAAAATAAATTAAATAAATAAATTTTACAGTATGTTTTACTTATGAAAATCTTTTATCTATTTTTATAGGGTCAAGGAAACTTTTTAGGAGTACAGGGACGCGCAACACAAATTCAATCGTCTATTGCAAAGCCTCCACAATCACCTACACAAATTTATCCTCGTTTATCTAGTCTTGATTCTGGTCAAAAACAAATGCCATTAGGATCAGATAGTAAACCACCTATTGGACGCAATCATCTAGCAGATAAGGTATCATTGATGATATTGTTTATATTTTTTTGTTTTAATAAATAGTATGTATCTTTTTTCAGCAAAAGGATGAGAAACCTGATCCTTCTATGTTACCTCCTTTACCGTTACCTTTTCGTGATAGAGGTCATACGATTTCTGTAATGAGTCCTGTAAAAAAATCCCGGGAGTGGGATAATATTCGTAGAGGAAATTCACCACGAGTGAAAGAAACACCTAAAACTAGTATCAATCCGAGGTAATGTTGCAATACTTTAAAATAAAAATATCTGATAATTATTTTTGTGTTTTAATATAAAATTTATATTTAAATTATAAATTACAGTTTTGTGTTTTTGCAACTGTATCATACAGCACATTTTGGTTCACCTTCAGAAAAACCTTTATTGGTTCCACAGACAACGGCTGTACAAAGAGCAGTGACAAATTTAGATAGAATACAACCATATGAAACGCATAAAATTGGAGTTCTTTATGTTGGTCCAGGACAAGCTTCTAATGAAATTGAAATTTTAGCTAATCAACATGGATCACTTAGGTATACAGAATTCTTACAACGATTAGGGACCTTAGTCCGATTGAAGGACGTTGATGAAGGTGTATTTTTGGGAGGTTTAGATCGTAATGGTGAAAACGGAAACTTCGCATATATTTGGCAAGACGATGTTACACAGGTTCAAAAGAATTTTTATATTCTTTTTTATTTCATATTTTAAATTTTAATTTTATATCGTTTTATTAGGTGGCATTTCATGTTGCTACATTAATGCCAACAAAACTAAGTGATCCAAAATGTACATCTAAAAAGCAACATATTGGAAATAACTATGTTACTGTAGTTTATAATGAATCTGGAGAGCCATACAACATACAAACTGTAAAAGTATGTTTAATATGTTAATTGGTTAACTAATATTGACTGTAATATGTATTAATATTTGTATTATTTTTTTAGGGACAATTTAATTATGCATGTGTTGTGATTCAACCCCTAGATCATGGTACTAATCAAGTTACAGTTCAAGTAAAAGAAGAATTAGCTAAACATATTCGACACAGTGAGCCAAAAATTATTTCTGATCAAAATTTAGCTATTTTATCTCGACAATTAGCTCTTCATGCCAATGTAAGTTTTATAAAAAAAATATAACTAATATTAGTTTAATAATTGTTGTAGCTTGAATTGTATTGTTGTATTGTAACTTAAATTACAATGAGATTTACGGTTCTCTTCTTTTTTCGTTATAGCTTGCTTCGATGGTTTCCTCATCATTAGAACAAAATAGTCACAATCCATATGCTTCTAATTGGTTAGAACGTTTACGACATATTAAACGACTTCGGAATCGTGTGTTGCAAGAATCAATAAATAACAATCCAGATAGAACAACTGATGACTTATCACCAAGGTCGAACAAACGTATTTATATGGATGATTTTACTGAATATACTACATGATTTAATTTTAATAAAAAATTATTTAATAATTATCATTGAAATAATCTATATTTGTTATAAACATATTTATATATTGATGTAATAATTAAGTATTATTTCTGTACACCACAGTGAAGATAATTATTCTAACTTAAAATTCCTAAGTATAAATATCTGTCTTTATATTATATTTTATATACAAATTTCAGTTGATTTATTATAAATTTTTAATGTTATGATAAATAAAAGAATGTTTATGTAATATTCTAATGTAATTATGTATTGTTATTCTAATGTACAATATAAAATAATATAATATAAAATAATATTTAATATAATCTTTTACACTGTAAATAAATAATTTGATAAAATCTATTTCATACAAATTGATAGAAAAAAATCTACAATTTTCGGGAATGCAGTTAATAAATATAAATTCTATATTATATTCTATTGTAAATAATAAAAATATTTATTTGATGTTACGAATATTTATTTGATACTGATTGGTAAAAATTTTTTTGCGAGGTTATATTTTATCAGTAAGTTGGTAATAGAAACAGCGCTTAATCATAAAGGAGTTCACGTAAGAGCTACGAACAAAATCGTTGACAGATATAAGCGCCTCTAGCCACATAATTAAGAAACTCACGGGTCGATTTTTCGCATATCAACATATCCTTATAGTACTGTCAGTCTCGTTTGGTCCTGTCAGCTGGTGAAGAAGGGGAGACTGGAACGATAAAAATGGTAAATGTACTTTAAATTACTGAAACCTAGAATCGTTTGGACATATGTTATGTTTTTTAGTAATGATAGTTTTTTGTCTTTTTAGTCGTTCGCCGAGAAGATATCATCGATTATGCAAAGACCAGGACAGGACCCTGTTGCCAAGGACGATGTACCTTGGTGGATGAAATATGCTGGACGAGGACTCGGTACCGTGGGTAGTATAAGTATGTTTTCAAACAAAATACGTATTGCAAAATACATATTATTATAGAATGAAACTTACTGTTATCACTTTCCTTTGCAGCAAACTTGTCATATTTTTCAGAATTTACATAGAAAAAAAATGTATAATGATTAATATTTTGTATACATACACAGTATTAAGACACAATATGCATTTATGGTTTGTGATTTTTCTATACTATACAACTAATTATGTAAAATTTAAACACTTTATATTATTTATTATCACTACAAATATTTGTATTATTTTTACTTATATTGTTTACAATAGTTACAAAAGTGCTACACGACAATTAGAATTTATAGTTTGCAGTGTTTTCTATAATTTTCATGGTTTTCTGATTTTTATGAATTTGTTACAGTTGCAATTATTCTTGGAGGATGGAATTGTTTGTCAATACTGGGAGCTTCTATAGATTGTTTAATAAGTGGTATGTGGCAAATGGTGGCTGGTTTTATAGTTGCAACAATAGAAGCACCATGTTGCTGTTTATTTATTGATTATGTACAAAACTTCAGTGACTGGGTGGAAAAAAGACCATACTGGAATAGAGCAGCTGGATATTGTATGTAAGTAAATCTTATTTTTCACACAAACTGTATAAATATATTTCTTTTTTTTTCCTGTAATATTAATTTATATCAGTAACATTTAGACATGACGTATTTTTTTTATTTTTAGAATTGCAATTCCTTCAGTCCTCCTTTGTTTTGGCCCGAGTAGCTTGTTTGGTAGTGGTCTAATATTTGCAACAGGTGTAATATATGGACTAATGTCACTTGGACGAAAGTAAGTTACATGTGTTTTATTTATTATATAAAATATATCATACATTGAATTACATAGATTGTTAAAAATATAATTTTGTAGGTATACACATTTTATACTAATAAATGTATTACTTTGTTTCAATTATAAGAAAACAATACATGATATTGTATAATTCAGTTAGGAAAACAAATTGTGTGATGTGTTATCATAATAATGTGTGCACATGTTATTTGCTTATGGGTGGAAGACTAATTTTGTTACGTTGTCTCATATTTGTTTGTATTTATGTTTGAATTTATTGCTGTGGTTTTTGGGTACCTTTTATAATACATATATTAACTAACATAATTTTTATTTCACTTTATGAAAATTGTATGAAACATATATTATTCATTTAACATACATTACAAGCTATGTACTGTTAAAATATAATAGTAAAGTATAATATATTTGATGTAATTCTCGATTTTGTTACTAATACACAACTACTAACAGAGGAACCAGGCCCGACCCAGCAGGAATGACGTCGGGTGTGAGTTCCCCACAGGGTACTGTACCTCCTACTACAGATCATCATACAACTCTCGTGGAAGATCCTGATGTCTGGAGGCCTACATAAATCATCAAACATTCATTGCACCACTCCTCTAACCAGGCAATAATATATAAAATTTAATGTCATTTTTACATTGGTAGTCTTCTAGATATCACATAGATTTTTAGATTTTAATATTACAATTATGAATAATGTATTTGACAATACAAATTTAATTTATCTAGTATTAGAACTAAATTGTCATTTTGTGTGCAATTATGTTTTGTTAAAATTGAATTATTTGGTTGAATTTAGATTTTATTTAAATTAACACTTATAATTCAGCTGCAATGAAAGGCTTAAATGTGTGTATGCTACAAGTATTAGTTTATAATTTTAAATTATTTATCTATATATAAACATACTTTTAATTCTATGAGAATAACATGTAGCTTTGGATTTCTTGCATTGGAATTACATGTTTGCTTTATTTCTGTATTTTTAAAATATCATATACTATTTATATTAATAAGTTGCATGCTATTGGTAGCTTTTTTTTACTTATAATTTTACATACATTTGAATTTCAGCTCATAATTTTAAATTTTAAATACTTCTTCTTTATAGGATAGTAGGATAGATTCTATTTGGACATAATTATAAAATATCTAAAACACATAATAGAGATATGGAAAATTTCAATTATATTTTTATGTTTTTATTGAAATTTTTGTTAATACTATTTATATAATATTTTGTTTTATTAAAACGTTTATTTTCTTACATTTTATAGGTATATATTCTATGATACAAAATTTATATTTTGTATATATATATACAATAGCCATTTCATAGTTTTTATATGTTCGTATTATTTTATAAATTTTTTAATAATTTATGAATTTTTAGGGCATCGCTTCGTGAAATGAGATCAGCAGCGACGAATATCGAGGTTCCTTCATCAAGTATGCAAGCTACACTTGTTGAAAATGCTCAACCAATGGGTTTTACCAATAGACCAGATAGTAATGTTTAAATTCACAACATTAATTGGCAAAATAATTCATCTTTTTGTGTGAATGGTGATAAATGTTGTCTTGGAAAAATATTCAATAATTGAGCCTATGAATATGCAAGCGTTTGAAGCACTTATTTAGTTCTATTAATTTTAGTATTTTATTATTTTCAATTTATGGTACTATAAATGCTTGGATTATTTATACCGAAATATAGGTGAAGTAGTTCGATCATTTTTTTCCTTCATACATAATTTTTAATAGAGTTTCAGTTGTGGTTTTTGATACTGATAGAGAATTAGTAATATTAACACATTATTTACTAAACCTTTATATGTTACATTATTTCAGTTTTTTATTTGAAATAATGCCAAAGTTAAAGACTGCTATAGAAATTATATTCTGATAGTATTCATGGGCTTGATTTCTTGTGATTCTACTTGTCTATTGCGTGTCATAATATTACAAGAATAAAATCTGCGAAGAAAAAAATAATTATACATTGATTTTGGATGTAGTTATTTGTTTAAATTTTACGATTTAAATTGAGAGAGTGTAATATTTTGAACTAAAATTACATTTCCAAAATCAAAACATCCTAAGGGTTTAAAAAAGATCATTCATAAGTTATAGGAAGATGGACGAATCATAACATATTATTTTATTTTCACTTATTGTGTATACATATATGTAGGTTGAATCACGTGTAAGTAAAACAATCTTCCATTTCTTTTTATTTTTATTATTTAGGGTAAAAAATTGAATTAGAGTGAGTATATAGTGAGGTAACAGTAAGAGATAGTTATATAATTTTTCTTCTTTATTCTTTTTTTGAATAGAAAAGAAATATATAGAAGTATATATGAATTACCCTATATATTCTCTCTGCCAAATTATTTGTACATATATATGTATACATACATACATTTAAATTTATTTGTAATAATTTCATTTAAATTTATATGTGTGGTATTTACTTCCATATGGTATTCTGGAATCAAAAACTTCCAATTTTTTGTACTTTTCATGCTTTTGTGGTTAAATGTGAGTGATAAATGACAGGAAAAAGCACTAATCAGCTGCACTGATATTTTATTATGTCTAATGTAGTTTCTATTCAAAATTACAAAATTGTAAATACATAATATTTTGATTATTTCAATAATGTTTATACCAGCTTTAATTCTATTCAAAATTATTTTAATCAAAATCAAATTTATCAATGACTTACTTATTTTCATAGATTTTTAAAAAATTCTTTTTCTTAAATTAATATCATGTATTTTTAATCGAATAAGCACTTATTTGTTAATTGAAACTGTCAAATTACTCGACCATTATCTTTCCTTACATTCCTATTTTTTAATTAATTTATTTATTAAAGATGTAAGACTTTTGAAATATTTAACTGGGTACTGACTTTCAATGTTTGGTGATTTTTGTGTTGCGTTTGCCAAATAATTCATTTTAAATGCCACTTTTAGACATACATATATTATTTATGTAGCGTGTATGTAGATTATTCTAAAATTACTGTTTTTGTGATTTTTGCGTTGCATTTTATTGTGATTGTTTATAATTAAGTAAACCCTTAGCAATTTATATCCATATATAATAAACAGTATACTATATTATATGTAGTGTTAATTAGCATGAAAAGGAGGAGATAGGAGCATGTAACTTGATCATATTGCATGTAATTTCTGTACTGATATATATGAAACATATCTGACTTTTATTACGTTTATGATTATTTCAAGATCATAAAGTGTTTTTTTTTCTGATTTAAATTGTATATGTTATATTTTGAGTATTAAAAAATTTAACTGTACTTTGATAACATTATCAGTTTTGAATATTTTTGTATAATGTTTAATAGAAAAAGAATAATATAAAGGATGTATGATATTAGTGAAAAATTAAACTAGAAGTAAATGTTCAACGTTAAAAAATTTTATTTCATTTAAATAGTATAAATTTTATTGAACATTCAATTTTTACTTGATGAAACATGATACTTGAGCAAATTCAACATGTAGAAAATAATATAAAAAAAGTATTAAAATGAATTTTCAAATGATGTGTAAAATGTATGATAAGTTATATAAAACATTTTATTGTTGTTATAAATAGGACAGGAAAATTTATAATATTTTTCTGTCACAAGGAAATGTATTCAAACATACATGTCGCATGTGTTTCTGACCAATTGTAATTGACAAGAATTAAAAATCTGTAGTGTGAATAACATGCATAATGTGCTGTATTGTTTAGTGGGATATGAGTAAATTTTAAAACTACATATTGTCTTCGAAGTATACCAAAATGTATCTATGTAGATATTTAACTTCCATTAAATAGAAAACCAGTCAAAATATTTATAATGCTTAATGCACTATCACAATTTCAAGCCAATATGAAATGTACACATGAAAGGAAATAGACTTGTTTTAAATATATGTCGATTTAGTTAAAAACATTCTATTATAAATATGTTTAATTTCGAATGTAGAAATTTACAAATAAAAAGTTCAGATATATGAATTTATTTATTTGTATGTATCACATTAGTAACTAAAAGAACAAGTTAATGGGCTTGATTATTATTCGTTACATACATGTGTAGTAAAATTGTCAATAAATATTAGAATTATGTTAATGATATTTGAGTAATTTTTACCAAAGTGATAAAATTTAATTAAATCTTTTAAGCTTTGTTTTTATATTTTTTTTTCCTCAATAATTTTTATTTTTACGTATTACATATTTGATATGATTCTTTTTTAAAATTCGCGCCTTTTATATTATACTGGTTACTTAAATTATCAACCAATTACAGAGGAAGATTTTAAACGACCAATGAAAGTATGTGTTCAGAAATTTTCGTTATTCGTCCGTTATAACGTTCATATCTTGTTACATTTAAACGTGCGGAAATTTATATTGCTATTGTTGAAGTACGATTAAATAATGTTTTATAATTAAGTGCTTTTGTAAAATAACTAAATGTAAAAATTTGGACTCAATTTAGAATAATTTGTGAGGGATTACAAAATCAAGAACGTATGTGGAATAATATGGTATGTGGAACAAATAATATGACAACGATATTATGTAAAATTCTAGTGCACTTGTTTATTATCTTACTGTTTATTTAAAAAAACATTGATATATAGTGGTAATTTACTAAATAAAATAGAACGTTACAAATTTTACAACATATAGCTATAATAAAGAACGGTGGCATTGTTATTTGTAGAATACTAGCACATTAACTTTAATATTAATTCAGAATTACAATTTATACGTATAAAAATGATGAATTAGAATTATTCAAGGCATAAGATATAAACATGTATTTTCAAATATTTGAAAACATTTATTCATAGACCTAAGTCATATTCTTTCATATAGCATTTTCCTTTTGTTTTTATTTTTACTTGTTCTAAAGTAACATTAATAATGCAAAACTGATGTTTGTAGTATGAATCAACGTGTTCTTTCTTTGAAAAAAATTGCAATAAGATCAAGTCGTGAAAGTAAAGCACAACATAAAAAAAATAAAATGACACGATGCCCCATATGTTAATTTATATCGAGATTTATACGACTAATATAAATCCGCCTGCGGATTCATTTTTAATATGAAACTTTCCTTACATGTACATGTATGTATACTTCTAAATTATATCTAGTTATTTAATTGCAAGATTTTATAATAATCGAGACGATATACGTACTATAAATAATCGTAATCGTGCAATGTTTTATGATGACTTTTCATCCGACAATTTTTTAAGAAAATTCGATAAAATTCAATGCTTTCAAGGTTAGAGATTTAAAAAAAAAGATTTAAAATAAACGTATTAAAAATATGAATTGCTATATTACAAAATGATTTTGTGTTTTTCATTTTGAAAAATCGCCATTTTGTAGAATTTGCTTGATGTCAGGCATATTAGAATGTAATAATACTATTTAATGACTGATTTTAATCAACGGCATTGATTAAAATTAATTAAATTAAAAGGAATTAGAGGAACAGAATACATTCAAAGTATTTAATATGCCGAAAAATTGAATATAAGCACGTAATCAGTGCGATGAATACTTAGGTCTATGAAAATTTTAAAATTAATTAAATTTATATACTCAGGATACTCAGACATTTATAATTCTTTTCTATCACTATAGATTATTATTATTTGAATATTATTCATAAATTTTCATTAAAATTAATAGGAAAAAAGGTTGGTTAATTTTATTATTTGTCATATAAGCAATTAATAAATAAAACTAATAAATAAAACGAAATAAATATATTTTTTTCTACTTATAGTGATCTATTGAACTCATGGAGAAAGTTTGTTAAATATTCCACGGAACATCTGTATTTATGTAAGTATTTTAAAGTTCTGAAAAGCAATGATCAATTTATAAGTTTCCGTCTCAATGTATGAATCCTTTCGAATTGTTTTTTATACTTTGTGTAGAAAAAGTCTGATGTAATTTAAATAAATCTACTTTATGTATGCGTTTAAAAAATGACTATGTGTCTACATAATACATATAAGTATTATATATGTATCTAATTGTTGTATTTATTAATGTTGTATATATTTTTTAATTGCGCTTAAAGAAATAAACAAATGCATTTTGTACAAATGCACTTACTATCTGAATAATTTTCGAATTTAAATAATGTTGATAATTTTGATTAATACCTCGCATGTTATAATTTGTAACGTAAACATTTTTAAATGCATACATAAAAGAAGATTTTATTCTAATTTTGCAATAAGCATATCTATATAGTGTTTTCCTGCGATATGAAATATTAAAATGTAAGAACTAAATTACTTAATTATTTATGTAACAATTAGGATTTGTTTGAGGATTTTATGTACGCGTTGTTTTCTCTATAAAAGAAAAAAAGCAAAAATGAAAAACTTGAAAAAAATTGTTTTTTTTTCTTAATATAAATATGTGAATTACTTTTTTTCATATATAAATCAGTCCTAATGTCAAACATATAGTATGTTTTAAAATAGAAACAATAATGAACTATAATATGAATATTGACAACTAGAAGAAAACTATTGAGTTTTTCACTGACATACATAATGTATATGGAATAAAACTGAAAATATTTTAAATATAATAGAAGGGTATTACATATAAAAGGAAAATGTTAATATAGAAAAGTATTCGTAAAGAAATAATAGCAAATAATAATGTTAAAGGAGTTTTATTTGTAAATATTAAACATAAAAATAAATTGTTAGAAATAATTAAACAATCTATTCAAACTAAGTGAAAAAAAACAATCATTAAATTATTATCTTATCGTGCTTGCTATAAGTTTAAAGTAACAGAAACACGAATAATATTGTTCCATCAAAGTAGAGTATAAGATGCTACATAATATTTACTTGTAACAAGAACAATTATTTAATTCCTTTTAGAAATAACTCACTGTTTCAGTTACTGATTTTCAGCCATTAAATTTATATAAGTTAATTCAATTTTCATACTATATAGTAGTTGAAATTTCACTTATTTCATTTTATTTCATAAAAAATGATTTTATTTTCAAAATTTTATTAAAAACAAACAATATTAAATAGTTTACTTCGTTAGATATTTGTCAATTCTCGTTCGATGTGTTTACTTTTTGTAAAGTAAATAAAAAAGAAAAGGAATCAAGTAGAGAAGAAACAAGAAAGAAACTGATACGTATTTCATATTACATTTAAACTATCTAGTCTCGAAATCTCGATATTTTAATGTTTATTTCTCTATATCGAGTATAGAGAATTATATATATATCTTAATTATATATATATATATATATAATATATATATATATTATATAATTATATATATATAATATATATAATAATTAATAATATATATAATATATATAATAATTAATAATATATATATATAATATATATAATAATTAATAATATATATATATCTGCAAATTTATATATTTTTTGCGTTTGGCTTTCCTCTTAAATCCTTCCTTTAATCCTATTTAAGTCGTAGTTGCTTAAGGCACAATGCGAATGTATTATTACACATACTGTTTCCGAATTTTCCCGATGTACTGCGGCCAGTGAGAAAATCAGCGATCGCATGAAGTTCAGCTATAAATGCTTTGATGTTGGAAAGTTATAGATACATACACAACATCAATTAAATAGCAATTTTTCATTGTATGTTTTTTTCTGCCTGGAAACGATTTAGTTTCATTTGAAGACTCTTGTAATATAAAGTTTAAAGGCACTTCTATTTATCTGTGGCACTAAAGTTTTTCTTGCATCATAACAAAGCATTTATAGACAAAAACTTCATATATAATCGTTTCTATATTTTTATTTATAAATTATACTTATGCAATCTATCTAGGAAACGCCGGAAACATTCGGTATAGTATTATAATACGTATAATATACTATAATAATACTATAGTAATATACATACATACGTATGATAATACGTGTAATATACATATTATATATATATATATATATATTTTATCAGAGATAAAACCTCGGGTGTTTGCTTAATTTCGTAGACATTAACATGGTCAACTCTTAAGTTATAAAAAGATAGTAGGATAAATTAAAACTATCCTCTTTTCCTTTTTCATTTTTTCATCCGAACGATATTACACGTGCAATTAACTACATGTGTAAATTTTCTTGGTAACCTTCGACCTCGTTGTACATTTTTCTCACGGCGTCTTTCGCATTGTTCGGCAAATAATTTTGGACCGCCGGTGCAACCTTGTTGTTGCCCGATATAATTCCGTTGGCCAGATGTGCCACGCCGTTTTGCAACATGTGCGCGGTACCGTTTGCAATGCCATTTTGCATACGAGCAGCGCCGTTTTTTTGAGCTTGTCTCGCGGTATTCTTCAATCCATTTGCAATTCGTGCTGCCCCTATTAACGAAAATTCCGATTAAATCTGATTTTTTATTTGGCTTTGATTTGTTTAATTGGGCCACTTCTTATTACACTGCAGACGTTTATTGAATTTCACATTTTTATAAATGTAGGTAATTAAAAAGATTTGTAAACAGAAATTTAGGTAATTATACAGAAAATAGTGCCACCTCCTAAGACTTTAATAATCTTAGATGGTTCCTTTTTCTGTATAATCACTGCACTCTGTGTATGTACAATTTTGCGTATAACTAAACTAAAAAAAAGACAAAGGGATATTTTTTTGTGATTTAGGATAATATAATTAAAAAATAGGATATTATTTACCTTGTATGCTGATTCCATTTATATTCTTCTTAGCAGTAAGTGCTTCCTTGACGTTTAATTTACCGTCGATCATCTGCTTAGAAACGCCGTTTGGTACGATCGGCTGATCTCTATTGTCAGGGACTACCGTATTCAGTTTCGCGTTGTTCCCATTTTCTTGCATTACATCTAGTTTAGGACTCTGTACATTATTTTCTCCTTTGCGACGCGTTCGCGTCATTAATTGATAAAGTGCAGCGGAAAATTCTTGTTGCACGCTTGGTACGTCGGTGTCGCCATCGATCTTTGTTGAAAACGATTTCAGATTTTAGTATTTGAATCACATTCGCGTAATTGTACGATATAATATTATATAATAACATAATAATTATGTTTCTATCGTTAGAAGGAAAGTACTATTTTTGGATTGCACTTACAATCGTTAAGCGATTTTCGTTGTCCAAAGTTTTCAACATAGGTAAAGATACTTCGCGAAAGAGTTCCAGCCTCTTCCTAAATGCAGAAACATTATCATCTATTCTTCCTCTCCCAAGTTGCAATTTCGAACAGTCCAATAATACTAACGGTGGTTGCTGACCAAACTAATAAAGTTGAAGCATTATATTAGACAAATTTATTAAACTTGAAAACTAACAGCTAGATTTAATTATCCATTATGTGTACAGTTGTATTTTATATTTATTATCAAACTATACATATACATGTAATATCACAAATTACCTTATTTTCAAATTCTTGTACTTGATTCAAGTCCCTCGGATAACCGTCAATTATTATACCATCTGTGTCGCGGTTTAGCATAATCTGTTGTTCTACTACTTGTATTACAATATCTTGCGGGACCATTTCTCCAGAAACGATGGCATCGTTGACGATAGTGTTCGACGATGCCATTGTTCTAAGTAATCCACCGATGCTGACTTGAACCCAACCTGGCATGTTACGAACGGCCTGGGTGCATAAGTTTTCTTTGTTGCTTCCTGGGCCACCTAATGAAATTAAAATACCAATCTGACGTGCTTGTAGTATTTGGCTAAATTCAATGTAACTCGTTCACTAAATTCAATGCAGTTTATATATAATTATATAATTAAGTATAACTTATATATTGGCTTTATTATTAAATTTTCCTTTAATACTTAGTCGGCCATTCCCTTTGAATTTGGGAAATTTTTTTAAGAGTAAGAAAAAAAAGAGACGATTGGATTTAAAATAATTTAAAGGAGGTGGTAGAGTTTAGATGTTCTTTCTCTTACCTATAACCCAGATGAACGCAGGTAGCCCTTTTCTGGGTTTATCCGCGGTTTTTACAGGGTTCACGTTCATCTGGTCAAGTACTTGCGTTTCAGCTATCGCTTCTTTCCTAGGAGACGATGATTTTGGAATAGATTCTTTCCTTCTCTCAACTTCTACCTATAATTTCGTTATTCCACGTAGTTTGAATATCAATTTTTTTTCAAAAACGAAAAGGCTAGCAAAGAAAATCGTAAATCAAAGAATAAATACATGCCATTGTTTCGGTGAATGGGGACTTACTTCTGCTTCTAACGGTTGAGGAACATTTTTTTCTTGCACTTCGCCGCTCGACAAGCCAAGAATTTTGTAAACCGCTTCGCGAAAATCGACGTAAACTTCGCTTGGATTTCTTTCTCCGTTCACCTGTACATTATCACAACCGATAATTAAGTACTATTCTAATTTTGTCAGATCTGTAGAAAATTAGATTGAACCTCAATCAGTTCATAAAAAGTACATAATCATTTCGTCATTTGTTTACCTCTATCAACATTCCGCTTTGATCGAAATATTCCGCGACGGGCATAACGTTTCTGTAAAAATTATAAAGTTCCATCCTCGCTAGTTCGATCACTACTTGTCCAAGTTGTGCTCCAAAATCGATTTGTCTTTCGAGAATCTCCTGCCTCCAGGACACAAGAATCACGCCATTCACGATTTTGATCTGCAAATTTATTTTTTCGTTTCTCATAACATAAACAACCATTCTTTTTTTTCTTAATATAATAGTCATAGTAAAATGCTGTAAGAACTATTATAAAAAATTTACAACAACACTAACTACGATCATTCAAATGTGATTCCCAAGCAGAATTGATTTCTTTTCTGCAAACGAAAATTTGGAAATGCATATTGCGAGAGGATTAATCGTAGAGAATGTTCTAATTTGGTGATTGATCTCTGTCCTTTATATGCTTCGTGCATATTTCAACCTTAGGTCAATGGGACAGGTCAGTAGGTCACAGAGAAAAAGTTACACAAATCTTGCTTGGATGTCGTATTTATAAGAATTTGTCCCTTTCTGTCTCATTACGATAGAGATCTTAGAATCAGAATATACTTGAGATACTTACTTTCTCAGCATATTCTACTACGTCGCGCATATTACGTGGATAACCACTAACGAGAAAGACTTTGGAACCTGGAGACATCTTGATTTCGAGCATTAGCACTTCCGCGACGGTTTTACTGCTAAGTTGCCCGAAATCTTGCATATCTATCAAAAGTAAAGAGTAAATAATATTACATACAAACAGTAGACCATTTTAATATGTACTGTCCTAGGTCTATTGTTTTTAGGTTGTCTATAACAGTAGATTTATTGTCAATTTTGTTTAGTAATTGTCATATTTGTAATATTGATGTGCGATGCATGCAAGAATTGTAATTTCTCATTTAACGATTTCCGAATAATGTGTCTTCGTACCATTTCCTAGAGCGTATTGTTGTAGAAGATCCATCATGTTGATATGCGTTATGCCCTTTTTCTCTTGCATCAAATTATCACAATGTGTCACCTTTCCACTACCAGGTCCACCTGAGGATTAAAAATTATATCACGATGCGAAAGGAACGATAAAACACCATTTTATACTAATTAGGTACGATAAAAAGATGTAGTATTTTGTTCGGACGGTAGCAGAAATGCTGATACGAAAAAACGGTATGAAAAATTTATGACGATCAAATCAAATTACGGCAGAAACTTTTTAATTAAAAAATTTGTTATAATATAAATAAAAGTGAGGAAAAATTATTTATATTTATGTCGCGTATTATACATTAAAAAGGATTGTCACAGTTTAACAGCTAGACAATTTAGAGAAGTTTATTCAAATCCTTATTGCTAGTTTTGTTCCTTGTTTTTTATCTTAAAAATTGAATCATCTATAATACAAACCAAGTACAAATATGACAGGCACTTTTGGAACTTCGAATTTAATTGCACCAACGTTCTGTTGGGGAAAATATCCGTTTGGTGGGGTCGACAAGAGGCCAGCCTCTCCCCGCCATTTTCCCGCGCTTCGAGCATCAGCTTCCTCGAACACCTGCGATCCATTTTGTTGATCTGCGATCAAATTTTTTGTTAAACAATGTGAAGATCACCACATTATATTTTTGGAAGGGATGATTTATTTTCAGAAGTTTTAGCAAATTTTTTAAGTAATCTTTTATGGAATTAATGGGTATTTTTTAGAAAGCAACTCTTATTGATTCGTTTCGATCTTAGTGCCAATTTTAATTCATACTCCGTTCTTTTCTTCTTTTTTCCTCTTCTCTGTCTTAATTGTCAACTAATGTCACGTTAGTTACAATAAAAATATATTTGTTGTGAGTGTTTAAATTTAAAAGAAGAACAATTGTAAAGAAAAGTAATTAACAAATGAAATGGTCTGGTTGAGTATCGAACGCAGTTTGAAGGATATGCTCTTGAAAGGAATATCTATCTACACAATGCCGTATCGTTGAATTTTTATATCGTATGCATTGTATAATGTTACATGACAATTCATAAAGCCACTAAGTAGCCGCGCTATGTACATTTAATTTAAATATTGATGATTACGAGTTTAGTTAGATTGAGAGGTTACCAGCATCTATTTATCCCTTCCTTTCATGTAATTTTTCTATCCTTTGGTCTTCGATTTGAAAGATAATAATAATAAAATATTTTGCTAACTTCGGTAATTTATCAAACATTATTTAGATTTATTTTGTGTGATAGATCATTACTGTGATTTTTATTAATATAATATAAATAAAATAAGGATGCACAATTGAATAAAGTTAACAATTAAACAGAAATATTTAAACAAATTTCATTTGAAAAACATTAAAATGAAAGTTGTAAATGATAAGAATCGTTGTTTCCTTTTTAAATACTTAATATTTTAAAAAATATGATCTTAACTAAATGATTTAAATGACTGATGTAGTGATGAGTGAGTTACTACGCATATCGTATATTATTTAGTTTATTCATGAACACGTTTATTCAAATGCGTAGGTACAGATCGTACACAGGTATAGATACTTATGTATATGCATACACATGGAGTAAATTATTCAGACATGATTTTATTCTTGGTATCTATTATTTACATATAAAAATTCTAACAGTCTAGCGAAAAATTATCAGTTTTATTCTAGTTACACGTAGTTAGAATTGCTATTAAACGCGTGGTATTTAATATGCACGTAGTTTACTTCGAAAATAATTTTTTTAAAAAAAGTTGATTTTGATAAACAGTATGCGATCTTTAATTCATAAATAGACAAAATTCGATTTGACAACATTCGTATGAAACCAAATCTCCTGATCAAAATGATTTTTGATCAAAATTTTTTAATCTTGAATTTGATTCTTCAATCAAGAATTTAACGCTATCATATATGTAGAAATTTAATGAGGTATTACAGGCCTTCTTTTTCAAATGACATTCCGAAACCAACAACTAATCTCTCTCCACTTTCAATCAATTTATTATAAGATTTATAGAACAGGAAAGGATTTTCCTGTCTGAAATTGTTGGATTTCTCTTTTCAAATTATAATCCACTTATCATCGATAAATGATATAAGGAAATATATATATATATATTTCTTT
Source organism: Frieseomelitta varia (assembly GCF_011392965.1). Taxonomy (NCBI): domain Eukaryota; kingdom Metazoa; phylum Arthropoda; class Insecta; order Hymenoptera; family Apidae; genus Frieseomelitta; species Frieseomelitta varia. Next base: position 416,105 of record NW_025110742.1, read on the forward strand.
TATAATAAATGTTTAGTTAAAATTCTTTTAGATATCTTTTAGATATCTTTCTGGAACATAAATTATCGTGGAAAAAAACTTTTTAACGTCGTTGCAATCGGAATCATTTGAATTTCCATTATTTCGACTGTGCAATTTATCATGACGGAACACCGTGTCATAATGTAACATCATTTCCACGATATCGATTAAGCTGTGTACGTAAACTGTATATAAACTGTACTCTTGCGGTTTTCTTTCGATTCAAGAGAGTTTGACATTCAAGCATCTAAGTGTATGCATAGATGTCCATAAACGAACGAAAGGTATGTTGCTACATGTGGAACAATGTGTTTTTGTAAAACAGGTGGCCACGCATCGTGAACAGGGATTATGAATTAGAAATGATGTTCAGAAATGTAAGGTTTTGATAAAAGAGATTCCTGACTCTGGCAATATAGTTGTCTCTGGCAATTTTAGTTAATTCGGAGAAAGAGTAATTTAATTTGTGACATTGGAAAGTATACATTTGTATATATTGATTTTTATATAAAGCGACGTTACTTTAGTAAATTGAACTGAACTTATTTTTATAGTAATTGTAATAATACGTGCAGGCAATTTAGATTAATATTATTATTATTCTCAATGATAGTTGGCATTATCAACGGTTATTGTGTAAATAATTGTAAAATAATATCTTACTTTTAGTTTAATTTTTAATAATTTTACAAGTATATATATAACAATTATTTATAATAATTTATAATAATTGTTTATAATTGTTTATAATTGTTGTTAATTTTCTTAACAATTGTTAGCAAGAAGTCAATTGTAACACTTACGATGTTCTTTTACGATATTTTACAAACAAGAATTTAATCGTGCACAGAATAAACAAAGGGGCCAAAATTAAAATTTAAGATCTAATTTTCGTCTTGTTTCCAAAGAAAGAGGTACGAACACGTTTGACTAGCTAACGACAAACTTCATGAATTTATTTGCAATATTGATTTCGTTACATGAGTCACGCCTGTAGATATTTCTTTGTTATCGTCGAGGTATTCATTTCTACGTAAACCATTAAGTCTCTACGGTAAATCTCATTGATCCTTGAAGAAAATATAACACGATGATGTTACGGTTGACAAAGAAAAGAAATATATCTTAAAAGAAATATACGTCGTTTTATTAAAAGTCGAACACTTATACATGTATTTTATTAGCTTGATTTAAGATAATTAAGAAATATTTGGCACATTTTGAAGAAGGAACAATAGTAGACTTTATAATTATTTAATTATACATTTTTTTATTTATTTATGTATTGTTATTATTTTTTTTGAAAGTTGTTCATATTTTTTATCAAGCAAGAGAGAGAATGTATATTCTTTGTTACTGAAACAATAGTAGATTTTATAATAGATTGGAAGAATGAATTCTAGTTTTCTGAGAGATGATTTTGAGAATTCTGAACCTTCGCGTATTATATTTATAAACTTTTTATATTTTTGAACTTTTATACTTCTAGAAACATCTGTTTAGTCTACTGATATCCTGCCTATATTAAAATTCTGAATGAAATCTTCTAAAATATGCTTTCATTTATAATTTCAAGAATTTGACAAAATTGAGTAAAATCGTGAAAAGCCTTTATATTGTAAGAAGGAAACATATGTTACGTGCACTACATGATAGTAGGTCCTATGAAACATGTTTCTTATTTATAGCTTTGCATAATTTAAGGAACGCGTCCAATTTGGGGTAAATATGAGTTTCTACTTTTCTTTTGGGATATTGTTGGAAGACTTATTGATCGAATAATATAATCTAATGTCAAGTACAAGGTGTATATGGGTCACACGTGTGTCTCGTTCACATTGTGACGTAATGTCATGAAAATGAAATGAGAAACATTTTGGCCAGTTATTGTACTTAATTTCCTGTTGCAAAAAGAAACAAAATTACGAAACAAAAATACTGTTTGATGTTTCGTAATTAAAAAAAATTTAAGTATCAGATTTAGTTGAATTGTAGTTAAATTAAGAATTTAATTAAAATTTAAAATAATTTATAATATACTAAATAGACTCTTTAATGTCTCAGTACAATGTTTCTAATACAAAATCTTGAATATCATTCATACAATTTTATAGAGAATTAATGATTTAGAAAATTTTTTTTATTTATTTTTCATTAAATATTTACTAAATTTTAGCTCAGGTGAAGAAAGAGAGAGAGAGAGAGAGAGAGAGAGAGAGAATACCTCTCTCTTATTTTTAGTGTTTTGCAATTAAATTTGTAAAATTGGTTAAATTACAAATAAACTGACATTTTATTTTCCCATGTTTTAATTTAATATACGTATGTTTATTAATTTGAATCGTTGAGACTAATTTGATTCATCGCGGTGATATTATCCAGAGATATAACGTGATCGACCGCTTTGGTGGATACTACATACCTTTGAGAATAGATCGACGCTAAGTTTCCAGCCAATTTTGGCATTTTAATATTTACGCGAAAATTTCACTTTACAATGCCTTGAGATACTAAAAATAAAAAGCAAGTACTAAAACACTGGTGGACTTAGATATGAAAAGTTCATTTATATCGATTTTGGCGAGTTCATATATCGGACAATCAAACGTCAACGTCATCTAACACTCGCCGTGTCTTTTGATAAACAAAGGAAAAGAAAAAGATGTTAGGATGAAGCATCTCGTGAAATTATCGATTTTGTAATAAATTTAAGTGATATTCAAATGTAACGTTTTCCATTTTTTGTTTTCCACAATTTAAAATTTCTCGCAATGTGATCTCATTTATATTTCGGTTTATCATATCACAGTTGTAGCGTGTGGTAATATTCTGTATCGTATCGTATTACCTATATCATTACATCATCATCCACTGATAAGAAATACCAATATTTAATATAAATTTTTCTAACAATACTTATTTGCAGTTCAACTCGATAGCATTATTATATATTTATTATTTGTAGTTTTGATATTTGCCATTGTAAATATTTATTTCTTGATTCTGATTTACAAATGTTTCTGATATTGAAAGTATTTGCGGTTACAAAATTGTCGATCGATCGATCGTTAATATTGTAGCAGTGCAGTAAAATGAAGAGTTTAAAAAAATTATTGAAAAAATAAATATAAAAATAAATATGAAAAATACATACTATTCTCAATTTTTATAGGAAATAAATAAGTAATTGCGACACGAATGATGATATTTACGATATAAACTATGTATATAGTATTATATTCCATGAATCGTTTATCAATTGGCATGGTAGTTTCTTATCAATTAAAATATCCTGTTAATTGTCACTCTTTATAAATTTTTGCATTTCATAAATAAGAAAATCAGAAGCTCGAAAAATAATGATTTTGTTTTAGAGAAAATAATGCTATTTAGTATGAAAAAAATAGTATGTTAATGGATGTCGATGGTATTTGTAATAAGTACTCACCAGTGTCCAGGCAGATGCCCATAGTAGATCCTTCAAAGGATACCAAGATCCTGCCACGGCCATTTAATCACATGCTTCCAACTAATTAATTCACGTTTCCCTGACACGTTCCTCTCAGAACCAAATATATAACACAATCAACTTCCTTCTCACATTAGAAACTCCTTTTTTCACAACGTTCTTGATTTATCAACTATTGATCAAGTTTCTCGCACTTTTTTTTTAACGACGTCAAGTCAAATTCAACTGTATCTTCACACAGATTTGTGAAAGTAGAAATCGAATAAGTGGCCGATTAAGTGAAATTTGTTATCACAGTCCAATAAATCGGTACACAAAAGTCGGTGGTGTCTCGATTCGCAGCGTTTCTCTCGGTACTTGATTAAATCCTCGCAATTTCTTTAGGAGAATCTTCAGAACGACGGTCAGTAACAACACCATCCACATCAATGATGTCGATGATATTTCGTTCAACAGTTATAAGACACAATGTACTTTGATCGTTTCATACGTTTATCCAAGGACGTTCATCTTTAACATTAACCACTTTCAGTAACAAATCCATCGTGGAATCTGTAATAGAAGCAATCACCAATGTTGTTCATCCACTTTAAGGATTTTGTCTGCTTGTAATTACAAAGAGATTGTAAACCATTGGAGATCTTTTATTTTAGCTTTTGTGTATTTTTTAATTGAATCATAGATGGATCGTTATACAATTGTATAGAAATTTTTCATAGTTGCAAATAAAGCTTGACTTAAATAGAAATTTATTATGTATTTAGAAAGCATTGATTAAATATTTTTTTTTTTTGCGTGATTGTAGAAAGTTAAATTGACTTTGGCAATATTGTTTAACTTCTGCTTTTTGTCTTCTAACTAGCTTATTTCTTGAAATTCCACCGATTCGTAATTCTGCCTTGAAATTAGTATTTCTGTTTGAAGCTGTATTTTATTTCAACGTAATTCTTTCGTCGATATTTTCACTTATAGTCACTGGATTATTTCAATGTCGAGTCGATTAGTATCTTGATAATGCGTACAATGTTTGTATATATATATATATCCTAATTCTTAGTACAATTCGAGTAGATTACCGAATTTTTCAAAATGAAAATAACAGAAAGCAAGTAGTCGAAATTCTCTAAAAATTTCTATCCAGATTGCATTTTGTTATCGATTTTCTCTAGAAATAAGCATTCGCATAAGGATCTGCAATCTACTAATAGGACACAGTATCACACACGTATACACACATCCATAAATAAAACGAAATTTATAATATGTAGGTGTTTGGTCATTAAATGTTTAATTTCCAAAACATCATAAAGAATTGAATCAAAGTTAGAATGTTATATATAATAAATAAAAAGATAGAAACCAAATGAGATTTTCTTCATTCTTCAATATCTATTGTTTGTTATTCGTACGATAGCTAATTATATAATAAAACTTAGTATCGTTGCTCTGTTATAAACTTTTTAGCTTTTGAAATTATATTTATTTTGTTACTTCATCATTATCTCCCTAACTAAAATTATTGAACAACCAGATGAAAACAAAAAAATTATCAAGCGGTGGATAGAACCAAGAAGGATCATTTTCGGAGTTTTTCGATTGAAACATAACATCCGCGACCGTGTTCCATCGAAGAAAGACCGATCGAATAATCTGCTAGGAAAGTGAGGCCACGCGACGAAAAGATCGCGACACGATCCTACTTCTCACCCGAACAACTACAAAATCTTTCTACGAATCTCTTAGATCCTTTCGTTTTCATCGTATATTTATTCAAATTTATTCAATTACCAGAATATTCACGCACCAATGACAACTGCACGCAAACTTACATAATAAATAGTGCCACCACGGGGAAAATTGTTTCTTCTTAGATTTCTATTAAAACTTGTCCGTTTTCACGATCGTCCAGAACTTGCCCGAGGACCTCTGTGATTTCGACTGTCGATCGTTGTACAGAGAGAAGGAAAATGCGGTCCCAGCGACGAAAAAACACGGCCGACACGCGAGGCTTCCGGAACGGAACTTTCACGGGCAGAGGTTTCTCAGTCGCGGCGTGATAACGCTGTAATGGATTGTTAGAAACGACTAGAGGTCGTAGCAAGAGTCAATCGTCGCTATAGATACGCCCATGCGCACCTAATCCTTTTTCCACGACTCTCTTTAGTAGTACATACATGTGTTTTGCATACATTTGAGTTAATGGCCACCCCTTCTCTGTTGGCCACAACGTATAGTAGTGTGCGTTGCGTGAGCTGCAGGTTCAATGTCAAGTTCCTGTCGAGCAGATGGTTCTCGAATGAGTAGATTAATCAGTAGAGTAGTAGAAAATTGACTAACTCCTATCGTAGCCGTTATAGGTTTTTTAATCTCTCTATAGAGTCAACGTTACACTGTTACAGTTGAACACGACTGTTTCTCTTAGCGAACCGATCAAAATTTTATTCTCTATGGCACGGGTGATAAGATTTTGAAGGATTTTTAAGGTACATTAGGACTTCTTTTTTTAAATCGATGATCTATGAGCCTGGATCTCTATGTTGTCTGACCAATACGGCGCATTTCTACTGCATTGCTACTACTTCCTTCTTAAACGTTCTAATTCTTCAATGTTAGATGGAAAGATTAATTTTGGATAGCCAATTCGTTTCAAATATTTGTATGAAAATCTAATTTATAAATCAACTAATGATTATACTTTACATTTTATAAATTATGATACGACCGTACGATTTTATGACAAGCGTGCTAGGAAAGGAAATTTTTTTAGTATTTGAAAAGCAGTTTTATAGTTTTTGAATAAATAATGTTAGAATTTATCTCTTTGATACTTTAGCAATCGATTGACTTTCTAGAATAAATATCCGACGTGCGCAATATTAACATAGTGTATTGCGCTCGATTAGTATCAGTAGTCACCGTGTGAAAACATATTTCTTTACAAATATATTATTTGTTATCTAACGCCTTCGCGTTCGATTGTTACAAGGTGATTCATCTAATTTGTATTATTTGTTATATGAAAAATCGTTCCAAACAAAAATCGTATAACATTAATTTTTTATTAATTATTTTCTTATTGAAGTAATATCTTAGAAAAGAAGGTAAAAAAACACAAGAGAAGGTAAAAAAATTCTTCAGGTTATCGTGCCTATAGATTATCATTCAGAATATTTAGGTAGTATCTTTTAGGAATTGGGAAAAATACAGAAAGCGTGCTTACAAAGCGCGAGTACAATGTTAATTAAGAAAAATTGAGAGACAGTTTAGAGTAATTTTTTAATTGATCGATGCAAGTTTCGTCAAAAAAATTTTAATTTCTTTTTTTGCAATAGTAACAGCAAACCAATAATTCTCTTCTTAGCGTGTAAAATTAACCAACAAGTCTCTTCACGAGTCTTTTCGTGAATGTCTCTAGTAAAAGTAGTTGTCAGGAAATTGTAACTTAGTTCGTAGAAGAAAAGTGACCAGCAGTTACCCCCGCGTTATTCTGCATTATTTGTTAGTCAAATGAGCTTGAAGCTATAATAACGACTCTCCTCCTCTTCTTGGACGAAAATAATGAAAGTACTCGAGTTGGAAAACGTCAGTAACGTTGACATCGATTAAATTATTTAGATATCCACCTATACAGCTGCTCTGCTCTCATACATCCATGTATAATTCTTGCAAGGTAAGCCGTTTAGATAACCACGCCCGTTTTCCAATAACATGCACCATCTCCGTAACAACGAATCACTCCCCCGAAAAACGATTTAATATTTAACCTTTATTTCCGCTTTCTTCCACTTCTTCCATTCCTCTGCTCCGAAACGGTACAAATTTTGTTTTAAATATTACTGCTTACTTAGATTATTTGTTGAAAAATCAGTAATTTTTAAAATATTTCTTGAGAATTTCTATTTATTGAAAATGCCAATTTATTGATATAATAGTTAGTAATTAATCCACGATCTTCTTAATTAATACTATATCTAAAAGTTTGGCTTGAAATATTTTTTTTCATATAACAAATGAACTTTGAGTAATTTAAAGAAAGGCAGAGGTAAGTGATTTACCCTGAATAACGCGAAATGACCAGTATGATCTGTTTTTGTACATACAATTAACAGACTATATATCATTGATGAAAAAAGTATACCTTGATGTATGAAACGTCATTTTGGAAGAAATTTCGATTAACCTCTGAGGTGTTCAGTAATATTTGATAGAAATATTCCGTTTGAAATGAAACAATAAATTCGTTTTACTTTAATATGCAACATGATTATTGACATTTCATTGAGACAAGCAGTACTGACAAGCAATAAGCAACCTTTGTTATTTAACGTAAGTCGAGGACACATGTGACGTTCTCTGATGAATTACTAGAACATTAATGATGAATTAAAAAATAAAATTAAAAGAATGAAAGTGAAAAGATAGTTCTAATTGCAAGCATATTGTGTGAAAGTGGTCAGAACAACTAGAAAAAAAAACATAATTGAATAATGAATATTTTACAACTGTAAGAAAATAATAATTCAGTTTCTAATTGAAATCTTTTATGATTTGTGTTTTTAATTTACATATTTTTGTACAATTTTTTTTTTTTTTTTAAATCATATGAAATTTAACAAATATTTACGTAGCAATCTATTAATTCATCAGATATTACATTTATTTAAATTTAAGCATTTCTCTTGACCTTAATATTCGACCAAGTGAAGGTCAATAGTAGTATGCAAATTTTACGAAATATATTTATACATATATTTCCTTGCATTTAATGTCACATAAATATTCATATTGTCCTCCTGAAATTGACATATTAGATTGACAATAGCTTGATATTTAGTTCCATCATGAAGGTACATTAAATATTATATATGAAATTATTAACGTAATTCGTGTAAAATATTTCATATTCGAGAAATGGTATTAAAAATATTGTTAATGTATTATATAAAATGATAGATATGTTTATATCTATAATAATATAAATAAGAAATATAATAATTTAAATTTGTTAAACATATTGTCAATACCACGTGATTATTGTCTTCGCATTCATGTTTATAGAGCTTTTTTAACAGTTTCTAACATGCTGTCATTATAAATATTTCAAAAGATATATCCTATATAAGTACTATGCTTGTTACTACTATGCTTGTTCATAAATTGTTCGTATGATTAATACAAGTTCCTTTGAAACTTAAAGGTCGATCATATATAGTTATAGTTTCTTGACGATAGTTTTTCTGTGAACCAATTAATCTTTTGTAAATTGCTAAAAATTTCCATGAATTTTGTGATCTATTTCTATTTTTACTAATATATATCCTTAAGATATAATTAAGATAATATATATCCTTAAAATTTTTTTGTTAAAATATAATTGAATTTGCTTGATATCACAGTTGTTAAGAATACTTGTATTAAAGTTTTGGATTCTTTCATTGGTATAATTCTTTCATGGTCAGTATCAAATAAAAATTCATAACTAGTCTTAGCATTAAAAGTTTCACTTACTTCCACAAGGATCGAATGCATACATACATCAAACGAATAATTGACATGATTAGATATTAAAAATTCTTTATTATTTACAAATTTCACATTATTCAAATATTGTTGTAAGTAAATTACAAAAACAATTATAATTGACGCTATTTTCTTTTTCATTTTGTTCTTGATAAATGTATAAATTTACTGTTTATAATTTCCATATTATTATTACAATTGACATGACAAGAATAAATATTTCTTCAGATGCTATACAAAAATCTCTTGTCATGTTTAATATTTTGTTGTAAAAAATACTTGTATCAAAATCTTTGGTTCGTGCCTTGTTTCATTTAGAAAATATACACACGTATACCTAAGTATAAAAAATTCGTTCGCAATTCTTTCGATGTACAATATACAACGTATGAAAGATACATGTACGTTCTTACATAAATATCACTCATTTTAGCGCATGTACAAAAATAAATGATTAAAAATGGCATATAGCATTGCATTAAATTAACTAAATAATCTCAGTATAAAGTACAGAAGAAATACTAAAATATAAATCAGTATTTTTCACTCGAAAACTCGAAATGTAAGTAGATATGTTAGTATCACATAAAAGTAAAGTATTGTTTAAGTACGTAAATATCTTTGATAATACCTTGAAATTTTGTACTTGTTAAATACAAATATTAATTATTAACATTTAAAATTTCAAGTAAATATTATCATTTCATTGTTAAATTTCGAAATACAACTAATTACTGATTTAATTAACGAAGTTATCGGTGAAACTATTTTATCTTCCAGCTCAGGTACTTCATTATTGCTTATTAATATCAATTTATAATATCAAAGCATTCATAATATCTAATCGCTCACAAGATCTGAGCTTTAAATCGTTTAATAGCATGGTATCGCGTAAACTTATATTGTTCGATCACAGATATGACCAGAATGTATTCCACACGTGAATATGACAACCTATGATAGCAATTTCAGAAATCAAATTTTTCAATGAAAGCTACTTAATGTTTTTGTATCGCTGACTTAATTTAACTCTTCAAATTGTAAATTCATTTTCCAAAGGATTTGAGAATTCGACAGTACAGGTTTCGGATTTATGCTTTACTATTAACTTAACATCTTGATTTCTTTTGCGCCACTGTTGCCAAGACTTGAGATGGAATCTGAAAGCAAAAATTTATAACACTATAATATTTTCTACTAAAAGTGGAAAAATTTAGAGAGTAGAGAAAGGAAGGTGAATCGATTTATTGACTAAGATAAATACAGATACTTCTGAATCATTGATCCTTATTTTTAATGATTATTGACGTTGAGTTACACAAGGTATAATCAGAGCTTATTTATTATCTTTATCATACTTAATCTTTCCTCTAGGGAACCTTGATAAATAGTACTTGATATACTATAACATATGAAAGATAAAGTATCGAGATGTAAAACAAGACGTAATTGTAAAATATAAAGCGCAGTGTGCAGAATAATCCAATGATAAGAAATCACGATCAATTTTAGTTAATATTAGAGCATCAATATTAATTTCAGTTAATTTAATCAAATATATTTTAATCAATATATATTTTTCGAAATAAAATAATATTTCACTCATGATATGAATGAATAAATAAAAATAAGTTAAAAATAGTTTAAAAAAGTAATAAATTCGCGAAATTTTGTAAAGAAATCAATAATATAATCACTTTTATGACAATCAAAATTTTTGGTTAAAATATGTTAAGATTATTTGGAAGTTATTATTGCTAGGATCGTTTGGGCGAATTTTTCTCGCTGAATGCTATCTTTTTTTAAATCATATATTTTTCAAACATTTTGTAATAACGAAGTCAGAAATACATAAGTAGTTCCTAATTTTTCTCAAGTAAAGATCATAAGTCATACCTGACAGTGATGAGAAACCATAAGCAATAAGTAGTCATCAACATACAACAAAGAACGGTCAAGCCTATTCCTTCCCAGAAACCAAGTTTTGTATAAGTAGATGCACCAATTGCGCATAAGTACGTCGCCACAATGCAAAGTGGTGTTAACATTACCAGACATATTATATCGCCAATTATACCTTGTGGTCCGTATTTGTTTCTAGTTCTCCACCATTGTCTGAAAGACTACAACTTGTATTTAATAACAAATAAGATCGAACGAATTGTTATCAAAACAACGGTTCATATTTTTCTTTTATTAATTTCTTATCGAATCAACGATAAAATGAAAATCTCTTCAACATGAGAAACATTAGATATGTAAAAATTCACCTTTAACAACGGTTTGTTTTTCTTCTGTATTGCAAACAACTGTTTGCAAATCTCGCAACGATCAGTGTTCGATATAGACAACCATTTTTCCAAACAACGAGCATGCATCAGGCCCAATGTGCCACAACATTTGCAAGGATCTATTAACTCTTCCAAATTTTCATCTATGAAACAATTTTGTCTCGTTATTTCAATCGACTTATTGTAATATTTCATCTTATGCTTTTTAATGAGCAAAAGCTGTTGTTATTCAACAAGACTTTTAAGTCTCACGTTATAAGTCTCATATGTCGATAAACTGAAGGCTAGTCTTTAATTGGAATATTTAACCACATCCGTCCCAGACATTAGATATAATATACTCTCACTATCATTTAGTCTGATTTTTATAAAACTGTTTTATAAAACGAATATTTAGAAGATTAATTTTAATAATACCATTTCGAGATCTCTTCTTATTACTTGTGTAATATAAAAAGTTCAAATTCTTTTAAATTGTTTCAAAAGTTCGATTTATAAAATAGATTTATAATATCAAAGTAAATTCGTCAATTTTATGATGGTACTTTTGATCTTGTTATTTCTAATAAATAATAATAATGAAGAAATATTGGATTTCATTTACGATTGATCATCATAACTAACAAATTCATCTATTTGTAGTAACCAACGATTAGTAATCAATCGTCATTAACTAATAATTAATGCTCACACATGTTATAATGTAGCTCTTTTTATATTACAAATACAAATATATTTTTATATATAAATATTTAACGATATATTTTATATGTATGCATATATATGTGTATATATATTTTTCTATTGTATATTTGCGTGTATTATGATTTACGTGTTATAATTTAGTGGTGATACGTGTATGCTTATCGTTTCATCAGAAAATGTAGATCGCAGATTATGACTCAGAGTACGTTTCGAGACGTCACTGAATTCTTTGCACTATCATCGAATCTATAACTAAGATTCTAGGTATTCGAAAAATTGATAAGGATGTGAAATATGTATCCATTAAAATTTACAAATTGTTATTAATAGAATTTATAAAACAATTTCAAAATTAAAAAGATAAACATTATTACTATCTAAAAAAGAAAAGTTTACATAAAGTAAGAAATAAACCATGATACCATTGTGAATTTTTTAAAATTTACCCTATTACTTCTTGTCTGTTTGTATAATAATAATAGAACAGTTTTAATGTTAATTAATTTTAAAATTATATTAATTATTACTATTATTTGTTTATAATTATATTCATATTCGTTATTCATCGCTAAAATTCTTTTCATACAAGATGAAGAAGAAAAAAAAGTATACTAAAAATAACGATAAAATCAGTGAAATGATGTGAGTGTATACCTTACCGCTTTCAAACTCTCCCATTAATCATAACACTGAATCACTACTATATATGTACATATACATATGTATATATATAGTATATATACATATATATACACACACACACACAAATTTTAAACATATTCTACAAATATACTATATTTTTTCCATTTTTTTCATTCCAATATTTTATAATATTTTATATGTATTAAATACTATATACAATGAACTTCGCATCCATTTGATATATTTCGACACGTTCATTATATTTATTATCAATACATATGTATCATTCGTCCTTCAGTGAAAGTATCAACTATCAATTAAACATCATTTCAAATTTCAAGCTTCCATATTTTACTAAAATTATTAGTTCACTTGCCAAAAATATCTTGCGTAATTTTGGAACTAACTAAGTTTTGAAAACACTTCGTACGTAGTCCACTTTCGAAATTCCTATTTAAATCTTAAAGACACTTCCTGCTTAAATCACACAAACTTGGCACCACGATATTATCAACGAAATCTTTTCTTTAAGTTACAAATTTATTACTTAACATTCAAATATTCTAAAACATACACTATGCCTATAAAAGCTATACCATATCTATAAAAAAAATTCATTATTCAAATTGTAAACAATTTTCAAAGACACGAAAACACAACACTTTCTTCTTAGCGCTTCTAGATAGTCGAACTATTTGATCATAGACCGATCGTGAAGATAAACATCGTGTAAGATCGATTTATGATTGATATATACAAAAGTGAATGAAAGAGAAATGGAAAGAAAAGAAGAGAAACAAATATTGTCAATATTGTACCTTCGTGACAAATTCGACAAGAAACAGAAGTGGCACTTCGTTTATCGGGCGTCATGTTTCGTCGGTGCAAAGGCGAAGCGATTTTTGGCGTGTCGATGGTCGTTGTGTCGCCGAACACCGCTGTCGTTGCACTACTCTCATGAAATTCCATGGAACGTTATCGAGCTATTATCGAGGAATTATCACCGCCTATGCATTCGTTGCCGGTTGTCGTCGTAAAGTCAGCTAGATGAAATCAACCTGCCGCTTTGTCACAGGAATCGGTCATTCTTCGATCATCAATCAAATAATCGGTGTCTTTATCCTTGATGCGGCCACGTAATCACCAAAATGTTTTGATTCTCAGGAGAATTAACTGAATTGATCGTGAGAAGTATCGATTTGTGGAAGTTACATGAAACATTTATGTTGTTTTTTTTTTTTTTCAGTAAACTAAAGAAAAAATATATAATTGTAATCGTTTGAATATATCATTGATTGTATCATTCATCTATTATAACGGCTTTTTCGTGTAATGTTTGTTACAGAATAATAATAATAGTAAATATACAATGTGCGCAATATTTTGAAGTTGTTTGGGGAAGATGAATAAAAGGATGTAAACGGGCAATTTATATTTATAATTTTTAATTACATATACTTACTTGTAAATTTTAATGATCATTAATTACAATGTTGTACAGTAATTGATGTATTTTACATAATTAACTTTTTCATATATTCATTTTTATTTTTATAATATAATTATTATTAATTTTTAACAAATCTTGAAATAAATTTACGTAAAGTAATAATATTTTATTTTAAGTTTAGAAGTTCAGTTTAGCTTTCATAAATAGCATGTCCAAAATATTTAACATTGATTAAATATTAACGTAAAATAAAAATATATGTTCAAGTTCTATAATACCGACCGGGAAGAAAGCCGTTTCTTACGCCCTCTGCGATTCACTATACAAATATATATAACGCGATTGATATAATCGATATTTTTCACGATCGATCTACAACACTGAAATGTAACGTATTTACAGGCGAGAAGTACAGGAAGGAAAATTTATCTACAAATCGTCGAGTAAAGATTAAAATTAAGAACGTTTGAACTGTGTTTTTGTATTGTCAAATATATTATTTAGAAATTTAAAACAGTGAGGATTGTTTAAAAATTATGTATATTTAATACAATCATCGATGTTGATTAAAAATCAACACGTCTAATATGTGTATAAACTTCTGTAAGTATTCAAATATCTTCGACAGAAAATATTTGCATATATGTATTCACACATTTTTTTGTAATACTTTCGTAATACTTTCATCATTATTCATTTCACGTTAAGTATGTTTATGTTCAATAATTTATCGGTTATTATTATAGTTTTTAATACCTAAAAGAGTGGCAGGACTTCGCGCCCTGTGGATGTAACGGACACAAGGAATTTCTATTGGAAATAAAAATTTCTCTGTTTTACGGGGTAAGAAACACTAGCCCGTAAACACTAATTAGACCCTTAGCTTTCTTTTCATACCCCATTTGACCCGTAAAATGCAGAAATAAGTATTTTTATAATTAATTAGTACCACCGGGTTACCGCTAGATGGCGCCACCATGTCCATTTTGTGACAGTTCGCACTAATTACGAGAAAAACCTAATTAAGAGGAATAATTTGCGAACTTTTTTATATACCTCCTTAAAATTAAGCTCCCCGCTTTCTTTGTATGTGTGTTTTGTCCTAGACAAACGTGTGTATATAAAGTTGAATTTTTTTTCCAATAGATCGAAGAATGTTTTGCACACTATTCCTTTCCTTGTGTACCGTCATTAGAAAAGGAGGGCACTAGCGTGCGATAAGGACATATGCGCGCGGTAGACAAGGAAAGCGATAGTGTGCGACAAGGACGACAATATAAATTAGTTCCACCGTTTCACCGCTAGTATTTTAATGCCTCTAGTGGATAGCATATCTAGTCTTTACTTAGTATATCAGTTCCAAAGACACGAATATTACAAATCGTAAGTGGATGCTGCTTATTGTTAGCTACGGATTAAGTGGAATCTTTATTTTAAGCGTGCAGCGTGTGGAACACTTCTAGGATGGGTGCCGTTTCTTGGCTCAAACTAGAGGTTTCTAATGAACCGAGCGTCTGAGATTAGGGGTCGCCGGCATCAGCTCTATTGATGAATCTGGCGGTGACTCTAAGACGAAATACACTTCACCTTCTATATTCCTTATAACATTATACATAAAATCATCCGCTACAGAAATTTCATCTTTGGTACCATCTACTGACGAAAATTACAAATTGTATATTTTCAGTTATATTTGTCTATGTACAAAAATGAAATGTCCCATGCAAGAGCAAAGGAAGCAGTTCTTTCTCTCATTGACCGACTCACTAGGTTTTGTTTGTTCTGCGTAACGCTCTCAACCAATAGGTATTCTTAAATTTAAGAATCGATTGGAAATAACCAATCAGACCCACATTCTTTTTGGGGAATTTTTCATCTCTTGAGATTATGAGTTGAATTCGGTAAGAATATATTTAATTTTATACAAAATATAAAAATAATATATCAAATTTTGCAATTTGTTTTGCTTTGGGGATTACGAGAGAAATGATTGTAATTATAGAAGATGAGAAACTTATTTTTTTTGTAGAAAGAATCATTTATGGTGATTCACTTGATTGCTATTTTATGTCTATGTTTCATTGCATTTGTGGTATTAATCTGTGAATTCCTCCGTCAGCTACAACAATTGCGATCCTAGAAGAGTGAAGATGTGAAACTATATACTGAATTACGAACATTGCAGAAACGCAGCACCAGGTGGAGCAATTATCTCCATTATCGTAGAGAGAGATGTATGAATTAGAATGTGACAGTTGAGTTAGAATCGTAGTCACTTTGGAACTGAGATGTCAGGTTACGTCAAATGAAAGCAACATGAGTACATTAGATAATAATGATGAAAATATTGACTTAGAAGATATAAAACTCGAAGCTTTTAAGATTGATGATTACGAAAAAGAAATTGACAGTGACGATTTCTACAGTGATGTTCCAGAAGCTAATAATGATGAAAATGTAAGAATAATTTAATATTTTGCATTTATTTTTCTAGTTCTACTTTTGTATAACTATACAAAGTTCTAAATAAAAATTTATTATATCTTTCAAATAAATTTAAATCATGTAGACAGAAGATAATCAGTACAAGGTAGATGATTGTCAAGAAGACGAATATGTGGGACCAGTACTTCCTGGAGGTCATAGATTTGATAGAAAGTTTATTTGTGTTAAATATCCTGGAAATGTTATTAATCCAGACAAAGCTATAGAAACTTTAGGTGGCATTCAAAGTATTTCAACGGTATTGTGTTATTAGAAAGATTATAAACTAATAATTGTTATAACTGATAGTTATTATTGTAATTAATTATACACATGTGTGCTAACAGGCAGTAAATACACCAAATCGACGATTGGAGTTAAGATTCAGACCAGATGATATTTATTGCAAACCAACTTGTGGAGATAGACATAATACTAATGGCCTCTTGCTTAGAATTAGAATTAAAAAATCTAGAGTAGAAAAAGCAAGAGAAGCTGAAGCAAAACAAGAAAGGAAACCACCAGCAAGTACTGTGAAAGTAAATGATTCTTCAGTTGATAACAATGAAAATATTAAAAATAATGTGAATAAAATAGATGTATCAGGGATTGAAGATAATAAAGATCAACAAGGACAACTTATAACTGAATTAATTGATCACATACAAAGTTGTAGCTTTACTACTTTAGATAATCCTGTTCCTGGTCCTTCTCATAAGGATTTATATTCTGAGAATGTTAAAGATTTACAGGATCAGTTAGTAGATACAAAAGCAAATTTGTCAAAGAGTAAAAATGATATACCACCAACATTTGATCGTAATAAGTATGAAGATCTTTCTGAAGATAAGGATTACGAATTACCAAAATTACAAATTTTAGGCAGAGTTGATACAGAATTTAAATTTACAAGTATGTATCTATTATTTAAAATGGAGAAAATTAGATTTATTTATCTTTTTCATACAACGAAAATAAGTTAAATATGTGATTTAAATATAAAAAACCTAAAAAGTTCAAATGTAATATTTTTCAGATCTTTGTGATTTTCAATATTTACCTATGACTCAAAGTAAGGATGATCCAAAAAAATTAGAGTGTATATATCATAAAATTTATCCCAATAATATACCACATTATTCTTGGTTAAGGAATGACGTGCCTTATTTTCTGCCACCAGCTGCGTTCAGCAGAATGGATACAGTACAGCAATATGTACCAAAAACTGAAGTTAATTCATATCCAGAAAATATAATAGGAAAGAGTAGAAAGAGAAAGACAGGATTTTCGAATTTTATTTACTTTTCAACATCAGAAGTTCCTTCTAAACCACCGACAGGCATAGAAACTGCTATGAAAGTTAAGTTTATTCAGAATATACACTTTGAACAAATTCGTCAAGTTTTTGAGGAGCGACCAATTTGGTCAAAGAACGCGATAATGTATAAAACGAAATTTTCTCATGAACGATTGAAAATTTTACTACCTGCTGTCGCATATTATTTTGTGACTGGCCCATGGAAGATTATGTGGGTAAAATTGGGATATGATCCAAGAAAAGATATTTCTGCAAGAAAATACCAAACTTTAGATTATAGATTAAAAGCTATGCGTAGGTTTTTAAATATTGCTTTTAATATAATATTATTTATATCCAAAATTTGCTTACGCATTTTGCTCATTTTATTTAGATGGTTTGGGATCTACTGTAAAGTGTAAAAGAAATTACTCAGATTATACATTACCATATAAATCCACACCAGCTGCAAAACAGAAAACAATTGTACAAAGTGCTGCTTCAAATCAAGAACAAAGCTCTAAAAAGGAGCAAGATTTAAATGAGAATGTATATATCTATCGAGAAGGAACGGTACCTCCTTCTAGACAAATGTTTTATCAGGTCCATTATAATTTTTTTATTATTACAATTATAAAAATTTTTATGCTTCTATATTTCTATATTTCACATTTATGAATTTTTTTTTTAGTATTGTGATGTTCTTGTAGATGAAATACAAGAAATGTTAGCAAAGTTACCAGATCTACCTGGTTCTAAGTGCCATGAAAAAAGAGGCTGGTTACCAAGTGGTTTTGATGTTCAGTGTAGAGAAATAATTAACAAACAAGTTCGAGCTGTTTTGAGAAAGCAAATGAATATACCTGAAGATCGTATGTATTAATATTTTTCTGCGTATTAATTGAATTTTTACTATAATATTTTATTTGTAGATCCTACATCTTTACCTCGAAAACGCAAATCAAGAATTAAATTAAAGCTTAATAAACTTAAAGGTAAAAAGAGAAAGAGAAAAAGTTCTCTTTCTAGTGCAGAGGAAAGTGAAGGAAAATACGATCAATTTGAATCTGGTACTGTTATAACAGAAAATGAGTGAACTGTGTTTCTAGGTAATAACTTTTATATTTAGTATGGTCCAATAAGAATTAATATTTGAATATCTCTGTTGTTTTTGGAAATATAAAAAAGCTGTAGGTTTTTGCATATGAAATGGCGGATTTCACAAGTATGTAAAATCATTCAGAGTTTCATGATTAAAAATGTGCTTTATCAAATGTCGACTTAAAGTTTGAAGCTTGCCAAAATCAACATGATCTATGTTTTGTTTGTTTTATATGTTATTATAAAATTATTTATCCAATCCATGAACATTTTTATGAAACTTGAAACTTCAATCTAAGAGTTGTTCATAACATTAATGTAAATATCTCAAAAACTGACATTTAATATAAATAAATAAAGACTTTATAAATACCTACAAATAAAGTTTATTCATAAATGTACAGAGTTTGTTTGCCAAATGTAAATCTATTAATAAATATGTTTACATTAATCATTAACTGATGCTGTAATTACAAATTAAACAGAATGTAAAAGATTATTGAATTCTTTTGAAAAATGAGTGCGGAAAAATGCAGCGACGAGACACATTTTGATGATATTGATAAACATTTGTAGTATATATGTATATAACATGTACATATATTTACTATAACAATGTAATAATTTTTATTATATACGAAAACGTTATGTTTATGATTCAAATTATAAATGATAAATATGCTATGTACATGCTTTTAATGAATTCAATATAGAATATTTTTTTTATAATCCAAACGAAAGAAAATGTTTTAAAGCTAATAGATAACTAATTAATATATATAATATAAAAGATGTTCAATGATCATTTTTCTTTTTTTCTTTTTTTAATTCGTGTCTTATCAATGCTGCAAAAGAAACGGATAAAGAGGTGCTGATGACGAGGATTATTCATTTATGAAGCCTTTAAAGGCGGAGATTGGGATTGGTATTGGCTATATAGCGCAAAAGTTCTTCAGAGTCCTCACAGACAAATGGTTTCTGATGATAGCAAGCTACATCGTGCCAACTGATTCCATCCTTGTAAACGTTGTTTAGAACAGACATGCAAGATTCGCTGGTGCCATTTATGTCGAATTCAGCGTTATCCGGTTGCCTAACTTTCTTATGACCAGTTTGGGACCATGGGTTGAAAGACCAACCTTCGGGCACTTGATTTGTTGGTGCCATCTTGTTTCTGTTGGCTGACCAGAACCATCCATAGAGGGCTTTGGGTTCAAGGTCGCGGCGATTCTCGCAACCTTTGAAATCGCAGAGACGTCCAGATGTCCAGATGTAAGGAACGTCGTCTGTGAGAAGATAATAATTCATTTTTATTAATATATAACATTATTATATAGGCTTTTTTAATTCAGTCTTTAAGTTCAATCTCTGATTGATTAAGATCGGTAATCTTCTTTTCTCGAAAGAGACCAATATCTTTTTACTTTTAATTCAAAATGAAATATTAAAAATTTTATCATACTTTGAAATTTTGTAAGTCATACGTTTAGAATTTTTGCAAAAACGTACTTTTCCTGCGAAAAAGTAGATATGTACATTTTAATATTGGTAGAAATGTTAATACAGATGATTTTCAGATTATATTATTTCGTGGCAAGATAGATGTGAGGTTGAAATGATTGATGCGTTCCATGATGCAACAATGTTATGTATATACTATATAAAAAGATGAGATTCCTCAGCCTCAACCCACTTAAAGATCCTTCGTTTTGCCTTGAGGATTCTGTTGTTAACTCGTTAACTTGGAGATTCTAACTTCTCGAGAACGAATGGAAATTGTATCTTCACTTGCGAAAACAATTAGTTATATGCAAATGAATCATCGTCAATCGCTGGCGAATTTGGACGTACATGTATGCATTAGATGAATTTTTTTATTGAAATATTCCATCCATGATAGGATAATTAATTGTAGTTAACAGATAATTAATTTTTCTAGATTTTTCTTTCTCATTTCTTACAATATTCAATTCATTCACTCAAAAATAAGAGAACTATTATTTAATATTATTTTACTAGATCAATTATACTAAGATAGATAAATATTTTATACTTATTTTTCTAAAATAGTTTTAGAATAAAAAGAAAGAATAATTTAAACTGGTATAATTATAAAGTTAATAAATCTCTTTCAAAATTATATTTGTTATATATTATTATATATTTGTTTAATATAAAGAATTCTGTGATTCTAATAATCAGTAGATTTTGTAAATTCTACACACAAAATAATGAAAAATATATAAAATACTGAAAATAAAGTTATTATAATATGTAGTAGATAAAATAAATCATTATTTAGATTTCGTCTGTAATTACATCCATAAAAAATATGAATTTGCATAAATATTCTCAAACTACTACTAATTAATTCTCCTTTTAATGGTTCTCTTCTTAATTCCACTTTTTAATGATTTGTTGAATAATCGATGGACTTTTCTCGTCCTCGTTATATATGTTCAATATTGAACATATAATATTTTCACGATATTGTTTTCGTAATAAGCAACCGTGAAACTGATTAGTCTTTCACTTTCTTCAATCGTGAGGAAACACTATGGTCGAAGAGACGTGATGTTACAAGCCACTTAACGTGAAGTCAAAGAAGCATCGCCTCACGGCAATGGATCATTTGTTTCGAAATTTCTGTGCTAGCCAACTAGAGAATGAAAGCTATGCCAGGTAATAAATTGTACACGAACCTGACTACTTCTGTGTTCCTTGGTGCCGATTTTATCTTGGTAGTTGTAGGACTTTCTAAGTTTGACGTTAAAGAAATAGATTTATATCTTCCTACGCTTTTCTGCTTGCACGTAAAATTTAATAACTACTACGTTATATGAGATTACTAGGCATACCTTTCGTTTAATCTAACTATCGATTATTGCTTAAATTCATGCAATTACCGATAGTATTCGTTTCTTGAATCCTCTATGATATTTTAAATTGAAAGATTTCGAAATTTGATAGTGGATCTTGTATAATTTATTTCCAGTAATCAATTTTTGATTATTTGTATCATTTTATGACAAATTATGGGGATTTTAATGTAATTAAAGAAAAGAATTAGAAGTATTATTTTTTTTCAATAGTATCGGCATTCATAAGAATCGGACCTATTCGCAATATATCTATATGTATATTTGTTTCCATTTCTATTTCAGAGATGATACACAAGAAATGCCGTAATCTATTTGAACTATATATAGTTTCTTCTTTTCTACGTTCCTATAAATATGTGTGAGGGAATTAAAACATTACGAAATGAAAATCACATTAAGAAAAGTGACAATAAATAAAAAATCAAGAGAGAAGAGAAGAGTTAAATACGAAGATCAAAACGTTTTGTGATTACGCGTGAACTAGTCATCTTTGTGTCAAGCATTAATGAATCATTCTTATTCTCGTTGCCTCCAGATTATCCAATCGACTGAATAGGATTTTTCTTCATGAATAAACAAATACACGTTCATAGAAATTTTCTTTTTTATGAAATAATCTTCCTGGAATCTTTTGAAAAATCAACCTATATGCAACGAAATTGTAATTCATAATTTTAATAACATTTCAATTCTTCATTTCTTGAACAAATGATAATGATTTGATATTTTTTAATTTCAGACTTTAGTTTATGTCTTTACTCCATAAAATATTTCAAGAATTTAACTTGTATCTCAAGAATTAAAGAAAAGCATCTCAAGAATCACTTACTTTGTTGAATAAGTCTGAAGATTAAGTTGTTTTCATCTTGAGTCTCCATCGACACGAGATCCATACAATATTCTCTGCAGATGTTCCTAGCATCTAACCAATCTACCCTCTGGTTCGCATGAGCTTGAACATGTCCGCTGTAGAAATAATTGTGTCCTCTATAGTTGAATTCTTTCGGTCCTGAAAATCAGAGAATTATTTTCTTCTTATTAAATATTTTTGTTCAATCTGAGTAAAATCTTTTTCGATGTTTGTTCAATCTAAGTACAATTTTTTTTTTTATTTAGCTTGTTACAGCTAACGATAACATGAATTGTCTTAATATATTTACAATCAGTTCAAACGAAAATTTAATTAATTTAATTAATTTAATTATGTTTATAAAACATTATCTGATATCTAATATATGATAGAAACAAAAAGAACAAGCATTGAATTGTTATAAATTGTTAGTATTATTATTTATTAGAGAAAAACGAAAATTCTTAAAATTTATTAAATTTTTCCAGATAATATAAAATGGTAACTTCGTACGATAAATTCTAGTATCTAATATTTTACAATAGTTAATATTTTATTTCAGTCTTTTTATCAAATGATCCGATGTCAAAGATATTCTTCATGGCATTTGACATTTCAAGTTTCAATTGTATAGTGAATTTTTTTCGACAAAAAATGAGAAAAAAAAAGAAATCGTTCAGGATGTTCAATTATCTCTATCGTGTATATAAATGAGATGGATCTGTAATCAGGGGAATGTGATTATCGTTCGGTTAAATGTCAACGGTCTACGCTTTTTTCTCATTGATTATGCAGGAATGCTTCGACCTCGACAATTTACAATGTGTATTTTATTATCTATCATGAATCTAATGTCCTGATTACGAAAGGGTTGCTCCTATTCAACAGTAATATTACGCGCGGACTTGTCCATTATATCTAAGTCCTTCGTTATCAAAATTTTTATTTTTTCATATTAGTTGCATGCATGATCTTAAGTGCAAGAGAGCTTAAGTAACTATCATTTTACTTGCATTCACGTACTTCAATTATCTCAAATATCACGCAAAATTCCGTAATTTACGTATGAAGTCTAAAATTTTGCTACATCTCGTCGGATTATTACTGAATACTTAAGGTGCTGGTTCGCTACTAAGACACTAACATCCTAAATTCCATCTATTGAAATTGATTATGCTAAAACCTGTTATTTCAGAAGTTGCAGACACGTTGCACTGTGTATGTATTTATTATCACGTATTTATTACGCGTTTCATTGCTCATAATACTGACAAGGAGCGGTATGATTGATGTGTGCGGACTTGACTTCACCCATGTAACATGTAATCGTATGTAATCTTTTCGTTGGAAAAGTAACCGTTGAATGAGAAGAACGAAAGGCAGAGATGAAAGAAAAATTATCTAAATTGTACGTTTCTTTTTGACATATCACGGAAAAGAAAATCTCATGGTGAATGTCAGGTTACAAGTGGTTTATTTCTTCTGAATGATACTCAAGCAGAAATTGGTGACTACATTGCGTTTTCTTTTCAGGAACGAACAATGATTCTAACATTTCTAACATTAATGTGTCGATTGTCTTAGTATCAATGTGATGCTATAAGTTTCTACAAGAAGATTTTGTAAGAAGATTTCTATGATTTCAATGACGTCAATCTAAGCAGTTTAATAAATCCAGGTATCCTTGAATATTTGGTATTTAATAACTCGTTGTTGGTAAGATCCTTGAAGATCAAGAGTAGAAACAGAATTTTATATCTGTGACGATTTATTTTGTGAATGTTTAATTTTTTTCTATATTTCGTATTTTCTATAAAATTATTACATTACCATTTCCTATATTTTTAAGATTTTTATTTAATTTTGGAATAGCTTTCTCTATATATTTTTTTCTGATATTAATATTTTTATTTCGACTGGATTATTTATCATTATTTACATTGAAGGGAGGAAATAGTTTTAATTATAGAGAAGGAAATAATTTTAATTGCAGGGAAAAAAATAGTTTCCATCCATTCTATATTATAAACGAAAAAAAAAGGAAAAAAAATTATTGCCAGGGTCAAAGTAGATTCCACCAGTAGTTAATATGTTAATTGGATGGCTTTGGAATCACCCGTTACTAATAACTACTTTAAATTCAAATATTTTCTAATCTCGTGGCTGTTTCAAAGATGTATCATGTACATTTACGTAATTAGATATTACGTAACTAGACATAGAATTTCATGTGACTTAATTGAATAATGGAAACTATTTTGAAGACGAAGTTCCTATTACATGATTCATTAATAAAACCTGAATTTCATCTGAATTAATTTATGTACTAATTTGAAATAAATTAGGGGAAATAATTATCAGAATTGATTGTAAAAGATTAACATACTTTAAATTAACATACTTATTATATATATTATATATATTATGTAAAAACTCGTAAAATGAAAGGTTGAACAAATGAGACATTAAACACCGTACCGTGAGATTAATTTCCTCATTTTTGCGTGATCATGCGCTTGTATCTGATAAACGTTTATGAGAAAAGAAGCAATCCCCTTCTTCATTTGTCTTTGATTTTCTTTCGCACTCGCAATTAACATTCGTTATATCACCGTTCATTAAACATTTATACGCCTTTAGAAGCACTCGCATGTTTCATCATTGCATTGTGTCAAGGAACTTCTGACAATAATTGTTCGTGCAATTCTCTTGTTTTCAAGTCTACTAACGGTTCTTCTTCTTTTATCATTTCTCTAGCACTAGTTACAAAGAAAAGGACTATAAAAAGACTTTTTTAATTGCACATATTATCTAAAATATTATAACTTGTAAATATAGTAAATAAAGATTTTGTAGTGAAATATCTTTTTCGTTAATATGTATTAAATTTTTGTTTAACATATTTGTTTCAAAATAGATTCCAAATATAAAAAAGAAATCATAACTTTTAGTTAATTTTTATTTTTAATATTATAAATTTAGTCTTAAAATATTCTCTTCAAAGCTCTATTTTTCATCTTTATTATTCACATACGCAACTATTCGTTTAATAATGGAAAACAAATTGATGGGTTGTCATTCATATGCAATAATATAAGTAGTTAAATTAGGACGGAGAAAGCGAAGTTTATTAATTGACATCTATCACGTTTTACGCTTACTTCCTGCACAACTTATCGATTAAATTTACGTGTGAAATCTTTTGTCTAACATTTAGGATTTACATTATTTTTAACATATTTCTTTCTTTTATCCATACATAAATTCATATCTATTTAATTTTGTTATTTTTAATTAGAAAAAAAATATTTCCAAGAATTCCTTTAAATATATTTTGATAATATATTATGATAATTTTTGTAAAAGAAACAACAACAAATAATGTTTGTATTATAGTTTGATATGATCAAACATAATTCAACATAAATATTTTAAATTAATATTTGAAAGACTAATAACATTTATTGTGACAATCAATATGTAATCGAGTATGTTGTTTATCTTCTTGAAATTCTTCGTAGGATAGAAAGACGACGAAAGAATGGTGCGAATGACAGCAAGAGGCTTTCCACAAGATTTTTAAACTGATCTTAAGACACGAAGAACTTCAATGGAATGGAAAGCTCTCACTTTCACGTGTCACGATTTGCATGTGTTTCACGGCAGCGTCACCCAAACGTTTCCAGAAACGTATAATTTATGCGAAATGGTTAATATTTGCAGACTGTATTTCTATATAACGTATGCGAAGTATGTTTGCCATTTCTTGAATAGAAAAGAAGGAAATATATAAATAATATCTTTGACTCGCGTCGTTTTAAAGAATTAGAAAACGAAGGATTTTGAAGAATATTTTATATTTTTCCAGAACACCAGAAATTATATTGGAGTGTACGATTATAAAGGAGGACTCAATTTTCTTGAAGAAAATCACAAGTGTGCGAATAATGAGATGTAAACTCATTGTTGTAATATTTTTATGGCTTTGTAAAAAAGTAAGTTTCGGAAGATTTTTATTAGACTAATATTTATAAAACGAATTTCGGAAAAGTATTTTCAGTAGAAGTGAGAAGCACAAAAGAGATGTAAACTTTTAATGAAAAGTTTTAATTTATTTAACGAGAAGATGTTACATTAAGCGATGAATTGATTTGTCATCGAAATTGCTAACATTTTAAATTTAATGTTCCAACAAATTAAATATGAATTAAACGTTTTGATGAGTTATAGGCAGTCGAGTTGCTATAAATAAATGGTACTGGATGTAGAAGTGGTTTTGACCAAAGAAAACGACAGCCAAGGAGGTGAAACTTTTTCTCGAGACAACTCGAGTCAATGAGTCGAGATTCGATTTATCCCGTGACTGAGAATAACAGGTTTCCTTTTTCTTCACACTCTTCCGCAGCTGTATTTAATCAGACATGTAACTTTGTTCGAAAAAAATTGATATGCATGCAATATGATATTTGCAATTCATCATAGTTTAATTCTGTAGTATCTGTTCGATTGTAATTTTATAGTTACTTTACGATTCGAGATGAGATAAAGGTTGGATAAAGGTCAAACTTTTGCAAATTACGCAATATTACATAAACTATTACATAAAAGCACGAATACTATTGAATTAATAATGTGTCAAATATCGCAATTTTCACCTGTATTGAGGTTTATTGATTTATTGCATTTCGTCTTATAAAATAAATAATCAAAAAATACGCATTATTCTCGTTTGTACCAATTTAATTTTAATTAATATCAGTGCAAAAATTTAATATTTTATGTTAAAAATTTTTCATTTTGAAACTTTGTAGAAGAAAGAGAATGTCTGTAAAATTTTGTATAAAACAACAAAAATTACACCAATTGGAAAAAATTTCTCAATTTTTATGAACAGACGCGCAAAGTTTATGTGAAATAACGAAAACTTTTATTTTGTAGCGAATGTTACATTGCAAAATCATCGAATTCGAAGTTCAATGGTGGATAGTGGTGTGCAGGCTCTCGAGTAAAGATATACACGAACTATCGTTAAAGAGCGGTCATTATACGCGGGTATAACGAGCAACGGTGGAATTATCTTTGTAGCGCGTCGTTGTTTCGTTTCGCAACAATTCTTGACATTTTCATGGCGACTGAGCATCGGCCTTTTGTAAGGTTGTCAGTTGAACAATCTTACGAGCTACAACATTACGACACCTGATTGGTCAGCCGTGCTGTCATAAGGTAATTCAACGATAGTTTGTTAGCTGTGGACCAATAAAGTTTCATAATCCTGATTAAGAATCATCAGTTGAATTTAATGATTCAACTTTTAATTGCAAATCAGTCGCAGAAACGATAAAAATTTGTTACATTTAATAAGGAGTAAAAATTTGTGGTGACCTGTTGCAGCTACTTTTTTTTTTTGTTAAATTACAAGTTTGAAGGTATATGAACCTTCTGATCGGATTAAAACAATACTTATATCATCTATTTCCCAGATGATTTCATGACACACGTGATTCGAGTTTCTTATTCTTGCTAACTTGGAAAGTGAGTGCAACTATGGATGATCGAACATTCCAGTTGAGGAAACATGCAATCTTTAGGATGTCAGATGATCATAGTCTTGCAGAACGTCATTATAATCCAACATTACGACACTGATTACCTTTCACGTGATTAAATACCGTGGAAATGAGAGTACTATGAAATTTTGATCGATACGATCATAATAGAATAATTATAATAAATATTCATTAAGTTTGACTGTTTATAGCGAAATATTTTCAACATTAATCAACGAATATTGAAAATGTTAATTGTTTAATCAATCAAGGTAACTATTAAGTACTTTTTTTCCATCATATTATGGAATTAATTTGTTCAGAACGATGTTGCAACGAACGATGACATAATTGACTTGTTTTCTTTCTAAACAGTATAATTACAGAATATAAGGTGTTGTTAACTTAATATTATTATTGAGAATGTGCTTCTTGTAGGATATATTAAAAGTGAAATGACAAGTAATCAGAAATGATGAATTTACATTTTGAAATGAAAATTGAATGAAAATGAAAAACAAACATTTAAAAATAATGACAATAACGGTGTCGTACATGTATTTTGACAATACTTCATTATTGATGAACGTAGTAAAACTATGATCTGCATTCAATCAACGTGCAACACAAATAGTCAGAAGCGATGAGAAATGATACTAGATTTTAGATCTTATAAAAATTACTGCTGGCGAGATATAGTTGACCTCCTTGTAAAAGTAAGAGATGGAGATGGTGAAAGTGAATTGTATATATATTCCTTAAACAGATTCTTCATCCAGGATAAAAAACGAAATGTATGCTGCTTTCATTCTCGCTTGTTGTTTGTGAAACAAATTATCACGACGAGCAGTATACATTTCTGTATGAAGAATTACAATAAGAAGAAATACATACAAATTATTTGACTGCAGTTGTTATATTTTTGCAATAAATAAAAAACACGTAAGTCAGACAGTTCTTATTGCACTTAAAATACATAACTTGTGAAAAGTCTTTTAAAACCATTCTGAAAGAAAGTCATGTAGAATGATATGACAAATTATAGAAAAATCAATGTTTGGTGGCAGGTCTTATGCAGCTTTCCAACAAATGATACGCGGGAAACTGGTCAAAACAAAGCCAACGAAACATCCTGTTCAAGATTATGCAACCAGTCCGTCGACTCTCGTTGACCCCGAATCGGTGTCTCTCCCTTAACTTCGTCTCGTTACACGTCCTCTCGCTAATTATCGCGGCGCGATTGCGAGATGTCTGCTAGTTTCTTGATTTTGCATCCTAGTCGTGAGAAAGTGCATCGAACACAAGCGAGAGAAGACGAAAGAGGCTATTCTCGCATTCTACGACCTATTAATAACGAGCTACCAATCAACTATAGGCTCACCCACGCTAGATTTTATCTAAATAAAGTCCAAATAATTCTACGTAATTCTGGATGAAACAGATGTATGTATAATTAATGTGAAAATCTTTCTCTTTCAAATAACTTATGAATTTTTGAATGTTTATCATTTTATGCAGGATTATTTCTAAAGAGGAGACACACTAAATACACGATCTTAGGATTGAGTTTTGTTGGCATGTGTCGTTTAACCCCAATTTCTTTTAGTCGCCGGAAGAACGTGCCCGGGCATTTAAATGTTCCGAATTTCGACGGAAAAGGATTATATCTTATTGTCGACGATATGGTTTTAGATGTTGAACTTTCAGTCATTGCTCGACAGAATTTAAATGTGAATTTTATTGTCCTTTTTGATCTTTTAGCTTGTAATTGGGAATTTTCAATTTTTTCCTTCTCATGTGTTTTTTTTTTAATTAATATATTTACGGTTCGTTAGGAACAATGACGAATAAAATAATTCTGTTTTTGTTATTTTAGTTACGAAAGATGTCGAATCAAGAAGAATTGCGATTGAAGTATATATTTGAACTCTTGAAAGAGTCTCGAAAATTGAAAATAAAAAATTTACTCACGGTTTGCACATTTCTGCGGTATCGGAAGAGACAGAAATCTTCCTGGTCTGTTGCTTTGTGGCCGAATTTCGTTTATGGCTGGTTGGGCGTACACCATCGCCGTGAAAAGTACCACGACCAGCGGCACCAACATCATCTAAGAAATATATTAATAAGTAATAAAAATATTACTTTTTTATTTTAATTTATAATATAATTATAATATAATTTTTAATTATTTATAATATAATTAATAATTATAATATAATATAATAATATAATAATATAATAATATAATTAATAATTACAATATAATATTTAATTTATAATATAATTTTGAAAGCAAAGAGAGCGATACGAGCAATATAAATAATGTTCTTTAAAAAATAAATAATATAAAAGGCAAAGGTTAAAGAAATCGATTACGAAATTAAGAAAAGAATTCTGAAATTACATATAATATATATGCAGACATCGTGAAGAATAATTCAGAGCTTTTAATAAATCTTAAGATGATCCATCGCACTAAATTCAACATTCAAACCATCAACTTGAGATTGAAGGATGAAGCGACGGAAAGTTGATTATAATTTTAAAGTAGCTTCTCGCCGGCATGTACAATTGTCGCCACATCGTGACCAAAAACCGGTGAGAGTTTCACTGGTTAAAAGTGACACGAAGATAAGATCGTGAGGCCGTATACAGGCTTAGATTCTATAAGTCAACAAGAGTTTCACTTAAGGAGTGCCAATTTTGCTAAGAGACGAACGTTTGAACGTCGCTTTTTATGGATAAGTAGCAGCATAGCTACTGTCTTATGTGCCAATTGTTACGTTGTGTAGTGATCCGGTAATCGGCGAATATTTCTTCGTTATAAACTTAGTTAACGACTCAACGTTCCCTTGTATGGTCGAACGTAATGATTTTCGACATGCCGAGTCGTTTCATCTCTTTCTCTGAAGAAAATAAGATAACGCATGAGGCAAGAACCCTCTTACGTAATAGGGAATAAAAGAAATTGCACAATTGACGTACAAGTAGCAAAAAGTGAATTTAAAATCGTAGTTTGTACTACGATGGATCATTTAGAAATTAAATAAAAACAGAAAGATATTTTTAGATAGAAATTTTTCCTGTTACCAGAGACTATACCCGAACAGCGCGTTTTCAGTGTGCTCTTTTAATTGTTATACGTAATATTAATAGACAGATCAAATTTTTTTTTATAAATAAACGTTCTTTATGAATGATTTCTGTTGTTCTGTTTGACTTTTGTCGTTTGATAGGAAAAATGATATTGTAAAATTATTTGAGAACGTTTAATATGAAGACAAATCAATTAATTTTTCTTATCAAATATATAAATGTTTTTCTTAATTTTACTTTAAGACATTGACCATTTAAAATATCTGAGTTTGTATTAAAAATTATATTTTGTTCCATACAAAAATTTCAAGCAACTTCCACAGAGATCTGCAGCCTACACATCAAACGATTGCTATTCTCATCGAATTAATTTATCTTTAGTCACGCAGGAGCGTGCTTTATTCATGCCTCACTCCACGAGATGTAAGTACATACATGTATAGTATATGTACTCAGTTTGTTGCACTTGTTCTATCTTCATTTTTCCCGGTCTCGTTTGGCACTTCACGAGATGCCGGATCGGCATTCCGTCGATGAGTTTAACAAATCGTCAGAATTCTTAAAATAGAAGGGACATGGTACGATACAAGCTCGCGCACAGGTACATAGTACTTCTTTCTTTTTTCCTTTCCTAATCATTTTGAAACACTCACCTTGTCTCACTTGTCTTTCTTTTTTCAGATTCTTTTTTTTCTTGGATTAAAACAGGATGGACGAAGAAGTTGACGATTAAAGAAACGTGCTCACTGATAGGAACCTATGAAGAGACAGGCACCTTCACCGTCGATTATATAGAAATAATCCCCACCAGCTTGGAGACTCATCCCACCCTGGACTACAAGGACCCATCGAGACTCTTCTTGGCTCGACCTTACTTATAATTGGCTTAATAATCGGAGCTCAGGATTTTTCGCGATTATCACGCGTTTTTTTGTTGCGTTTATCACTCAAGAAGATAAGTTATTCGTTAAATTATAAAAATTTTTTTTCAATATTCTCTTAATGTGTTAATGTGTATTTTCTTTGTTATTATCTTGGTGTCAGTGAGTTGAAGTTTGGATTGGTAATTGGTATTCGTATAACCCGGAAGTTTGGATGCATGCTTTCTGCGATATATGGTCATTTGAATGGAGTTTATTAAGACGTCGATACAGGTACGAGAGGATATTAAAATTGATTTGAGATGAGTATAGATTTTGAAGACGGTAGATAAATCAGGATTAAGTATAATGGACGTGAATAATAGTCGTTATAAGAAATGTCAAAGTATCCTTTGTTTTATGTTTTATTTTAGTGTTTTATTTCTTTTATGTTCAAAATATTTTTCTCACATTTGTTTCTTAAAATATCCTTGCGAATCACATAAATCATCAGAAGCAAAAAAATACTATTCACTAACTTCAAAATTTTAAGAAACATGATATTTATAAAACATTTTTCTAATCAATAATCACATAGAATAATCTTTTTATTAACAAAATTAAGATAATATTGCAATTAAAGTAATATGCTCGTTTTTTTTATCAAAATCTCTAAATTTCTATGTATGCAATTTTGCTAGGATTATTTTACAAATGTCAATTATAAAATTTAATAGGACAAATAGTAAGATTAATATTTCTGTGGTTTCTTAGCTATCGGTTAGGCGCGAGTCGATAATTGACGCTCGACCCAAAAGAAACGTATTTTCTCTACATTCCATCCGATTTAGAAGTAAATGCATTTTCGTTTGTACACGTAAATATTCCATGTAACATGCAAACATTTCCTGGAAGCTTTCCTTTTCACTTAAGTCGTCATACTATTCGTGAAAAATATGCTATAAATTGCTTTTTGTTTCGCTTCATGTGTAAATTTGAATTGTTTCGTTTGCAACAGTGTCGTGGAGAAACAATTTATTTTAAAGAAAGTTAAAATGGTCAAAAAAAAAGATGTGGGAAGCAATGAATAATAAATGATTTGGGTAACTGAAAATTTATGGCTGTTTATGTAACACATTTTTTTGTATTTTTTGTTACTTTTTTGTCTATTCAGGGAAAAACATTGTGTAAATTTTAACAGATTTTTTAAATTAAAAATATTTGGATAATTTTGTGATAATCTTGATATACTCTCAGAAAATAATGTTACTTTAAATACTTATATTACATATTAAAGTACACACTTAATTGTTTATTAATTAAAATATTAAATTTTAATTAATTAACAGATTAATTCTTAATATTGAAGTTACTAACTTGCGTCACAATCATAAAAGAGGAAAAGATTTCTCAGATTAAAAATCAATTACACGAAAAGGTATGGAGGTTTCAAGGTAGATATTAGAAACCTCGGTTTCAAACAAAAAATGTATTACACAAAAATGAATTAAGTCCGTGAAAAAGTAAATCAAATAATAATTACAAAATTACATAAAACTTTTATATTTATATTCATTTATCTTTATATCTCTCCTTCCACGTGTCATGTTACTTAATATTTCAAGATTCTGCATCAATACTTAATTCTATAAAATGCAAAACGTATTACAGATATATTATACGATCAACTGTCTTTTATATTTATAATTTAAGTGTCGTGGTATCAAATGCATAATAAATTCATGACGTCGTAAACATTACTGGTCACAGTAAATTCAACCGTAAAATCAACCATACGATTTTCATATACTTTTCCATTATATAACGAATGAAATGGATCTACGATCAATACGGATAATCATGTGTACACAGAATGAGAAGAAATTGATTAATGAGAAAGAAAAAGACACGATAGGTGTAAAACACAGGTAACTTGTTACATAATGCAACGAACCAAATTCTGAGATCATCTTATCATCTTCTCTTAGATAGAAACAAAATGGAAAAGGATCTTGATCAATAACGTCTGACTTTCAGAAAGGCCGGACGATGCATCTTCACGTTTTGCTCCTTGCTATCTTGGATCTTTTTTGCCTGTGACCTTGAAGATGCACCGCCTCATTAACTTTCACCGTGGTAATCGAAGACACCAACGAGAACAGGATGGTAGTCAATGTCACCAACAATGCAGTTTCTATTATATTACAGTTCGGTTCGTTATCATGTCTTATTTATTTATTGAATTAACAATTTGGCTTAATCTTTAACTGGTATCATTGGACACCACCGTAAAAATCTAGGTTTTAGGATATTAATCAGTTCTTGATTTTGGAATTTTTACTTTGATTTAATGTTACTGTCAATCTCTGTCAAAGAATACATAAAGTACAAACTAAAATTAAATACCAGAAATTTTTGTAATATAATACAAATTATTACATCATGTGATACTACTTGAGGATTAAGTACAATATTTGAAGATTGCATTAAAGCTCTTCTTAGTTATCAAGTAGCATAAAAATTAGAAAATTAACAAAAATGACAATTTGTCAGATAATTTTGATTTGCAACTTAGTATTTATTCAGTGATTACAACAACTTTTCCAATTTGAAGGAATAACTACTATTCAATTTCAATTAATCGTTTTTGCATTCAAGAGAATATTCCTCATATCATGGTAGCTAATTATTGAATGTTATGATATATGCTAATGTGGAAAAATAAGTTTGATGACAAGTTCTTTAGTCATGCCAGAAATATGTTATACGCGTATTTAAAAACAATATTTCGATGTCATAATGAGTTTGAATGCACATTTGCAGTCATTGAACGCAAGGTATTTGTCAATCACGTCAGACGCTTTGTGAACTATAGTTAAATAAAACAAAGCGATAAAACTGGCTATTCTTGTAACGATTACAATGTCCATTATCGAAACAAGAAGAGAATTTCTTTGTTTTCATAATTATTTCTTTGCATTCTTTCGTTATTAGTGAAATTTCGAGTTTGTGAATAATCTTTTGTTTTCCAACGTGTAGGTGTATTCTTGAACAAAAAGGAAGAATGTTTTAAAAGATGTTAGCGACAATGAAAGTTGAAAATAATTTACAAAGAGAAAGAGAAACAGCGAATTTTAAATGAAAGTAAGTTACTTTAGCGTTATCAATCACTTGTTTAAATAGAAAAGTAAAGAAAATAGATACGTTGGTTTCACATGGGTTAAGTGATCTATAGAAGCACAGATGAATAGAGACAATCATTCAAAGAAATAAATAGGGTCCATTTATAAAAGCTATCGCGTCATGTAATGAATGGTAAATCTTATGTTATAAGTGAACATTTTCTGAATTGAATGATTTACCTAATAAAGATACATGTGTAAGACACGTAAAATCATTATATTCATTCGAAGAGAAGAAATAAATACAAAATTTATTGATCGCAATTTTCTACAACTTGATATCACAATTACAATGAAAATGTTGAATTAGAATAGGCAATGAATTTTATGAACGAATGAAAACTAATTTTATTGCATTTGATAATACAGGACATTGTGTCTTGAAATAAACTTTAGTATAGTATAGTTTAAGAGAATAAATTTTTAATCGAATAATTTATTAACACCGCCAATGTGTGTGGAAGAGAAACGCGAATTTTCTATGATAATTTGCAATAACAACGCTTTGTTCACGTAGAAATGATCATGACGTAATGTTTTCATCGCGAATCGGTAAATTCTTCGAACACCTGTTACTCACGATACGTGCTCTTAATACTTGTTAAGGGGAACTTTCAGTTTCGTGTTCGTAATCCACGAATTCGTTTGGATTCGTTCTGGAAAATGTCAATTGCTGTTCTTGAATTTAAATCTCTCCTCCTAGAATCAACAAAAGACGGTACTAGACGTGAATGTTTAATTTACTGGAAAATCCTAAGAAATCTCTAATCATTCTTCTTTTTTTTTTTATTGAAATATATAATAGGACAAAATGCAAATAATTGTCTCTTCATTTCAAAGTGACCGAGTGTGATTATTTATTGCGCAACCTTATAACATATAATTACATCGTAAATTTCACAATTTCTGCGATTGGAAACGTATTCTTTGAACGATAAGGGTCACCGAGTAATTAATTATCATTGGCAATCCTTGAATTTAGTTGGATCGAACGACCGGTTTACTCGCCTTCGTGGGGAATGATAAACGAGTGAATCGACGTTTAAAACTTGGTAAACAGCATCGCGAGATCGTCTGAATTGTCGCTGGGGAGAAAGGCTTGAGGCTTAAGGTTGCGGGGAATTACGAAATTCCAGAAAGCATTTGTTGTTTTCGACCCTTGCACGGTTAAATGTCGCCTGTACTTCATTTGGATTAAGTACAGCCGACGGGGAACATCCTCCTGCGCGCCACGTCCTTGCATGGATGTGATTTACGCCGTTCAGCGGATAGCAACGACGTGCTTGCTTAAATAATGTCGCGAAC
Organism: Frieseomelitta varia; assembly: GCF_011392965.1. Lineage (NCBI taxonomy): Eukaryota > Metazoa > Arthropoda > Insecta > Hymenoptera > Apidae > Frieseomelitta > Frieseomelitta varia. The sequence goes on from NW_025110742.1 coordinate 452,806, forward strand.
GACATAAACTTGAAATTTTTCAACGTGTTAGCTCTCTGATCGGATAATCGTTGAACATGCTGACTGTGATTTATCTTCTAATTTTGCTAATTTACAATTATCAATAGAGAGACCGGATCTTCGGTTCAATGATTGTAAAGATTGTGATGCATTTGATTCTGAAGCGAATAATTCGAATTTTTCAATTAAGAGCATGGTACAATTTTATCAAGAATACCTGCATATTTTTAGCAATTGTAAAAATAAAAGAAAAAGTGAATTGTTCAAGAGACGAGTGATCGTATATTTCTGTTTTATCTATTAGTTTGGATTGCGTTAATCTTTTTATTTTTATAAATCCTTTTAAGAATTTGTTGTTGCTTGTATAGCAATGTTATTATAATTCTTGTAAACTCACCGAGTAGTATAATACTAACTTTCTTCGACAAAAGGTAGATGTATTCACGTTAGTTTAAATGAGAAAAATAACTGAACAATGAAGTAGTTGAAGGTGATAATTAAAACTTCATCATCATCATCATTATGAGCAACCTTTGTTACTAAATGCAACAGGTGTGTTCAAAGTGCTCGTGACAGTGCCCAATTCAATTAATCATTTTCTCCGTTTTCAATAGTTCTTGGCCTTTGTCTTGATGAGAAGATTGCAAATAAAAATAATGAAATACGTGAAAGACCATTAAAAGCTTAGAAAGAGAAGTAACAGTTGCCTGTCTAAATCTTCTTGATAAAAAGATATAAAGGGGTAATTTACATTGATTACAAGCTCAAACAATCGTTTATTTTCAACTTGTAAAAACTTTTTAAAAATGGCAATTTTATATATTTTATTATGTTAATTCGTAATTACTAGAGTTGCATTCGTCGGTCATTCAACGTCAAATGTATTTTCGTCTGCTTTTTTTCCTTCTTTTTAGATGAAATATGTAGTGAAGTTGCGTATCTAAAACAATAAACATTGTCTCGAGACAATGGTGTGAATTATTATGCATCTCGATAGCACGATTTCGCCTCGGTACACCAGTTACGAAAGTCAGCGCTACGATTGTACGTTTCCTTTTCACTAAGATCTCTAAAATGACTTGTCTTTCATTGATATTTCGTTAAATATAATTTCTCATGTAAGTAGGCTCCAAGTTTTTAAAATTGCGACTTAACTACTTCTTTATATTTTAAAAATTGACGACGATAAGATAGAAGTACGACGATAGAAGGACAAGTATAAAAACATTTTAACAGCTTTACATTACGATATAATTACTTAATAAATTGTATTTACATAATTCATTTCACGTGAATCTTCTACTAGTTCACAAGTAAGTCTCAAGTTCCAGAATTAATTAATTAGATTCGCAAAGAGTTCTTATGAATTTCGCACGTTATTGACAAACATAATAATACGGAACAAACTGTACTCTTTTGCATTTTGTTCATTATCTTGGACTGTTATTATTATTAGACTGTTGCCTGTTTTCAGTTATCTGAGCTTCAAGCGTTTCACATTCGACGAGAATGTACTTCTCACGGAAATGCAGTTGCAAGAAATCCGCTTTGGTAAAGATACAAAGATTAGATATTTAGGAATTTTAGATGTTCCAAAATGTTTAAATAGTTACTCCTATTTCAAAATCTTTAGGATATCTCAATGGAATAATTAAATTTTTTATTTGTCTTCGATTCGATTCTTCAGTCTTAAGAAAAACCTCAAGAAAGACAAGAATACATCAATGAAATCTTCCTGAAAAAATCGTTTGATCATTCCTTGAGTCTTTTAATAGCTCGGCATGTTTCATTTATATAAAATTAAGAATGCTCATGGAGTATGTTCAAGGGAAATGAGGATTGCTTTTTTCTGTACGTCGAGTTCTTAACAAGAGACAGTATCACTTCCGCGAAGTAAGTGATCGCGAGTGATTCAAGGGCAATATTATTTATTAAATGTTACAGGAAATTGTAGTTGCACTCACTAGCTGCGTGTAAAATTATTGTTATTATTACTATTGTTTTATATATATATCATTAAAATTATTATCGAAATTCATTAACAGATAAGTTGCTTTTTTTATTTATTTATTGTATAATCATGGTTTGACAAATTTTATGTGAGAGCGAGCATAATAATACATTACTATACATTGCAGAGATCATCTTTGTTAATCGAGCAGAGCAGAGAAGATTCGTAAAAGGAGAATATCCTGGAATGCAGAGCATCCTTGATTCACGATTAACTGCAGACATCTGACGAAACTGCAACGATGCATTGACTTGCAAAACAGCATTTGACACGGATGTCGCAACATTGTATGCGCGGATGAGAAGATTGAACAATTACTAGATCGATCTTGAACGATCCTCAAGAGATCAACCGAATTACAAGAGGATACATCTGTTCTTTCTTATCGTTACCTAGCGATTCCACAGTTGAACTATTGTGAGTGCTATTATACATAATTATCAAAATCATCCTAAAATTTTCAATACTCAAGTTTTTCTTCAAATTCTCAAGACTAATTCCTTTTTTCTTTTTTCGTTTTCAGTGAGTAGAATTTATCCTTTTTTGGGAAAACGTTTTTCATAGGTTCTTCTCTGGAAGAGGGAATATTATTATGTTATATCATTTGTCCTTTATTCGTATCGTTGGCCTCGAGAAAATAGGTCAAAACTTGTCACAAATTATTATTCATCAGGTTTCTATATGAAGAGAGATGAAGCAAAAATTGATCCTGCGAGCAAGGACAAAGAAATAATTACCTCGAAATAGTTACGCTGAATGTCAATCTCTGATAAAGGTGTCTACAAAAGATCTAGGATAATCTGAAATTTATAAAAGGTAGAAATTTATAGTAGAAATTCTTATATTTCATTAATTCAGTCGAAAATTGATCAGTAATAATTTTAATTACTATTAAATAACCTATCGTTAGTAAAAAAAAATATAAATTTTTTTTAGGAAGAGAGGACCAGAATAGACGATACTAATTTCTTTGGATAAAAGTAACACGAGGTCAACGATCGTCATTTAATGATTGTCCTATTTGACGCGTCACATCTTCGACCTTGATGCTCGAAAGGTAAGAAAAGATTTCTACTAATTCATTTACGAGGACTTGTAATTTGGCGGAACTCATTAAATATAGTTGATTCACGCGCGAAAAATTCCCCTAATTATTATTACTTGAATATAGCGAAAAGGACAAGCATCTATCTAAATTTAACTTGCTTCAAATGCGAGCTGCGAATAAGTGTTTAATCTCCTCAATTAATTTTAATTTATTTAAAATTGATCTTAATCATTTTAATAATCAATCTAAGTTTAATTTGAAGGCACAAGTTTGTCATTTTATTCAACTATTGGAAGATATTATTATGTTTCTATATATTTATTTTTAATTTCAAATAAAAGTTACATTCATATCGTTTAAACGATAAAATATAGAAAAGTAAAAATTGAGATTTTCATATTTTTCGTGCGACATTTTTGAAAATAGACTATATTTGTAGATCAAACCAAGTAGAAATTTGTAAAGCTTGGACGAACAGGAAATTTATTCAAAAAGAAATAAAATTCAAAAATCGTAATATTTATGCTAATATAGTTTCCCTTGACATTTTAACTCAAGACGAACTAAGATAAAAACACGCACGTGACACTAGTCAGCATACGTGAAAGATGTTCATTTTTAGAAAACGTCATATACAGGGTGTCTCATAGGTTTTCGTCATATTAGAAATGATAATCTAATAATTGCTACATCGAATATAAACGAGGTGATAAATTTTGCTTTACGAAATCTTTCTAGAGACATCGACTTGCTCCTTTTCAAATTAGGTGAATACAAAACTAAAGGAAGTAGAATGTTAATGTCAAGGTTGTTTTGTTCATTGTCGATGTAAGAAATGCCATTGTCAAGGAAGACTACTCATTATTCTATCGATCATTAACAATTATGAAGATTCCATGATCAATTATTAATACATTCACTGATATCCTGGTTTGCTACATTGTATAAGATCATTAATATGGTGATAATATTGGAAAACAGTTAGCTCGAAGATTAATCGGAATTACATTATTGTAATTCAAGTCCCATACTCCATAGAAAATTAATTACGATAACAATTATAATTTATTGTTATATGAATCATTACAATAATATGATCACACAAAAAATTAATCTCCAACGTTATATCTTTTATTAACTCAATATTTGAAAATAATTCTTAGAACACTCTGACAAATAGAAATGACGACTCTCATCGCTATTCTTTTAATTATGTCAGCACATTATCATTTCAATCGAGTTCGGTCTCTTAAATGTTGTCAGCTTTTCGTAGAATTGCAAGTAACGATGATTTATAGTAGTTTTGCAAAACAATACCTTTTTATGATAATTTCACTACTATGTCAACTATACCTCTTGAGCAGCGAATAAATCGTGTGCGAATAATTGTGTTCAAGAGAGATGACGAGATTTCGAACGAATCGCAACTTATTGTTAGAGTCAATCGTGATAAGAACGATCGAAAGATCGATAAAGTATCGGCGCACTAACAAAGAAGAGCAATAGACCTTTAAAACCTTAATAAATCTTTAAAGAAATACAGTCAGGGATAAAATCATAACACACTTAAGATTTAATATAAAGTAAAAATAAAATAAAATAAAATAAAATAAAAATGTATACTGAACAAATATTATATTTCTTTCTTAAAAAACATTTCGATTATTATTTAATTTTAAGAAATTTTACAAGCATAAACAGTTGGATCATTTCTTTTTTTATTAATCTTAACTATATAAATTGAAACAATAAAATCATACATATATCCATATTAGTACAGGATAGACAAAATAATTTTATATTTAAAAAAGAAGACATTAGACGTTATTTTATCTTGGATTGTAGAATTAAAATTATATGAATAAAATTTATGAGTTTTTATTAAATGAAGTTTTCCTCAAGTCTAGTACAGATCAAGTGGTGGCGAAATTTTTACCAACCATTCATTTGCAGAGGAGCTTAAATACTTAATTACGAACTCTATCAATATTCGAGCAGAATAAAAAATGAAACGCGTGATCATACTATGTAAATAAATGTCATGAGCAATCTTGAATCGATTTCAGGATTTTCTATATATAAGATGGTAAAAAGAAAAAGGACCTAAGATTTCAGAGAGTTATGAATATTAGTGTTAAGATAAATTCAAATCCAAATGTTATTTATTTTCTGCGATTTATACGTCAGACGATGTCTGACGATGCAAGATAATTTTAAAAAGAATAAATGTTGAATTTCAGTTTTCAACGAATACGATTCACAGAAATATAACAAAGAAATTTACCGTCATTTACGTAAATAATGAGTTTAATGGCAACGTAACATATACAATGTAATTACATCTATCTTTTTTTTTTGTTTTTTTTTTTTATAAGACCTATTCACTTTCTATGTCTCTTTTGTCTCTCTCTCTCTCTCATTCTCTTTTTTTTCGCTAGGTACATATACAAAGTACAGTACGCAATTTTGTAATTACTGTACAAAGCATAGTTACAAAAGAGTAATACGTTTCTCCCTTTCCTTCTTTAATTTTTTTCTTCCGCTTAGTATATCTGTATTTGACTTAGCTTCTTTTTACTGACAATGCTTTACAAGATTTTTACACAATCCTATTTTGTTTTTCTTTTTTTACGCTTTCTACACGTTACCGACAATTTATTTCGCTTCCTTTAAATTTCTGTCGGCCAAGTATATATTGCTATATACTATCGTATCAATGCGCCCTGTCTTTTCTAAGAAACGTTAAAGAAGCTGCTCAGTGTCCCAAGTGAAACTTGAGAAATGATAGAAAATAAAAAGTTAAAGATTATTGCAATTTTTTCTTAGAATTGCCTTTTTCAATATATAGATAAATAATACAGACAACGACTTAAGAAAACTTAAAATTTAGGAATGTGAATGATTATAAATTTTATAAGGAGTATAACTTATTACAATATTCATTAAATAGAGAAACGTTATACCTTATAATTCATCAAATGTGTTTAATTTTTAATTACAAAGTTACAGAGCAGTTCCTTTAAGTTATATTAAATTTCGAGATTATTTCAACTGAATTAAACCCCTTCAAACTTATTAACAATTTATTTTTTAGATGTGTGTACATGGGTATTTGTTAGTTATTAACTAATAAGAAATTAGAAAAAGTAAGTTATCAAGAAAGCTGAATTGAAAGCATAATATACATGAAAAGAAACAATTCAATTTACAATTAGTTATTTTACTTAGTTGATAAGAAATATAAATTACTTGAAATCAAATAAGCATAGTAATTAATATACAAATTTCAAATATAGAATTATATACATTTTACTATTTTAAAGTTAATATAATGTATAAGAAATTCATATGAACAAATATTATAAAAAAATCTCAATTTCTTGAGTTAGAATCCTACTAATTTAACATATTCCTTTTCATTTGCGAATGATTTGTATGAAGTATTATTTTCTACGGTATGTAAAAAGTAACTTTGATGATTTATTGGGTTTATTATTTTCCGCAATAGACCCTCATCTTTGTACTTCAACAAATCTGAAATTACATTCTAACAGTGATTCGTTGATCTACTAAGACTTCTTCTTGGCCTATAAATGTTACTATTATCATCTTTTAACTTTGAAATATAAATTTCATTTATAAATATCTTAAAAATAAAGGCCTATTAAAGAAATCCTTGAGAATCGTATTATCCTAATTTTAAAATCTTAGTTTAATGTAAGTTTAAAAGAATACAGTCGTTTTTCTTCCTTTCACATGTTTTTCTTGTTTTTCGGTTCTTCTTTTTTTTTTTTTAACACAGACAGGGTCGCCATTACGACGGTATGAACGTAACTATATGCGAGTATTATGCGTTAACAATTCATAAAAACTTCCTCGCAGATCGCTCGATAAGCAATTAATAGGAAATATGTTTTATTATACACAGTGGACAGACTAGACCAAGTTTAGACGTCTTGTCGTGATAATTGTTCTTAAATTTTTTATATTTCGACAATATTTAATTCGAGTTGCTTCTTTCAAAGCTACTATGATTATTTATCTTTTTCTCTTACTTTTTCCTTTTTTTTTTAATTTAAGAAAAGGAATTTCATAGTTTAACAATCGTATTTCAAGGCTCTTTTACAGTTGTTATTTGTTAAGAATGAATGATAGTAAAAAACTATAAAATACGGTCATGCATTCAATTACAGTCTCCACCATTTTGTCGTGTACAGTTTCGTGTACTATTTCAATTACACGTTAAACGACGGTGCAGTTTTCGTTAGAACTTATTACAAACATATGATAAACTTTATACAACGTATTATAAATAAGTATATATAATAAACTGTTACGCGATATAATTTCGACGTAAGATTAAAAATTATATATCAGTATCTATGAATCGACAATTCTATAATTTAATATATTTTTCCTTTTTTTCCCTTTTCTTTGTATTATTTTTTACTTCAATACTTTATGAATATAACGAGATCGTTATATTCATGTTGAAACACGAAACAAAATAGTTGATTACTAATGAATCAAAGGAATGTATTGATTGAATTTGAATCACGAGACCGATACAAAGATGCTTTTTTTTAAAATAATTCATTTTTTAATTATTTTATCGTGTATGTGCCTACGTAATAAGCTTACACAATAAGTTTTGAATGCAAAACTTCCATCAAAAACCCAGTATCTTTGGCTACTTTGATGTTTATTTAAATAATTATAATAGTAATATTGTATAGCTTTGAGTTACAGTACAGGATGATTTGAAACACGTAGTATTCCTTTACATCATGTGTTGCCCATTTGAGGGAGCATACTGAGGTTGTTGGCTTACCGGAGGTCCTGTTGGTCCTGGTGGACCATATGGTCCTGGCATAGGACCAGTTTGAGATGGATATCTGTTGCATATCATTAAATGTTTTTTTATTAATTTTTTCTTTTTATCCCTTACGTGACCAATTCATAATAATTATATTACAATAACAAAATAAAGAAAAAGGAATTTTTTGTCATAAAAGGGATTAAATATTATATTAGTCTCTTTTTCATAAATTCATTAAACATCTATATTGTTAAAAATTTAACATACACTGTTATTGAACAAATATAATGTAATGGGAATATCCTATGCTATACATACCCTTGCTGAGAGTAAGGTATATTGCTTTGTTCTGGCACTGGTGGACCCTGAGGATGTACTGATGGATGCTGATGCGGACCCGTTGGTTGCACGTGAAAATGTTGTGATAATGTCATGTTTGGCATGCTTGCAGGACCCATATATTCACTAGGTGGCATAGTTGCATTGTAAGGCCCAGACGGACCACTTCCAACAGGGAAGGAAGTTTGATGAGGTGGAGGTATTCCATTAAATATCTGTGAAGAAATTTAAACGTTTTATTTTTAAGAATATATGATTCATTGAGAAAGAAACTTAAATACATATAAAATTCTTACATGCGGAGGTGGTGGTCCCTGATTTTGAAACTGATAAGGGTTTATGTGAGGTGGCATCTTGGGTAGAGTGTAATTTGTTGGTGTAGGAGGTGGAGGTTCTCGCATCAATGTATGATACAAATTAAGAGCATCCACCAAATCAGAACTTAATTGAGTTAGCTGTGCATGCCTCCTGTCTACTTTTTCTAAAGCTGCATCTATCAACGGTCCCATAGCCGTAACTTGTTCTGTAAAAGTAATAATCAATATAAATAATGATATAAAGTATCATATATGATGCGAATGTATTACCTTCTAAATCAAGCATTTCTTGTGGATCCGAATTATCACACTGAGGATCAGCTTCATGTAGTAAATGTAAAAGTCTGTCCATTTTTCTTTCATCTATTTCAACTTCAACCACTTCTGGTTCCCTCTTTACCGTTTTTACTTCTACTTCTTCAGCGAATTGAACCATTTTTTTGTTACTGTGTTCTAATTCTGTATGTGAATTCATTTGTAGTACTCACTTTTAACAAATATATAAATAATTTAATATTTCATGTCTTACTTGTAAACTGTTCAGGCTCCATAGACAAATCTGCAGTAACAAAGTTAGAAGGAAATAGTCCTTCTCCTGTTTGGTTACTGCCTTTCCACCAGTTTGGGTCAGAATCATCCAAAATGTTAACTAAAATTTAATTGAATAGTATACTTTATCATTACAGAGTACATTTATTATTATACTCGCATTTCTTGATTGTCATCAAGATATAATTGTTTAAGAATAAATTTTAAAAGAATCATACTTATTTCTCCTGCAAAAAATGTTAATTCATTATCTTCTGCTGCCTCAAAATCATACAGAGCACGAACTTTTCTGCCTTCTGAACTGCTGGAGGCACCAAGGGCAGAACTTACATTAGGATATAAACTGGTGTATTTATTGGATGCTGGTGAACTATGCGAGGAAGATGCTTGACTATGAGCTTTACTTTCTTTAAGAGAAAGTTCTATGGCTAGAAAGAAAAATGATTAATTTAACTTTATAGTTCTAAAAGAAAAAGTATTAAATATTTCTTAAGTACTTGAAGATACCTTTTGCGATATCTTCCTCTTCTTGTGAATTTGTTACTACATTTGGATCTTTACTTAGTATACTTGTACGTTTAGGCTGAAAATTAAAAATATTATTTCATTTATACAAATAGAATTCATACAATTAACACAAATGTTTTCATGTAGTTCAATGGAATAATTATTTGCTTGATGAATAATTGCAGGAAAAATACAGGACGTCAATAAGTGATAGTCTTATCTTACTAGTATTTAAATAAACCAAGACATGCAATCATATATGTATCGCAGTATATGTGAATTTAGATGCAAAAGAACTTACTGTATCTGATGTAGAAGTAAAATCATATCCTTCATGTTTGAGTTTGTTGTAGAAACTTGGAATTAAATTCAGCTGAGGATCAGTTTTGAAATCATTCTCAGCCCATTTTTTCAAAAGTTCTCTCATTTTTTCAGCGATCTTTGGTTCAGAATGATGAATAAGCTTTTTCAACTCATTCTCAAAGTCTCTTGATGCAATTTCTAGGTGAAACGTTTTTCCACAATTGATGACACACACATCTAACAACTAAATCCAAATTCAATGAATATCTTGTTACACAATATCTGGTTTCAATATCTGATTTCAAATTACATGTATTTTGAAGGATATACTGTTACTCACTGTTAATGCTTGCATAACAATATGTGGATCTGGAGAATTTAGTCTTTTAGTAATTGATCTTAAACAATCCTTTGCATTTTGGGTAGAAGTTCCCACTTTGTCACAAATATCCAACATATTTCCCCATTCTATAGATATATTCTTCTCACTGGTTGCTTTCTCTATTGCAGAAAAAAAAATCATAATAGAAATATAAAATACAATATAAAAGATAATGATATTGATTTGCTTTATTTTATTCTAATCATAAATTACCTAATTGAAAGTACTACTAGCATTGTTCTTTTTATTCATAATTTCCTCAAACACGTTAATATCATAGAATGTTTAATTTCATGTACATGTTTGTATCGAATAATAATCCTTTAGCAAGTGAAATAAATAGTAAAAGGCTCGTTTCATGGTATTGCAAATTAAAGAGAAATCTAGCACTGCAGATATATGAATTCTAAAAAGAACGGTTTCAATATTTCTTTCTGCACGCTTCTTTCTTTTATTAGAATGAACGTACATTTTCTCGAACGCGATGCGAATAATTGGATGAGACGCGATACAAAACCGAGGCTGAAGTAATTCGCAAAATCTGGTGTCTTAATTGGAGGTCAAATGTCAACAACCGCTTGATGCATCCATCAAACGTGGAATTTCTATGTTGTGTATAAAAAAAGAAAAAGAAGAAGAAAAGATAAACCAAATTGAACATATGTGCGGTGGGATAATGGATATGAGTTATCGCAGGACTAAAAATCTTTTCTCTGAAGCTAGACCAGCCTGATGCAAAAACGATTGTGATATAAGCGAATTAAGGCTAGGGAGAAGTCTGCTACTCACCGACGTCAGCGTCGAAAGGCGAGGAGGTCTGGAAAAGGCCCATTTTTGACGTTGATTTCTTTGATTGATCTATGTCCGACAGTTACGTCCGTTACGCGCTGTCACGGAATCACGTTACGTTTTTCTCTACGCATTCAGCTGATATTTACTTACAAACACGACATTGAATGACTAATAACATTCTAATCTACCATAGAGGGACATCTTTCTTTCGACCTGCCAAAAAACCTCGATACTATCGAACCATCTCGAGTGTAATGTCAAAGGGGAGCGGTTTTGCGACACGAATTATACGACTAATCGATTAGTTTATCGCGTAAGCGCCAAGAATTGGGGCAAACAATTCATACTACAGAAGCTTGAACACGCGTAGCGATTAAAGTCACTGGCAATTTACGCAGTTCGTGCCTTTTTGATGAAGGCATTGAAATGAACAATCGACAATCGATACATCGTAAGCTTTTGTGCGCCACTACTCCCATCTGAAAATTACTTGCGGAATTGCTTCGTGAAAGTATCATTTAACCATGTGTTTAAACAGGATTAATTCATAAACACAGATGCAGACGAAGTACAATATGAATAGACATTGCTATAGACGAGATATATGAATAGACATCGCATACAATGTATTTTTTCGGCTCACGATTAGGGAGTCTTAAGACCTTACCATTTTCGTGTCGCATCCTGTCGTACCGATTCAGACAAGTTTTGCACTGCAGCACTACTAGCGACGAAAATTAAAATTAAAAAATATGGACGGTATTGCCACAATATACCTCGTCTGTGTTATTGAATTGAACGTGGTGATACTTCATCAATAAACGATTTAAAACAGTGATGAAAATTGGGATCAAAAGTTCATTATATATTTGATTATTTACATCATTTGAAGGTATTAGAAAAAATTGATTGAAATATATTTTTTAATAACATAATTAGATATGATGATTTTTACTTATTTTAGTGTGTAACTTTGGAGTTGAGTGAATTCTATAAACTCGATTTTGTGAAAGCTTGGAAGTATCAGAGAAATGTTCCCACAGATATTGTTTGTTCTAAAATATTTGGTTCCACAAATAAAGTTATATTGTGTGGTGTAAATTATTTTTTGCAGGTCGTTTGTTTTTGAAATTTTGAAAGCATTTGGTAAGACGAATTCAATGACTTGCATAGAGGTTATTTGTTATTATAATTCATTAAAAATCAATGAATTATTATTTAAAGTTTAGTAAAATAACGAAAACAAATTACATACAGGTAGTTTTAAGAACTCAATGTAAAAAGAAGATTTTAATTCTCAAGATCATGATTGATCTGATCATAAAAAGTTGTTCAGTGATGGAATTTTTACAATTTTCGAGAAGAAAAGTATTTTCACTTTTACACTTGCTACATGATGTAAAAATAAATATCTTTGAATGAATTAAACTCAAGATTGTTAAAGTGGAGACACCACTCTTTAAAATAAAATCAAGTTAATTGTTCTACAAATTTTTTTCATGAAATTCAACAGTTTAAAGTATTGACAATTTTTTATCTAGTGAATGAATATTTTCGTTCTTTTTTAGAAATTTTTCATGAATTTTGTGTATTTGATTTAAACCAGAATTTTTTATTTTTTATTCTAAATTATCATTTCGCGCCAAACGCGCGATTGCAGCGCTCCAACGTGAAATATGGAATATATTTCCTACGATTATCGAAATAATCGATATTTCTCACGATCGATTTTTAAGCGGCAAAGATGGCAGACACCATCTATAAAGAAGGAAGTGTTGTCCAGAAAAATCATCCAGAAAGAAGTATCTTCCAGCAGTTCTCAGGTAAAAATCAATCAATAGCTGTTAGATTTGTGTTTGTATTGTGAATTTTTGTGACAATGTGCACTTTTAGCTTCAACTCAAGGTAAGATCTAACTAAATAATTATTACACATAATTTTCAACAATGATAGCAATAATCACATATAAACATTTAAACAGAAGATACTATGCTAAAAGTTATACATAATTTTATACCAAAATTTAATTTCAGTTCTAACTATTGCAAATATTGTAACCCTGTAATTAACTAACCCATTGTTTTATATATATGTATATACGTATTTTATTATATACTTTTACACACCTTTATTATAACATTTTCTACTTATTTGTTGATTATTTAACTTCAGACTGCGTAAATTTTAACAATTTTAATACTAAATTTAACAATAATTTATTAAGAATGTATGTATGAATGGTTAAAATTTAATAAAATTTCTCATATCTCAATTTAAAGTATTGAAAACTTTTTTATTAAGTTTGAATATTTTCGTTTCATTTAGAGAACTTTTCATGAATTTTGTGTATTAAATCAGAATTTTTTATTTTTTATTCCAGGTTATCATTTTGTGTGAAACGCGCGATTGCAGCGCCCCAACAGTGAAATATGGAATAACTTCTTACGATCATCGATATTTCTCACGATCGATTTTTAAGCGGCAAAGATGGCAGACATCATCTATAAAGAAGGAAGTGTTGTCAAGAAAAGTCATCCAGAAAGAAGTATCTTCCAGCAGTTCTCAGGTAAAAATCAATCAATAGCTGTTAGATTTGTATTTGTATTGTGAATTTTTGTGAAAATGTGCACTTTTAGCTTCAATTCATTGTAAGATTTAACCAAATAATTATTACGTGTAATTATTAACAATTAAAGAAATAATAGTTTTCTATCATTTAATAATAATTGTTTAAGAATTTCTTATGAATTTTCTGTATTTAATTTAGAACAGAGTTTTTTATTTTTTATTTTTTTATTTTTTTATTTTCCAAGTTAATATTTCCTGTGAAATGCGCGCGAATTGGGGTTACTTAATGGCGATTACAGCGCCCCAGCGGGGAAAAACGCAATATACTTCCTATTATTGAAATAATTGATATTTCTCAATATTTTTAAGTAGCAAACATGGCGGAAAGAAGAAAGCGTTGTCTAGAAAGATCATCCAGAAAGAAGTTTCTTCCAGCGGTTCTCAGGTAGAAATATAAATCACCAGCTACTAGATTTGTGTTTGTGTTGTGAATTTTTGAATTAAAACATACATTTTCAATTAAAACTTGAATTAAAACTTATGGCTTCAATTCATTGAGATTTGGCAGATTACCGATAAAGTGTATAATTTTTGTTCCCTTAGAGTAGGGGATTAAAGTAACCAAATAATTATTATACATGATTTGCAACAATTAAAGAGATAATAGGGTATAAACGTTTAAATAGAACATATTATACTTAAAAGTATTTATAATTTTATAATTTATATCAAAATTTAATTTCAGTTCTACCCAGTACAAATATTGTAACCTTGTAATTGACTAACTATACTGTTATATATATGTATATATTTTATTATATACTTTTTTACATATACTTCTATTATAAGATTTTCTACTTATTTGTTGATTCCTTAACCTCATATTGCGTAATTCTTAACAATTCTAATATTATATTATATAATATAATATTATATTCAATAATAGTTTATTATGAATGTACGTATTTAATGGTTAAAATAATAATTTTACTGTGTAATATAATGAAATTGTTCAGTTCTTAAGTAAAGTAAAACGTAGAAGGCCTTGCAGCTTGATGAAATTCCAAGTAAAAATGACAACACGAACACAATGTTTATATTCATCTTACTTATCGTGCTTGTACTCGGACAGGATCACCCCATCTGCTACTATTTTCTCAATTGAAGGACGAGACGTGTGGCGAAGAGTCATTCGGCTGTCGAATTTCGTGACAACAACATGCATTACGTCGCATTAGGTTCGTAATATTTTCTCATCTATCGATGGCGTCTCTTTGATGGTGTCGCCTCTTCGACAGTTCTTTATTTCCATTTGTACCTTATTAATAGTATTATTTAATTAATACACGTGTGTTTGACGATTCATTGAGCATTAAGATAACGAAATCGAGTAAGATTTTGAATCTTTTCGTGCTGATTTTTCTTCGATCACCGATTTCACTCTTACGATTATCAATACTTTGATGAGGTACTTCTAAATGAACATGCTCTTTGCTCATCCCTTTCTAATCAGCTTTATTATTTATTTCAGAAAATTTTTGCGACCACGCGCAACGCGGTTGGTAGAGTCAGTGTTCGTTGCGCAGTATTTTAATATTTTTTAGAGCAAAATGGCTCTCATTAAATTTGTTTAAATTATAATTCGCGAAGTTAGTGTGTCAGTGAGTGTGCCGATTGTTACTTAAACGCGCGCGTTGATAGTCTTTTATTTTTCCTTTTTTATATTTTTTCTTTTTCAACATTCGTTTTCGATATATTAGTGTCAGTGCTCAAGAGGATAAGGCCTCTCCAGGAGATCAAGATCGTAAGTAACTTTATATAATGTACTTCAGTTTACTCAGTTTTTCAAATTTGACAACAAAGTACAATGTTTAACATTTCGTTACAGACGCTTCTCAGCATCAACTTTTTGATATATTTTGGGGAAATCCAACGTGGCTCCAAAGCCAAGAATGTAAGAATCTTTTATTATCTCAAACTTAAGATTCTGCTTCGCTTTTAAGTAGAACAAATTCTAATGTTTTATGTTTTGTTACAGATTCTCTACAGTTTCGAATTCCCCTTATCCTCTAAGAATCTTACGATGTTTCAAAGGCTAAAAATGTAAGTGCTTTAGCACATTGTACTTGAATTTTATTTCTATTTTCTATAGTTCTCTTTCTCGATTGAAGTCTAATAAAATTATAACTATAAAATAAAAACGTTTCATATTATTAGAATCCCAATTTTTTATCATTATTAAAATTTGAATTTTCACAAGTAACACTGTGTTTTTATGTTTTTTAAGAAATTTTTCACGGTGTGCACTTCTACTGTGGGATTCTCAGTAGTATCTACTTGATGAAGGTCTTCATGATAACTTTCCCTGCTCCAGTGCAGCATCTGTAATGCATAGTTCTTCGCATCTGTCTTGTGAGTCGTATGCATTTATGTTCCTCCGATCACTCAACCATGTCGTAGGATGAAAGGTCCGAATCGGCACGAGTGATTGGTTGTATACGTAGAATTTTTGATGAGCATAGTGACCACGGATGTTTTTTATATCCGTGAGTAGTAACATCTTTTTCATATTTTTTATGTATTAGATCAGGATAGGGCTTCTTGCACATCGTGATTTTAACAATTAGTTTAAATATATACAGTTGTATTAATTATTTGTAAAATCAAAATATATTCAGTATAAAAGTTTGCAAAAGCAAAATATTCACATCAATATCCATATGAATAGATAAATTATAAATAATTATTATTAAAATGATTTCGTTCGAGCATTTTGTAGTAGAGAAGACGGATACCCTCCGACTTCATTGCTATGAAACATGCACTTATTACTTATTGATACTCGTAATAGTTTTGTCATAATAATTAATAATTTCGAACTTCATCTTCCTTTTTATAGTAGTATTAAATGATTTAATTAACTAAATTTTATAATTTTCAACAATACAACTGAAATATATAAGAATAATAATAATAAAAAATATTATTATATAAAAATATATAATATATAATATATATAATAAAATATAATGAATCTAATAAAAAATACATATAATATACAATATATTCGAAAGAATTTGAAATATATAATAGATTGAAATTCATTCCGTAGAAAAATATATGAAATTTTATGTGCAAGAAGATATTTCGCGACAGGCAGATTTTTGAATCAAGGCAACAAGTTTGAACACTGCTCTCGCATTTCCAAAAATGTGCTTTGATAAAGAAATCGCCTGAAGTTATTTTTATTAATATTTAATTTAGAGTTAGTTGTTTAATTTTGAGTATTTTAATCAATTGTTAGATTTTATATCTTTTTTAATGAATACAATTTTTTGTCTTTATTCTTTTGCAATTTCAACAATTTCTGAAAGAGTAGAGTCATTATAATTTGAAATAAAATAATGCAACAGTCCGTTAGATACGAATTACATAAACTAATCATTCTTTTAGTTCAGGATTTTCAGGTTTAACCCCTTCCGTGTTCATTGTCAGGATCTCACTCACGTGCCCAGGTGCTACTTGGGTGGGTGAAAGACATTGGGCACGATGACCATAGTTTGTA